>NC_136071.1:409019407-409559499 GCF_964261635.1 Lissotriton helveticus
TTGACCTGCCGCCTGAGGCAGCTCCTTACGTAGTTGTCCTATCTGGGGTCCCTGAATTAGCTACTGGGAAAACGAAGGCATATTTTGAGCTGAAAAACAAAGTAGTTTACTGGTTAAGCAAGAACAGACCACTTCCAACAAGCATAGATGGGGAAATCTTTCATGTAAGGAGAGTGGGGTGGTTGGGACATAGGCCAAAAAATCTACAGGGGGACTTGATTATTGTTAATTTTAAGGATAGGCGTGTAACCTCTTATCTCCAAGGCTGGTGCACCCAGACAGGTGAGGGAGGTATATTTACGCGGGACCTAAGTTACTTCTATCCCGGACCGCAAGCCATGTCATTGGTAAGATACCAACCAAGAAACTACCAATCAGGTAGACCAACTGACCCTAGTTTTTATGGCTTTAATATTCCAACTTTGAACCGATTTGCCATGTTATCAGGACTAGAAGCGGTTGATTGACTTACCAGAAAGATACCCAGTTATGGTGAAAATCAAATGATACCTGAAAGATCATTGGATAGTGTTCTGGCGGCAGTGAGGGTGCCCAGGGAGGGGATAGTAGAGAAGCAGTATGATGAGCAGGATCCCCCAGGGAGAGGCCCCATGGGTAGAAGTGGACACAGTGACCACATTCAGAAGGATGAACCCCTTAACTCCACACTGCAATAGTGACTTATATTTTTGGCACATTTGATGCACCCAGGAGCCTGCCCATAGGGGGAGAAATAACTGGGGAGCCCTCTGTAAGGAATGATTCAGGTAATCTTATCATCCCTACAGATAATGGGGAAGTATGCCGCGTAATGTTTTGGAACGTGGCAGGCCTTAGAGCTAAAATAACTAACTTCATTTGGCATAACACCATAAATGGGTATGATATCTTAAGTTTCCAGGAGACATGGATAACAGAGCCTCTCCATCTCTCTGGTTTTAAAACTTTGTTTACACCGACAGTGGATGTAGCACATGGCAGGGCTAAGGGGGGGCCTGTGCATATACCTATCGAACCAGATTAAATATGAGAAAGCCCAACTACTATCTAATAATAGCTATTGTCAGCTGGTGAAGATATGTATTAATAAGGTGGCCAGTGTCATAATTATTAATTTTTATAATAACATCCCCTCTGTTGATATCGCCGGTATATGGGGCTATGCCAATGTAAAACCCATCCAGCTTGTGGAAAACATGTTTCTGAGATACATCTTAGCTGTACCTGAGTGTGTCTCAAACTACATCTGTCACATGGAACTTGGCCAATCATATATTGAAGACACAATTAGCGTCCAGCCATTACTTCTATGGCATAGGGTCTGGACCAATGAGGAGTGTGCACTGAACCGTGATATTATAAGGGATGTGATAAGTTTGGATCATCTGAGCAGGATAAGATGGTTTGTTTACGTAAAAGATTTCCTTGTGAAAATGGGCTGTCAGAATTATTATGATGATCCACTTTTAATGTGCAATATCCCAAGGAAGTCACTGAAAAATCAGTGCATGAAGTACCTGGAAGATATAAGAGCCAGTGAGGAAATAAAGAAAAAGACAGTATTAGCCCATCAACTGATATTGGCTCAGGGTAAAATACAACCATACTTATCCCTTTCTATGAGTGAACATGAGCGGTTCGTTTTAGGTTAAATATTCTTTTTAGAGTTTTAAGTTTCCCTGTTATGAATATTTGGTCACGTGATTTAATTAAATGCCCGTGTGAGGATCTATCTGAACAATCGGATATCCATATTTTATTTTTCTGCAAGATTTATATATTACCTCGGAAAAAATTGATTGTTCCCATACTGAAGGAGATGGAAGTTAATCGCTGTCGTCCAGCTTTTTTAGCAATACAGAAATTAGATGCTATATTGACTGTGACTTCTATCTCTGAATTTTATAAAAATGTTTTTAGATTGCGTAAATCAATTTATATCTGAGTATCTTACTTTTAATTACTCCCTATGTGACTGTCACCCTTATAATGTAATTTTCTGATTCTTCTGGTTGTACCTTTGAATAATGAAATTTTGTGTGTACTTTTATGGTTATTTGCTTTTAACCGAATAAAGTTATAATGAATGAGTACTCCACTATGCCCCCCATCAAACTACACCTCTGTACCCTGTAGTTTACTGCGCCATGCTCCCCATTAAACTACAGCTCCGTGCCGTGTGCTCTATCCCCCGTCAACTCTGCCATCAAACAGCAATGCTAACTAAACTAGAACTCTAGCCCCTACGCTCTAGTACTGCCATTACTTGTACCTCAGTGAGGGCTCATACCCCTTTGTTCTAACCCAACCACCATTCCTATTTAAGTACAGGCCAGTGCCTTTCTGTTTTACCACTGCAATATTCTGTCACCACAGCCCTGTGCCCTCTGCTTAACTATCAACAACACTTTTCTCACGCTGCAGCCATATGCATTCAGCGTTACTGTTACCAAGCCACCTATTAAAATACTATCCTATGCCCTTTGCTCTACTCACATCGAAACTCTTATCAATGTACAATTCATGTTAGAAGTTAGAACTGCTATTTATATGTCTACCACTTAGTGCGCACTCTCCCTACCAACACTGCTGGTTTAGCACCATATATATTGTGCTGCATTTAAAGGCATTGTTAAATCAGTACAAGTCACTGCTAACAGACCTTTATGGCAATTGTGTGCATAAACTACAACTCTGTGCCTGTCTCTTCTACCCCTGTAAAGCCGCTCATCAAACTACAGCTCCGTGCCCGTGTGCTCAACCCCCGCCAAGCCTCCTATTAAACTACCAATTCGTGCAGTCTGCTCTACCCCCACCAACCCTCCCATAAAACTACAACACCAAGCCTCACAGTTCTACCCTTGTTATCATTCCTATTAAGCTACCACCTCGTGCCTCTTCGTTTAAGTCACGTCAAATCTACTATCCGATCAGACTACAACTGTGCTTTTTTTTTTACTTTTAACAATACTAATATCAATTTACAACATTGTCCTTCATATACCTTTTACTAGGCTTGCTATCAAACAATAGCGTTAATTGCAAACACAACAGTGATGGACAGAATGTGGATCAATGTCACACATTCACCCCAGTCAAAAGATCTGGGCCCAAATCCATCGTTTTTCCACTCCACACCACCCTGGGTTAGACAATGGCGATATGCAAATCAGCGCTGACCCTGTGCCCCATGGGAACAGTCCAGTCCGAACTACAAAAGCCATGTCCTTCCCAGAACGGAAACAAGCATCCGAGGACCGGCCCGGTTTCGAGGTAACACCTCTCATCAGCCCGGCTAGCTTGACTCCAGTGGTGTGGAGTGCCTGGGACTCACGTCTGAGCATCCCCAGGACTGGGGTGAATGTGTGACATTGATCCACATTCTGTCCATCACTGTTGTGTTTGCAATTACCGCTCTAAGTGTACTGGGGATGCTCAGACGTGAGTCCCAGGCACTCCACACCACTGGAATCAAGCTAGCCGGGCTGATGAGAGGTGTTACCTCGAAACCGGGCCGGTCCTCGGATGCTTGTTTCCGTTCTGGGAAGGACATGGCTTTTGTAGTTCGGACTGGACTGTTCCCATGGGGCACAGGGTCAGCGCTGATTTGCATATCGCCATTGTCTAACCCAGGGTGGTGTGGAGTGGAAAAACGATGGATTTGGGCCCAGATCTTTGGACTGGGGTGAATGTGTGACATTGATCCACATTCTGTCCATCACTGTTGTGTTTGCAATTATCAAACAATAGCGTAACAGCTCTGTATTATGTTTGCATTGACATTCTTAAAGTCTAAGAATTAGTACGCTACCTTCCCACATCGAAAAGGTTAACTTATGAGCGCACGCATAAAGACGCGGTTAAAAAAACAGCACGTGTTTAAGTTGCGCCTGGCGTCATGCCGCGATAATTACCTTCCTGCTTTGTGGTGCAACAATACAGGTTTACAACTCTCGTAAGGGAACATATCACAAGGTAGTCCTTAGCTAATATTAGTTTATTAGCTAATGCATGAATGTGCACATGCGAAAATCACTGGCCCCCTCACGGCAGCGTCTTGCATTTAAAAGTCACAGGTTTCTTGGATGTTTTGAGGAGCTGTGCAAATCTCTTATGGGCCATAGTGATCTGCGGATGATCAACATTGCCACTTAAAATGGTTATATTGAGGCTTTTAATATCTATTATTGCGATTCTAAGTATTGAATATCAATTTTAGCAGTGTCTTTAGGATGAGAGGCTGAGTAAGCGTACTGTGGTTTAAAACCTGTAACCTCCAGGTTTAGTACATAGCAATTACATTAACAGAGTTTTACTTGAGTCTTACATCCTCCAAACAGGGCATACAAGAACATTCTGCCTCTGATCACACACTGATTTGCTTGTTCATTTGAAAGCAGCAAGCACTATCTGGGTCGTGCTGTGTTGCGCAGGTGATACCTCTTTACAGGCTGGTATTGTATTGGTATTTATATAGACCTATCTGGTCTCCTGTGAGCTCCCAAAGAGCTTTCTGGATTGTCACGTAAGTAGCCACGCTATATGCAGAATCTTTGCAGAGCTTAATGCACCTGACAATCTCTTCTAACTCGGATTTGCATGGGTTTCTGAGGCACCCTTCTGGTTCATAGTTGTTAGTGTTTATTGTAGTTTGTTCTATGTGGGAACAAGTTGGTGTAGGGCGTGAGGTTTGAGGGAGGGGTAGGTTGAAAAAGTATGGAGTGATGCATAGAGTGTTTGAATAGGGGCAGCTGCACAAGCTAGTACTTAATTGGGTAAAGAGAGGGCGGTATGGCATGGAACTGTGGATGATACAAAGCAGGATAGAATGAAATTTGATGATTTTTCTTTGTTTGCCACATTTTGTTGTTTATCAATTCAACCCAAAGATAGTTACCTAGTCATGGTGATTCAGCTGGGGGAGTGTTTGTTGAAGAAAAGGGCTACCATGCGCATAACCACTTCAACACCAGTATTAGGTTGATGGGGTACACCCAGAAATGGAGCAGCCCTAGAAATAACCACATAAGCGACTATAGTTGTCTGTGGGGTTCATCCCTAGAGCCGAGGTGTCTTTGCTTTAGGAATAACCACAGAACCCAGTCCTAGGTCCATAGCTTTTCGCCAGGAGTTGAGAAGTCACTGTCTTAGGGGTAACTACAGAACATGCAGTAGTAGGTCTATCAGGCCAACATTGTGGAGTGTGGCAGATCAGAGACTGGATGCTGATCAGACATATAGTGCATAAAGTTCTCTAAGGAATCCTGTGGCTGAAAATACCAGTTATCTAGCTGCTCGGGCTGGATGTCATATAGAGTTTCATGCTAAGTAGGGAGGAGCGAGTCACGTGATCCGACTTGCTCTTCAATCCGCAGTGAGCGGATTCAATCTCAGGACGCAACCCATAGGGAGTCAATCACTCACTGAGGCGGCAGATGCGTTGTTGGGACTAAGGAGAGTAAAGACAGCAGCATCGCCCATCTCTCAACCCTAAAACAAAATGGAGGCAAGTTCTTGTTCCCCCAGTCCTTAACTATAATTGTATTCATGTATCCAATTCCTGTTTAGAGGGACCACCAACTGCAAACGGAGCACGAGAAGAGGCAGTGCCCACAACAGTCCTAGAGGTGCATCATAACATTGATGAGTTCTCCCAAAAATGGAGTGTTGGTCATTTTGTACAGCCTTTGCATCTTACCTCAGAGGTGACTGTCACAGACTGCTAAGGGTCCACTGATCCCTGGCAGGTCATTTTTATAGAACTTGCATTACTCATGCAAATAAGTTTTGAAATGGCACCCAGCGGGGTGGTACACTGAAAAAGTACAGTGTAATGCAGCTAAGTTGCGCCGAAAATCTTTCAGTCCAAAACTAGCACATGCAGTTTAAGGTGGGACAATTCAGGTGCCATGCTCACTCAGTGGGAAGGCAAATAATGCTCCATACTTTCTTATAGGAAATGTTTGTACAGGATGTCTGTTACTGTAATCTGCAGAGCCAGCCGAAAGGAAAAATGTCACCTTTTGGGTTTATCAAATTTAATCTTTCTCAAACAGCACAAGGAGTCTGCGCAAATTACTCAGCCATTGTGAAATACTCTTCATAAATGTCAAGTTAATCTGATAAAATGGGGCACTAGGTATGAAGTGTGTTTCATTGTAAGACAGTAAGACGAATACTAACTTTTTGAGGCTTATTGGAACGTGTGCTAATTGACATTGGCACTGATAGAAAGAAAACTTGTCTTTATGCACACATTTACATACTTTTGGCACCTGTGAATGTACATTTCAATGTATAGATAATGTTTTTACTTACATAGAGCTTTTAAAATTTAACTCTGCTAGAATATCTTTGGTTTTTCTATTTAGAAAAGTGACCTATGCAGCTGTTTTCATCCAACCACTGCATATGATAATAGCTCCCCTTATTTGTAAACTAATGTGTGGAGGCCCCCGCAATATACCTACTACTTATACATACATTTCTAATGTATTTTAGGCGCAGGCTAGGCTATTTTGCCTCCTTGTGGCCATTGAACCTACTCCACAATTGCTTTAACCCACAGTGCATCCTCAACTCTCTTGAAGGATTATTAGGCAAATATCTATTTTCATAAAATCATCCTGGTCCAAACATTCCCTCCAGTTTCAAAACAGAAGCCAAATTGCCTTTTTGAAAAGAATTATAAAGAGGATAGTCATGCAGTCAAGCAGCAGGTATTCCTAGACTGTCACAAACTTCCCCAGCTGCCGCCCATGTTCACCATATAAGATTGATTGTGCTCCTAGAACAATCAAGACATCCTCAACCTCCCCATTCAGGCATCTCTCCTCTTCATTGTTCACCGACAACGCTATGGGCAAAGTAACCCATGTTTAATTGTAGACCACAGGGCCGTGCCCTCCTTGTTCTGTTGCTCTTATTTGCAGCTGTTGGCAATCTTACCAGGCAGCACACCTAAGGTGATAGTTCTTTCTTACTATAGACTCTGTAAAAGAAGTAGTTTTAATCTATTCTCCTATCTCACCTCTCTTTGTTGTATCTCATTTTCCTGTTCTTTCCATATTTTCTTCTAGGCCTTCCCTCTACTCAATCCTCCCTGCCCCTTTAACAACTCTCTTCTTCGTTTCCTTTTCTCTATTGCAATCCCATTTTCCTTTTTAGGTCTTGCATAAGCCATCGCGTTAGGGATGCTTTGCCGAGATATTAAGTAGGGACTTTCAAAAGTGCTCCCAAAGTCTGCAAGCGGATCGGGTACAGTGCATGTGCGCCGGGCGTGCGCACCATTGCCCGCCTGCAACCTTTGGGAGCACTTTCGCAGCCACTTTGATGTTCTCAGTGAGCCGCGTGGCCACTGAGAACATCAAAGCGGCCGCAAAAGTGCTCACCATTTGCCACCCCCTCCCTTATCCCACTGGCTGCTTGTTTAACTCAGGGTACACCCGGTCTCCCATCATGTAGTTTCACAGTAAATGGATAACAAGTACTTGTTTTATGCAACGCCTCACTTCTCAATTCTGCAGTTCATAGACATCGCAATTAAGCATGGTTACCTTTACCCAATTTACCCGTATTATTGACAAAAGATAGTTGAAAGGCTTTGTCTGGCTTTCTAGGATTGAACTTGTCGTGCGGATTGCATATGTTGCTAGTGGCATGCGTTAAACACACTGACATGTATTATTACATCAGGAGTAAGTATGTGAAAGTAGCCTATTTTAGGCTCAGACGCACAGTACTAGTTCCGTATTAGGAATACACAAGAATACTGGAAAAATTAATTTTACCAATGCGCATTATTATAAAATATATATATATCAGCAATGTGCATTATTCTAAAATATATATCTGTCGCATAATTCCCTGGCGTTAGAGCACCACTTAAAGTGAATTATGGAGTGTCACTTTATCTGCCTATAACCGCTTTGAAAACATTTTGCTTTTTTTTTTTTTGTCCTCATATTCCACCAGGTTTCAAATATTACAGGTTGTTCGTGTACCATATGCTGTCTCAGTACAAGACTGGCAAGGGTTATAAACTGTTCCTATTTCACGACCCTTCAGCATAACGAGGGTAACTTAGGCCTGCAATTGAAAACCATGTGCTTGTGGATGTTACTGCCAAAAAAAAAAAAGTAAAACCGGGAAAGTAAAATCCGGTAAACAGAGGGAGGTAAACCATAGCAGCATAATCATTGGACCGGGGGGGTGAAAAAAAAAACCCGGACAGCTAGTTCCATTGTAGCAAATGCCAAAAGGATCTTTTATTGCGGTTCCCAGCTCTTGCCAAATCAAATCTCGACACTTGAAGGACTGAAGCTCGCCAATCAGGTAGCGACGGTGCATGCTGATCCTTCCACTTTATACAGATCTCCCTTCTTGCCAGCAAAATGGAATAGAAAAGAAGATTTTTTGCTGGGCTTCGAACTCCATCGCTCACTCCCAATATGACAAGAGGTAGGTTTATAGAAATTTGGAAACCCAAAGAATCAGAAAGCAACTTACAAAAACTGAAATGCAGGGGCATTCAAAAAACATATGTACGTCGGTGGCCTCCAACAGGCCACATCTAGCAGAGGCCACCGGGGAACCTTGGACAAATTTTGAAATCCTTTGTGGGGAATAATATGCTCTATGAAGCGTGTACAGGTGGTTTCTACGCAGCCATGCAGGCTTCACAATATCCCATAGAACTTTAAATGATATCGTCCACAGATAAGTTAGGTTAGGACATACTAGGGCAGAGCCCCACAACACCTCTGGAAGTTGGAATTCTCCATCAGACTCCTCCAATATCCAGTTATACCACACAGATACCTCTTTTTTGCCCGATGGTTTGTCTAAAAGTAGAGCCTCAAGTTGGTTGCCACCCCCAACTGGAGCTCGACTTCGGGCTGATGTTTGCGAGGTATAGTGTTGCATCCAGCTGGTAATCTGGATATATTTAAATTTAGAGAGGTTAGATCCTGTTTTCATATTTAGAACTTCCCATGGTAACGCGCTTCCCCCCCACAAATAGGTCTCCCCATACCTCCAGGCCACCAAAACACAAGGGAGCAGCCAAGCTGTCTTTCAACCACTCAGGACTTCCAGAAGATTCCCAGAGCCGGGCCCTGCTAGAAAAGTAACCAAGCTTAACTAAGGTCCTCACCTTATACCATATTTTCACCATCCCCTGCAATACCTTCAACTTAATTTCCTAAAGAATTTGGGGTCTCCAAATTTAAACAAAAAACCTGATTGTGAAACCGCTTCCCCTTTAAGCATAGCTGAGAACAACCTGCCAATCCCGTGATCCACAGGCATTTTCAACAACATTTGGGTATGGCTAAATTGGAAAGCCCAAGCATATGCCTGTAGATCCGGTGCTGCCAAGCCCCCCTTCTCCCTGCGCCGCCTGAGCTTCTTCCATGAAATCCTAGGGATATATTTATCCCAAATAAAAGATGTTATATCTCCCTGTAACTTAGAAATAACAGTTGGGTAAAAAAAAGAGGTATGGTATTGAAAAGAAATGACACCTTTGGCAAGATAGTCATCTTAACTAAATTAACTCATCTTAACAAAGTTAACGGAAGATGGGACCAGGTTTACATGAGATTGCGACATTCTCTTGCAACATTGGAGAAATTAACTTTTGCAATTTTATTAATGTCTTTGATTATATTCAGACCCAAATACCGAAGGCTAGTAGTAGGCTGTACCTCCAGTACACTATCAGTATCATTCCAGATCATTACCTCAGTCTTAGAGGCATTAACCTCATAGCCAGATATTTCACCAAATTCTAAAGCAAGATTAATGGCTGCTGGAAAGGCTGAACTTATATCTGTGGAAAATAACAAAATGTCGTCGGCATATAAAGCCACTTTCCTTTCCCACCCATCAAAGACAAATGGCTTGATAGTCTACTCTTCCCTCAACCGCTGGGCGAAGGGCTCTATATATAGGTCAAAAAATAGGGGGGAGAAGCGGGCAACCCTGACGGGTTCCCCTAGTAATAGGAAAGGGATCCGACAATTCGCCGTTCACCAGCACGCAGGCAGAAGGCTTAGAGTATAAGAGTCTTACAGCACGACCAAAATTCTCTCCAATATTAAACTTATCCAAGACCCCCGACAGGTACGCCCAGTTCACCCTGTCGAAGGCCTTGGTTGCATCGAGTATTAAGACTGCCAGAGGGAGTGAATGCGTTGTTGCTATATCTATAGCCCCTATCAAATCATAGGTTAGCTCGTACAATTGGCGACCCTTCACAAACCCTCTCTGGTCCTGATGCAAAACACCTGGAGCTACTAAACCTAGCCTCTTCTCGAGAACTGAAGCAAAAATCTTGTAGTCCCCGTTCAAGATAGATATAGGCCTGTTTGACCCACAGGTCAGTGCTGATTTCCCTGGTTTTAAAATGTTTATCGAAGCACTATCCCAGGAAACAGGTGGAGATGTTCCATCCTGCAAGATTTGATTAAATAACCTCGTTAGAAAAGGGATGACTGCTTGCTCTAGGACCCTATAGATCTCGGCTGGTAGTCCATCTGGGCCAGCAGCCTTCCCCTTACCACTATTAAGGATGGCAGCCCTATCCTCCCCCTCCGTAATGCTAGCATTCAGAGAGGCCTGTTGCTCATCGGGTAGGGATGGAAGGGGCGTCTTATCCAACCAGTTGTCAATAGTTTCTTTATCCAATATTTTATCCTCATGGTAGATGTTTAAAAATAATTCTCTGAAGATTCTCCTAATATCCCCATCCGATGAGTACCGTGTATTATCCTGGACTATGGACTCGATATTATTGCGATCCCGGTCGGTTCTGGCCTTCCAGGCCAGCAATTTGCCAGCCCCTTCTCCAGATTGGAAGTGAGCTATCTTGCTAGCCTCCCATTTCTCCTGCAAGCGTTGATTCAGCACAGACCCCAATTGTGCTTTCAAAGATAGCAACTTGCTATCGAGAGCTAGAGTAGAAATACCAGATGAAACTTGATCTATTTCCTCTTGCACTACCATCATTTCTGCCTCTATGGACGCTACCTTCTCTTTGTAACACTTCCTTCGGTATGAGACCTTATTTGTAATAAGGCCTCTTAAAAAGGCCTTAAGAGCGTCCCAAACTATCCCCGGGGCAGCTGATCCTACATTGGTCTCTATAAACAGCTGTGTTTCAGTAAGTAAAGAGGATATATCGTCTGCTGCTGATAGGAGCGAGCGATCAAACGTCCAAGATCTAGACGTTTTAGGAAATCCACCAAGTTCCATCAGGATGGCCGAATGGTCCGATAGGTGAGATGGAAGAAATACAATCTTTTTCACACATTCGACCAAATGCTGATTAATTAGAACAAAGTCAATCCTAGACTGATGGTGGTATTTCTGGTTTCGAAAAGAGACCCCCTGCTTATTTCCAGCCCTATTCCTCCAGATATCGACAAGCCCGTACTGTTTCATAGACCTAAGTAAAAACACCCTTGTTTTTTAAAGAGACAAAGGTCAGCTGTTTGGGGTTTTGTCTAAATGAGGATCCAGCACTATATTAACATCTCCAGCCAGAATCGTCTGTTTGGGGAAGGACAACAAATGTGAAAAAATAGACTTTAGTACAGACGGATCGTCAATATTCGGTCCATATAGCCCACTATCGTAGTTTGTGCACCTGCTATTAACACTGAAGCGATGACCCATCTGGCACCTGGGTCTGCTATTTTCGACACTAATCTAACTTGAAGAGGTGTTTTAAAGATAATTGTCACTCCTCTAGTACTAGAAGATTGAGAGGTAGAGATAGAAAAATCAATCCACCTATTTTTCTTCACCAATGAGAGTACTTCCGCCTCAGTCAAGTAGGTCTCCTGGAGAATGATGACCTGCGCATCCAGATCCCGCAAATGCTGCATGATCTTATCTGACCTAGGTCTGGTGCGGAGGCCATTCACATTCCAGGAGACCACTTTCACATTACTCATAAGGAGGCAGCAATTTCATACCCCAGACACATACGGCCAAAGCTCTGCCTTAGACAGAAAATTGCCAGACTACATCCAATAACTCTTAACCAGCAACAATCCAAAAACGTATCGGAAATTAGGTTTTTTATTTTACTTTTCCCCGCCCCCGCCCTCACCCCGTGCCCTAAGCTACCCTCCACCCTCCCCTAAGCTACCCTCCACCCTCCCCTGGGAAACCCTTGCCCTATCTATCCGGAACTAGTCCAGAAGATAGTGCCCCAACCCAATACTCTCATTGTGCTAAATGTAGGTGTATACTTTGGAAACTCCCTAGGTGACAACTTGCGTGAAGTAGCGGTTACGAAACTGGACCAAAGTTTAAATATGCTAGCCATACAATCTAACCCATGTGCTCACCCCATTTTTCTTCTTTTTTTTTCTTTTCTTCCCCCTTCCCTTCCTTCTCCTTTCTTCCCCTTTTTGAATCTAATTTATTTTTTTCAAATGGGATAGAGAAAAAATGAGCAAAAAGAAACTTTTTTTTTCTTATTATCTTTTTCCTTTTTTTCCTCTTTTTCCTCCCCTCCCTCTCTTCCCTTCTCCTTCCCTTTCTTATATATATTTGTTTCTTCTTCCCCCTATATCTATTCCTTTCTTTTTCTTTCCCTTATATATTATCTTCATAGAGCTATTACTGCCTCTTGCCTCATTAGACAAAAGAGAAAAAAAAGGAACCTCTAAAGAGTACTAGAAGGGAGCAATAGATGGAAAACCCTCAACCAGTAAAACCCTTCGCACCACCCTTAGACCCTCCAATATTAAGCAGTAGTTCATCTGCTTCTTGTAATGACCTAATGTTAAACATGGTATTGTTATACATTATTCTAAGTGAAGCAGGGAACTTAAGCTGAGCTGATGCGCCTGCACTTCTGAATGCGTCTAGGCGCCTGCCAAGTTCCCATTGCTTCTCGAGAGTAGCCCTTGAAAGGTCTGATCTAAATTGTAAGTTGAACCCTTTCCCTGCCAATGTTTTGTGCTTCAATGCCGCTGTCAGAATATTTTCTTTAAGGGTATACGTGTGAAAATTCACAAGAATATTACGAGGTTTGTCTCTATTAGGATTCTTCCTAAAGGGATCTCTATGAATCCGTTGGATGTCTTTGGCCATATCTTCAGACGATTCCACCAAATTCAAAGCTTCTTTTAAAAGAGAGACTACATACAACTTAATGTCCGACCCTTCACTTCCCTCAGGTACATTCAAAATACGTAGATTACTACATCTAGAATTGTTTTCGAGAATTTCCATTCTCTCAGCAATTAAAAGATCTTCTTTCTTGAGCTTGATGATGTCACTTTTGGCCTGTTCTAGATGTAATGACAGTCCCGCCACGGTCTCTTCAAGGACTGATGTTCTTGCATACAGGCCATCTATTTTGTTGTCAAGGGACTTTCAGAAATTCCTTATCTCCAGTTGGTTAGCTTTAGACGCTTCAAAACCATTTTTGATGTCACTAGTCCATGCTAGAAACATAGACTGTAAAGAGGGAGTCGTGGGGGCATCGGTAGCCGCCTGCAGAGGCTCTACCTGAGAACAAACCAATTCCAGTATTTTCTCTGCTGCCATGTCCTCTGAGCCCACACATACCTCTCCTAATGGTACTGAGGTTATATCAACAACCTGGGAGGGCAGAACAGTTTCTACCCCCCCCTGCAGCAGCGTCAATATTTGTGCTTATGATTGTTTCAGCATCTGTGACTTCGCCCAAACAGAGACCATCCACTAGGGCCACAGAAGGGGACTCCTCCATACTGTTGATAGCAGTTCCGCTTAAATCCAGCGTTTTGGCCCCCAAGGGAGTAAGCTGATCCGGGATAAAGTCCTCTTTAAGATGCAGCACTTGTGAAATAACCTTGAAGTAGGAGCGCAGTGACGGAGTAATTTTGGCCCCAGCACCAGTAGGTATATTAAAGCCTTTTAATGCCTTAGAGCCTTTTGCCTGCATTGCTTTAATTTCTGTACACAAATAGGAGGAGGGCTTCTTCGGTCTAATTGTTCCCAGAACCTTTAGGCTTGGAGAAACAGGCACAGCGAAAAGTTCACCACATACTGATTTAACTGACTTAACAGGCTTAAAAGATATTGGAACTGGCGCTGGCGCAACTGATGTAGACCCTGACTCACTCTCACCAGGTCCCGCCGTGACACCCTTGTCTCCTAGAGACTTCTTTTTACCCCCACGCTTACCTCTTTTTTTTTTTTGTGGCAGTCTGTACAACTTTCACTAGGCTTGCTGATTTAGTTTCATTTTTGGCAAAAACCACATCCCCACAATCACTCCTGACCTCAAAGACGGGCTCTGTTATGGGATCAAAAAACCTGCTTGGTTCTTGTAGAGGCTCCATGTCTGCTGGAATCTCTTCTCCCCCGACAGCTACAGGGAGAGTATTGGACGGAGCACCGCAGCAGCTCAGCTTGCTGCCGCCATGTTCCCCCCTTGTATCTAAAACATTTTGCATTTTGTCCTGACCCTTCATGTAAAATCGCATTCTGTCTCAGAGTACATCACACACAGCAGAGCACATCACACTCGGGCCTGACACCACATCACGCACAGCAGAGCACATCATACTCATGCCTGACACCACATCACACACAGCAGAGCACATCACACACAGGTCTGACACCACATCACACACAACCGAGCACATCACACTCATGCCTGACACCACACCACATCACACACAGCAGAGCACACCATACTCATGCCTGACACCACATCACACACAGCAGAGCACATCACACACAGGTCTGACACCACATCACACACATCCGAGCACATCACACTCATGCCTGACACCACACCACATCACACACAGCAGAGCACATCACACTCATGCCTGACACTACATCACACACAGCAGAACACATCACACTCATGCCTGACAGCACATCACACTCATGCCTGACACCACATCACACACAGCAGAGCACATCACACTCAGGTCTGACACCACATCACACACAGCAAAGCACATCACACTCGGGCCTGACACCACATCACACACAGCAGAGCACATCACACTCTGGCCTGACACCACATCACACACAGCAGAGCACATCACACTCGGGCCTGACACCACATCACACACAGCAGAGCTCATCACACACATGCCTGACACCACATCACACTCATGCCTGACACCACATCACACACAGCAGAGCACATCACACTCAGGACGGACACCACATCACACACAGCAGAGCACATCACACTCATGCCTGACACCACATCACATACAGCCAAGCACATCACACTCATGCCTGACACCACATCACACACGGCCGAGCACATCACACTCATGCCTGACACCACATCACACACAGCAGAGCACATCACACTCAGGCCTGACACCACATCACACACAGCAGAGCACATCACACTCAGGCTGACACCACACCACACCACACCACATCACACACAGCAGAGCACAGCACTCTCATGCCTGACACCACACCACACTCAGCAGAGCACATCACACTCATGCCGGACACCACATCACACACAGCAGAGCACATCACACGCAGGTCTGACACGACATCACACACAGCAGAGCACATCACAATCGGGTCTGACACGACATCACACCACACACACAACTACAACCAACCACACAACCACACACACACAACCACACACACAACCGGACACACAACCGCACATACACACACAACCGCACATACACAGCGCCACACATACACAGCACCACACATACACAGCGCCACACACACAGCGCCACACACACAGCCACACACACAGCCTCACTCACAGCCGCTCTCACAGCTGCACACACAAACACACCCAATCCACACATCACACTCAGGTCTGACACCACATCACACACAGCAGAGCACATCACACTCATGCCTGACACCACATCACACACAGCAGATCACAGCACACTCATGCCTGACACCACATCACACACAGCAGAGCACATCACACTCATGCCTGACACCACATCACACACAGCAGAGCAAATCACTCATGCCTGACACCACATCACACACAGCAGAGCACATCACACTCATGCCTGACACCACACGACACACAGCAGAGCACATCACACTCAGGCCTGACACCACACGACACACAACAGAGCACACCACACTCATGCCTGACACCACATCACACACAGCAAAGCACATCACACTCGGGCCTGACACCACATCACACACAGCAGAGCACATCACACTCGGGCCTGACACCACATCACACACAGCAGAGCACATCACACTCTGGCCTGACACCACATCACACACAGCAGAGCACATCACACTCGGGCCTGACACCACATCACACACAGCAGAGCTCATCACACTCGTGCCTGACACCACATCACACACAGCAGAGCACATCACACTCATGCCTGACACCACATCACACACAGCAGAGCTCATCACACTCGTGCCTAACACCACATCACACACAGCAGAACACATCACACTCATGCCTGACACTACATCACACACAGCAGAACACATCACACACATGCCTGACACCACATCACACTCATGCCTGACACCACATCACACACAGCAGAGCACATCACACTCAGGACGGACACCACATCACACACAGCAGAGCACATCACACTCATGCCTGACACCACATCACATACAGCCAAGCACATCACACTCATGCCTGACACCACATCACACACAGCAGAGCACATCACACTCAGGCCTGACACCACATCACACACAGCAGAGCACATCACACTCAGGCTGACACCACACCACACCACACCACATCACACACAGCAGAGCACAGCACTCTCATGCCTGACACCACACCACACTCAGCAGAGCACATCACACTCATGCCGGACACCACATCACACACAGCAGAGCACATCACACGCAGGTCTGACACGACATCACACACAGCAGAGCACATCACAATCGGGTCTGACACGACATCACACCACACACACAACTACAACCAACCACACAACCACACACACACACACAACCACACACACAACCGGACACACAACCGCACATACACACACAACCGCACATACACAGCGCCACACATACACAGCGCCACACATACACAGCGCCACACACACAGCGCCACACACACAGCCACACACACAGCCTCACTCACAGCCGCTCTCACAGCCGCACACACAAACACACCCAATCCACACATCACACCCAGGTCTGACACCACATCACACACAGCAGAGCACATCACACTCATGCCTGACACCACATCACACACAGCAGATCACAGCACACTCATGCCTGACACCACATCACACACAGCAGAGCACATCACACTCATGCCTGACACCACATCACACACAGCAGAGCAAATCACTCATGCCTGACACCACATCACACACAGCAGAGCACATCACACTCATGCCTGACACCACACGACACACAGCAGAGCACATCACACTCAGGCCTGACACCACACGACACACAGCAGAGCACACCACACTCATGCCTGACACCACATCACACACAGCAGAGCACATCACACTCGGGCCTGACACCACATCACACACAGCAGAGCACATCACACTCGGGCCTGACACCACATCACACACAGCAGAGCACATCACACTCGGGCCTGACACCACACGACACACAGCAGAGCACATCACACTCCGGTCTGACACCACATCACACACTCCAGAGCACACCACACTCATGCCTAACACCACATCACACAAAGCAAATCACATCACACTCGGGCCTGACACCATATCACACACAGCAGAGCACATCACACTCATCCCTGACACCACATCACACTCATGCCTGACACCACATCACACACAGCAGAGCACATCACACTCATGCCTGACAGCACATCACACTCATGCCTGACAGCACATCACACTCATGCCTGACAGCACATCACACTCATGCCTGACAGCACATCACACTCATGCCTGACAGCACATCACACTCATGCCTGACAGCACATCACACTCATGCCTGACAGCACATCACACTCATGCCTGACAGCACATCACACTCATGCCTGACAGCACATCACACTCATGCCTGACAGCACATCACACTCATGCCTGACAGCACATCACACTCATGCCTGACAGCACATCACACTCATGCCTGACACCACATCACACTCATGCCTGACACCACATCACACTCATGCCTGACACCACATCACACTCATGCCTGACACCACATCACACTCATGCCTGACACCACATCACACTCACGCCTGACACCATATCACACACAGCACCACATCACACATACACACACAACCACGCACACCCACAACCACGCACACCCACAACCACGCACACCCACAGCCACGCTCACCCACACCCACGCACACCCACAGCCACGCACACCCACAACCACGCACACCCACACACACAACCTCACACACAACCTCACACACAACCTCACACAACCACACACACTCACAACCACACACACACAACCACACACACACAACCACACACACACAACCACACACACAACCTCACACACAACCTCACACACAACCTCACACACAACCTCACACACAACCTCACACACAACCTCACACACAACCTCACACACAACCTCACACACAACCTCACACACAACCTCGCACACAACCTCGCACACAACCTCACACACAACCACACACAACCACACACACAACCACACACACAACCACAACTACACGTGTTACCATCCTTGTGGGGACTATGTGTGAATACCAGCCTTGTGGGGACTAACCTTTCCCAATGTTTTTATAACACACTAAGAACAGAAAAATGTTAAGAAAAAATTCAGGATACAGGATCCTGCTTCAAATTTGCAAATATATTGTTATTTAATCGTGCGCACAGCACCATCCTTGTGGGGACTGGAACATGTGCTACCATCCTTGTGGGGACCTAGTCCCTAACACTAGTTGTGATTGAATACAGTCAAAGGCACATGGCTAAATGTTTATTTTATCAACAATATACACAAGCAACATTATATTCTTTTCATATATGAATTGCTGCATATATACTAGGTGTATACATTTAAGACAGAGTATGCTAATGTGCCGAAAATTTCATATCATGCTTAAAGAGTCTTAATGCTATATTTACCCTATTTATTTGTGCATACAATCTTAGGAGATAAGGGAACTAACATATGGAATTAAGGAATATGGTCAAGTGGAACCCAGGGCTTAATTAGCTGCTTACATTTTTGCCAAAATAGATTTTCAAGTCCCCACAGAGATAGTAGGTGAATATCATTGTGTTTAAGTCTCCATAGAAATAGTGTGTACATTAAAAGCTTAAATTCCATTATAAATATTGTGAAGCTAATGATGTTTAAGTCCACACCGAGGTTGTGTGTAATTATAGGAATGCTCAAGTCCCCGCAGTGATAGTGTGTTATTATAGTGTTGTTCAAGTCCCCACAAAGATGGTGTGTTATCATAATGATGTTCAAGTCCCCACAGAGATGGTGTGGTATTATAGTGATGTTCAAGTCCCCACAGGGATAGTGTGTTATTACAGTGTTGTTCAAGTCCCCACAAAGATGGTGTGTTACCATAGAGATGTTCAAGTCCCCACAGAGATAGTGTGTAATTACAGTGTTGTTCAAGTCCCCAAAGAGATAGTGCATGAAGGTGATTGTGTTTAAGTCCTCATTAAAATAGGGCCCGATTCACAAAGGTAAATTTAGACCAGGAGTCTATCTTTACTTCTTTTCAATGTTCACCAAGCCCCACACAGAGAATGTTAAGCTGATCAAGTCGAAGCAAACACAAGGAGATGATGGACGGAGTGCTGAAACTTTTTAGTCACTTACTCCAAGTCATGGATCTGGGTTAAATCCATCCTTGTTCTTTAGCTCACTTCACCACCCCAGTTCTGACCCAGCTATATGCAAATCAGTGTTGACCCTGTGCCTCATTGGGTACAGTCCAACCCAAACTGCCAAGCTAGTTCTTCCCGAGACTGTAAAAAAGCATCCTGGGACCAGTTTCAGGGTAACACCCCTCATCAACCACTAGCTTGAATCCAGTGGCAAAGTGAGGAAGGACCCCACATCGGGGCCTACCCTGCCAACTTAGGACAAACAAATCAAACACAAGGAGATTATGGACGGAGTGCTGTAATGTGTCAGTCGCTCACCCCCAGTCACAGATCTGGGTTGAATCCATCATCGTACTTTAGCTCACTTTGTCACCCCAGTTCATACCCAGCTATATGCATATCAGTCTTAACCCTGTGCCTCCTGGCACCCCCTACTGCTTCAAGTCAAAACAGAGCTTGTGTTTAATTACAGGAATGCTCACGTCCCCATTAATTACAGGAATGCTCACGTCCCCACAGAAATGATATGTTTTTATAGTGATGTTCAAGTTCCCACAAGGATGGTGTTTTATTATAGGTTTTTTTCAAGCTGTCACAAAGATAGTGTGTTATTATAGCGATGTTTAAGTCCCCACAGATATAGTTCATGAAGATGACTGTGTTTAAGTCCTCATTAAAATAGGGCAAAATTTACAATGGTAAACTTAGACAAAAAATATAACTTTTCTACTTTTCAGTTTCAACAATGTAAACTTAGACCAAAAGTCTAACTTTACTACGTATTAGTATTCACAAAGCCCCATACAGGGAATGCGAAGCTGATGATGCTTAAGCCAAAACAGAGCTTGCCTTTAAATACAGGAACGCTCAAGTCCCCACAGAGATGGTTTGTGACTTTAGTAATACCATGGTTGTTAAAGAGAATGTGTGATTATAAACATGCCCAGGTCCCTACAGAGTTAGTGTGTGATTATAGACATGCCCAGGTCCCCAGAGAGATAGTGTGTGATTATAGAGATGTTGAGGTCCCCACAGAGATAGTGTGTGATTATAGACATGCCCAGGTCCCCACAGAGATAGTGTGTGATTATAGAGATGCCCAGGTCCCCACAGAGATAGTGTGTGATTATAGAGATGCCCAGGTCCTCACAGAGATAGTGTGTGATTATAGATATGCCAAGGTCCCCACAGAGATGGTGTGTGACTATAGTATTACTCCAGTTGCCAAAGAGAATGTGTGTGAATACAGACATGCCCAGGTCCCCACAGAGATAGTGTGTGATTATAGACATGTCCAGGTCCCCACAGAGATAGCGTGTGAATAATAGGATGCATAGAGATAGCACACAGTTATAGTGAGTGAATATAGTCATGTACAAGTCCTCACAGAGATATTATGCAATTATAGTGATGTTTAAGTGCCCACAGTGATAATGTTTGATTACAGTCACATTCAAGTCTCCATCATGATGTTTGCAATGATAGATGTGTTGAAGAACCCATACAGATTGTATTAGTCTGGTGTTTTATTAAATGAAGTAATCCACTTGAGGAAAATGTGTTTGACCACTCTCTCACATGTCTGAATCCTGGTGCGACCACTCAGCCTTATTCTTCCAAGGTCTATACAATAAGTGTTATTTACTTATACTATAACCAAAAACATATGCTATTCAGCAACAAGTACTCTCGGGTGTTAATGTGCACTTTATATATGCTCATGAGATGATATGATGTGATAATAGTGGGACTCAAGCCACCACTAGAGATAGACTGTAATTAGCCCATATCTAAGAATCCCACTTCAAATGCAGCATTAACTGATTTAAACTGTATTTATCCAGGAAGGTTTACACTTCCTTAAAAATCCAAGTATCAGAGTTCTCATTTTCTTTTCTAGCACCCATCTTATCAACTCTAGTCTCCATTAAGAGGATAAAACTGTATTTCTGATTGCAATAAACTCCCCATACTGATTTGTTCTGATACTTTAGGATGATTACAATAGATAAATTGATTTAAGAACTGTCACATCTTTATAATGTTTGTCATTATAATTCAAGAATGAAATGGTCCTCTCCTCAAAAAGTTCTTCTTTCTCTCAAAGTGTTCCTTACACCTGCTCTTGGGGCTCTTTCCAGACTCCCTCTCTATAAAAATCTGTATAAACATATGTCCTCCCGAATGCTGCCTTTGAAACAAGCGTGATTATATGTACGTTAGAATGACAACAATCCACTCAATAAATCCACATTATCATCCCTAGCTGTGTATATTTGCTTTGTCGGTGTTTGTACGTGTGTCCGTACTTTGTGAGTGTTCTTAAGTTGGTGTCTTATATTGTCATTGTACTTAACATAGCCATCGCACATATCACAAAATGAACATGTTATTTCTTTGCTCTGTGCTCCAACACGGCAGAGTAGGATATACATGCGGCTGCTGCGATAATCAAAAAATGGCGGAAGGCTCCTTTCTGACTCTTGTGATTATTTCGGCATGCCGAGTATTTGTTCAATGTGGTATGGCAGTGCAAGTTTAGGCACATGTTGTTATCTGCAACCTCGCCAGTCATTATCTTTTAAACATTTATTAAACTAATTCAATGTTTGATGTTCCGGCCAGCACCCCTCACTTCCCTGTGTGAGTGTACCTTATGTCCTCTTGTGCGGACATCAGTGGGCCGCCAGTGAGTTAGTAACCTGCTGGATAATAGATAGAATATACAAAATTACACGTTTTCAGGGTATACTTTACGGTTTTTTAGCCCGGTGTGCTCGTGATCTTCGCTTTATACCTGCTGCGCTGGAACTGCATGACTTGTGCTGACTCTTCCCCTGGTGGACCTGTGACGATTCTCTTCCGTGTGCTATGTTTTTTAAGGGACTAGAGAAATTGAGCTAGAAGACAGACTGAGAAGGTTACTGCTCTGCGTTATTTTATAATATGGAGCAGGTATTCTCGAGGTCTATTAATTCTTGTTTTGTTTGACATATTTAAAATAATATTTATTGCGAAAAATATACTCATTATGAAAAAATGTATATTAGGCCTGGATTTCTTTATCTTCCATATCGGAGTGTGGAGTTCAATGTTATTGAAGCAGAAGGTTAGTTTCTGTCTGTTTCATTGATGGGTCCTCCTATGCTGATGTTAAAAGTAGTACCACTGTACAGTCTTGGAATTTCTTTACTTCAAAAAAAGCTTTGCGAGTACTCAGATGTTCAGTGATTTAGGCTCAGCCAGGGAATGTTATCATTAAGCCCATGGTCATTAGTACGGAGGCTGTGTACCCACCTCTGCTCTTTTCCGAACAATACTTTTTAGGAGTTATGATTCTTAGTTGTAAGAGTTTCCAAGATAACCCATTTCAGGTCGTTCACTGTATGGTTCGTTTCTATGTATTAGTTACTCATTTTTGTTGTGTGTCTTTTGCATTTGACGTTGCTCTTATGTTTGCATATCCTTTGCTTAACTTTGTGGCTTGTCATCCCTATGTAACGTAGGGCACAAGGACAGGTGATCATATAGATTGCATGTGTTGTGTTGCAATTAGTATGATACCTAATTGTCCATTTAAAGTCTGGGAGGAGTTGTATGATTTTTGTTGCTGTGGTAAGGTTACAGACAGAACATGAACCACACGGATAGTGTCCCACCACGGGTGGGTTATCCCATAGTCGTGGGATCCTTTCTCCTCGTGTGTCCGGTGGTGGTCTGGTATGTACCAGGATGTCTTTGAGGTTTCTGGTTCTTTTGTTTGCGAATCTTGGTTTAGGCCAACTCAAGGTCCTTAAGTCAGGATTCTCCAATTCTTGTTTACTATTTTCTTTACGTTGTTAGAAGCTGCATTGTAAGTGTTCACACAGGTCACTAGATCTTTTTCTGGTACTTTGAGGGTTGTGTCTAGAAGGCTTTCTATGTGTTGGTTTCCAGCCCTCTTATGGCGTTTGATTATTTTTTCGGGTACTCACAGATCCTCAATTTGTTACACAGATCTTCCGCTTGTCTGTCGTAGTCTTGAGGTTTGCTACAATTGCGCCTGAGATGCACAAACATTAACATGCAGTCAACATTTGTACCTAAATGTAAATATAATTTAAAACGATAGGCTTTCTTGCTGTTTCTGGAAAAAAGGTTATGCCATCAAATTACAATAGAAATGTGTTTTTAGGTGATGTAGACTTTTTTAGGGTTTAGGGTGGGTACATGTTTTTGGGTTGCAAGGGAATGTCTAGGGTTTAGTGTGGCAAGGGAGTGTTTAAGGTTTAAGGTGGGTATGGGTGGCAAGGGAATTTTTAGGGTTCAGGGTGGGTATGGATTTTTGGGTGGTAAGGTATTTTATTTATTTATAGCATTTGTAAAGCGCTCTGTAACCCTACGGGCATCCTGGCGCTGAGTACATATAGCTAAACCCTATGGACACAGAAGAGGACGGTGAACAAGGTGCTGATCAGATTAGGAGTTTTTGTTTATTTGGTGGAATTTTCTGGAGTTTTTTATGGGAGATTTTTATTTAGGGAAAAGCCATGTTTTCACCTTTTTACGAAAGGTCATCAACTCATTTTTTTTTCTAATATCAGCAGGGAGGTTGTTCCATAGGTGGGCCGCGGCTATACTGAAGGCTCTTCCCCCACAGGTGGCTTTCTTGAACCTGGGAATGCTAATGAAGTTTAGAGATGAGGAACGGAGAGACCGGGTGGGCTCATACCAATTGAATTTGTTCTGGAGTGGTCGGGGGCCTAGCCCGTGAACTGCCCTGAAGACAATACAAAGGGATTTGAAGCAGATCCTCTGGTGTATAGGCAGCCAGTGTAGGTCGGCCAAGGCAAGAGTGGTAGAAGATCTTCGCTCACGAGAAAGTGCCAGTTTAGCTGCTGCCGCCTGGATACTTTGGAGACTGGAAATGAGGTAGGCAGGGGATTCCAGCAAAAGGGCATTATAGTAATCCAGACGGCTGAGGATGGTGCTCCTAACTATGTCAGCTCTAGTCTGTGGGGGCAGGAGAGGTAGCAGCCTTCGGAGTCCTCGCAGTAGGGCAAAACAGCTGCCAACCTGTTTGTTGACGTTAGTTTCAAGACTCAGTTTATTGTTGATGGTGACTCCGAGATTCTTTACTGAGTTCACTGGGGTGGGCGAGTCCCCTAATAGCTGGGGCCAGAAGTCTAAAGGTAGACTTTTGGGGATTTTACCTACTGTGCAGTGTAATAATTCAGTTTTCTCACTATTAAATTGTAGTGAGTTCTGGTTAAGCCAGCGTGACATTTCCAACATGCAGGTGTGGAAAGTCTCCAGTGAGTTTGCATGGGCTCCATCAAGAGAGATCATCAGCTGAGTGTCATCTGCGTAATTTGTCACGCTGATGCCATGGCTTTTGATGATCCACATCAGGGGTTGCATGTAAATGTTAAAAAGTATGGGACTGATAGCAGACCCCTGTGGGACCCCATACGGGACTTTGACAAACTCAGATTGGTATGGAGGAATAGCTACTGCCTGCCATCTGTCCGTCAAATAGGAGCGGAACCAGTCGAGCGCGACACCTCTGACTCCGATGTTCTTTAGTCTTTCTATCAGGATGCCGTGGTTCACCGTATCGAATGCGGCGGACAGGTCGAGCAGAATCAGAATTGCTGATTCTCCCCAGTCCGCCCTCATTCGCAGGTCATCCATGACTGTCAGCAAGGCTGACTCCGTTCCATGAACTGGTCTGAATCCAAACTGCTCCGCTACCAGAATGTTGTTGGTTTCTAGGAAGAGGGCTAGGGATCTGCTGACCCATCTCTCTATGATTTTTATTGGATATGGTAAAAGGGTTTAGGGTGGGTATGGGTTTTATGGGTGGCAAGGGAATTTTTATCATTTAAGATGGGTGTGGGATTTTTGGTGGCAAGGGATTTTGTAGGATTTACAGTGGGTATGGGTTTTCGGGTAGCAAGGGAATTTTTATGGTTTTGAGTGGGTGTGGGTTTTTGTGGGGCAAGGGAAATTGTTTGGTTTAGGCTGGGTATGGGTTTTTGGGCAATAATAATTGTACAGGGTTTAGCATTTGTATGGGTTTTTGGGTGCAAGGGATTTTTTAGGGTTAAGCATTTGTATGAGTTTTTGGGTGGTAAGAGAATTTCGGGTGGGTATGGGTTTTTGAGTGGAAAGGGATTTTTAGGGTTTAGGGTGGGTATGGGTTTTTGGGTGGCAAAGGAACTTTAAGGGATTTGGGTGGGTATGTGTTTTTACGTGGTAAGGGACTTTTTTAGGCTTTAAGGTGATGATAGGTTTAGGGTGGTATGGGATGTTTTACGGTTTAGGGTGTGTATGGATATTTGGGTGGTAAGGGATTTTTTAGGGTTTAGGGTGGGCATAGGTTTTGAGGGGCAAGGGAACCTTTAGGGTTTAGGATGGGTATGGGTTTTGGGTGGTAATTAATCTTTTAGGGTTTAGTGTTTGTGTGGGTATTTAGATGCCGGGATTTTTTTTGGGGTGAGTATGGGTCTTTGGCTGGCAAGAATTTTTTGAGGGGTTAGGATGAATATGGGTTTTGAATGGTAAGAGATATTTTAGGATTTAGGGTGGGTATGTGTTTTTTGGTGGCAATTGAATTTTTAGGGTTTAGTGTTTGGGTGGGTATTTGGATGGCAAGAATTTTCTTAGGGTGGGTATGGGTTTTTGACCGGCAAGGGATGTTTGAGGGTTTAGGATGAGTATAGTTTTTTGAATAGTAAGGGATATTTTAGGGTTTCGTTTTTTTTGGGTGGCAGGGGTATTTTTATTGTTTAGGATGTGTGTGGGACTTTTGTTGGCAAGGAATTGTGTAGGGTTTAAGGCGTGTATTGGTTTTTGGGTGGCAAGAGAAATTTTATGGTTTAGGGTGTGTATGGGTTTTCTGGTGATAAGGAAGGTTTAGGGTTGTTATAGGTTTTTGTTTGTGAGGTTTGTCTTAGGGTTTAGGGTGGGTATGTGTTTCGTGATGGCAAGGGAATGTCTGGGATTTAGGGTAGGCATGGGTTTTTGTTGGTAAGGTATTTTTTAGGGTTTAGGGTGAGTATAGGTTTTTAGGTGATAATGACTTTTTTCGGGTATAGGATGGGTATGGGTTTTTGAGCAGCACAGGAATTATTAGGGTTTAGGGTGGGTATGGGTTTTCGGGTGGCAAGGGAATTTTGTAGGTTTAGGGTGGGTATGGGGGTTTGGGTGGTAAGGATTTTTTTAGGTTTTAGGCTGCGTATGGGTCTTTAGGGGATATGGGATTTTTTAGGTTTTAGGGTGCGTATGGGTTTTTGGGCGGCAAGGGAAATTCTAGGGTTTAGGGAGGGTATGGGTTTTGGGATGGTAGGGTATTTTTAGGGTGAGTATATCTTTTTAGGTGATAAGGGCTTTTTTTTTATTTTAGGGTGGGTATGGGTTTTTGGATGGCAAGGGTACCTTTAGGGTTTAGGATGGGTATGGGTTTTTGGGTGGTAATGAATCTTTGAGGGTTTATTATTTGTGTGGGTGTTTGGGTGGCAAGTCTCTGTAGAGATCATGTGTGATGTCATTCATGTCCAGGTCCCACAAAGATAGTGTCTAATGATAGTGATGCCCGGGTCCCGAAAGAGATTGTGAGTGATGATAGCAATGCCCAAGACCCCACAGAATTTGTGTGTTAGTATATTCATGTTCAAGTTCATGGAGATAGTGTGTGATGATAATTATGATGCAGTCACTAGAGATAGTGTTTGATGGCAGTGATGTATAGGTCCCCACAGAGGTAGTGTGTGATTATAGCCATGATCAAGTCTCTGGAGAGATCATGTGTTATGTCAGTCATGTCTATGTCCCACAGAGATAGGGTGTGATGATCATAATGCCAAGGCACCCCAAAGATAGTATGGGATAATATCAATACCCAAGTCCCCACAGAGATACTATGTGATTATAATTATATTCAAGTATCCACAGAGACAGTGTGTGATGATAATCATTTAGAAGTCACTAGAGATGGTATTTTATGATAGTGATGCCTTAGTCCCCATGTTATGTTATGTTAAAAGTGCTTATAAAGCGCACGTACACCAAGCAGTTTCATGGCACTGAGAGCAAAAGAAAAAGCGGCATTAACACAGTTGGCTTACTGATATGACTGAGAAAATAAAAAAAAGTCTTTAGCAATTTCCTGAAGTGCGCATAGGAGTTTGCCAACCTCACTTCCACAGGGAGCGAGTTCCAAAATTGCAGAGCCAAGACCGCAAATCTGAGCCCCCCCCCATGTTTTTTGCATTTAAATGATGGGGAAAATCAACAGATTTGAATTAGAGGAGCGTAGATTCCGAGAAGTAATGTAGTGCTGGATCCTCGAGGAAATTAAATCTGGGCCGTTCCCGGCTAAGGCTTTAAAATGGTACATCCAGCTTGAAGGCACAGCGTTTGGCCACCGGAAGCCAGTGTAGACTCTTCATCAGAGGTTTGACATAATGTCGTGTTGGCTGATTAGCCCTGCCAAATGATTTTGGAACAACGTATTAATGCTAAGACAATCAGAGTCAAGGCCTCAGTGGTCAAGAATCTACTAATCTTACAGATTCTTCGTAGACGGTAAAAACAAGTGAAGACCACTGAGCTGATCTGGGCCTTCATGGATAAGTCACTACTAATCAGGACCCCCAAGCTCTTAACAGAGCTTCATGGGAGTGGAGGGCAGCTCAGCATGGAAGGCCAAAAGCTAGAATTTCACGGATTTGCAATTCCTCCTGTGTGAATAAGCTCAGTTTTATCAGGGTTTAATTTCAAGTTCATGTGAGATAGTGTTTGAATATAATCATGTTCACGTTCCCACCGAGATTGTATCAGGTTACAGTCATGATCGAGTGTCCTTAGAGATCGTGTTCAATACTAGTCATGTATATGTCCTACAGAGATAGCATCTGATGATAGTGATACCGGGTCCCCATAGAGATAGTGTGTGATTAATCATTTTCAAGTCCAAAGATAATGCCTTTATATTGGCATGTTCAAGCCTCCACATAGATAATGTGTGAATAAAAGCATATTCAAGTCCCACATAGATTGTGTGTGAAGGTAATAATGTTCAAATCCCCAGAGTGATTGTGTGTAAACATAATGGTATAGCCCCCATACATTGGTTAAAGAAAGTAATGTTCAAGTCCAAATAGAGGCAGTGTGTGGTTGTTGGCATTTTTGAGGCTCCACATAGAGGGAGAGTGTGAATATAGTGATGTTCATGTCCCCATGGGGATAGTGCATGATTATAGTGATGTTCATGTTTCCACAAATATAGTGTGAGATGTTAGTGTGTTCAAGTCCCCACAAAGATAGTGTGCAATTATGGTAATGTTCAAGTCCCCGCATATAGTGTGTGACTATAGTGATTTTTAAGTCCCCACCGAGATAGTGTATAATTGGAATGTTTAACTCCTCACAAAGATAGTATGTGAATATATGATATTTAAGTCCAAAGAGAACCTCTTTAGTGTGGAATGTTTCCGCACATATAGTGTGTGATTATAGCGATGATCAAGTTCCCACAAAGATAGTTAAGTTAAGTTTCTAAACTTGACCTGACTAGCTTTTCACTTACCCATTCCACCTTTTAATTCCTTTGTGAAAATATGTGCATTATCAAAGCTCAGCAAGAAGTCCCATAATTTAAATAAAAATGCAGACAGAACGACCATGATCCTGGGAAACTTGAGGGCACTGCAGCAAATTCCAATCTGTCTGCACTACAGGACTCAAGTCTGGCATAAAATGTCCCAGTCTATGTTAAATGGATGGCCCATAGCAGCCAAATGCCAAAGTATGGCATGATGGATAAGGGTTGGATCTCCCCACGCTCATCAACTGAGCCTCTTTCCAGCTCCAAAACTTCCATTAGTTAAATTCTACCTACAGGAGATGTCACTTCCACCAATGTATCCCTAACCTACAATCCTTGGTTCGTGATCAGCCCAGGTCCATCACATCAGGAACCACCTGCACTCTTCTAATCCGGAAAGGCTACCTTGCGACAGACTGAGGCCTCCGAAAACACTGCTGCCATGCCTTTAGAAAAAAAGGCCACTGCAGGGGTGTCACATCACGGGTGCCAGCAACTCATCACATTTGGAGCAACCAGCACTCCCCCACTACTGTCAGGCTGTCTTTTGTGGCCAGTCTTGATGTGCTGAATGGAGGGTTGATACACTTTCACAATAACAGCATACCTCTGAAAGAGGAGCTAGAAATATACAGCAAAGACTGCCTCTGCAGGCCACATTTAAACTTGCCAAGATGAGCACTGAGCACCACCATGTTTCATTGCACCTTACCAAGGAAACTAAATTCACACGACCACACACCCACTCCAGCTCAAACTCTTGCAAACGTTCCTGTATGCCATAATAGGAGGAGGCAGAAAGAGCATTCTCAATCTGAAGTATCTTAAATGCTGAACACTTAGTTAAATCCAACCTTAATAAGAGATGCAGTGAGAAAGTCCCTAAACAGTTAGAAAACGAATTAATACCCCAGTGAAATTCTAAAGTGCGCCATTTTACTAAAACCAAAATATACCCTCCCCAGTATGTGTAACGTATAGAAGCTATACATTGACAAGTGGGAGACTTGAAAAAGACCACCCCACACCCTAACCTGCTGTGAAACTAAGAAATAAAGATTTTAAGGGGATAAAAACTAAAATAAATCTTCTCTGATTAGTCTCTGCATTGGTCACTCTTTTAAAATAGCTAAAAGATTTTAAAGTAGGAGAACGCTAAAAATATAGGCCACGATTGGCTTATAAATCTGAAAGTAGTGGAAGGGATGTACCTCAGAAGTAACAAAAACTACTGCAGCTTCCCTCACAGACACCTTCAAAAAATGCCATTCACGTTAGAAAAGTTATATATCACTTTCATATATAATTCACTCATATCAGCTGTAATTCAAATGCAATATACAATCTATCTTTCCAAGTGGAGTTCTTGGGATTGTCTGAAAAATATAGTAAATTGCATATTTTAAATTCACCACATCAGCATGGTAATTATACAATTTCACCTATTTCTCAATATCTTAGTTGTGGTGGGAGGGTAATGATGAGGGCCAGTACAGTGGGTAAAATAAGAAAGTGCAATAACACAAAATCATGTATGTAGGAATTGTAGATACTCAGAGGGTACTACAATATCTGCCACTTATGCAGATGTATCTTGGTGCCTCACGTTGTGTGTTATTTAATGCCTCAGTGTAATGATCATAGAAGTTGCACTCTCGCAATAACCAAATTATCGGGCATTATTCCCACCTCTGGGTTCACTCTGTATACCTCCCAGGATATAATTGTCAGAGGACAGGCTAATTTGCTCACATTGCATTATATGTTTCCGGACAGAAACCTTAATGTGCCTAATAATGTTGGGAAAATCAAGCAATGTGGAATTTCTTCAAGAAACTTTCTTATATCTGCCTTCATATAAGACACATTGTTTCCAGAATATCAGCTGGGCTAGTAGCGACTTTGAGGTCAGTCCTTACTCCTTATGTTCTTCTCAACTGGCTCCAAGCCAATATCCGTTATCATTTGAGGGCAGAATGAAAATTCAATTTGTGGTGCGAAGTGGGTTTATGGTCGATTCACCTTACTTAATGGCAACAATTATTGTATTTTAAGGGAAGTGCTGCAAATTGTTATATAAAATGCAATTTGTGAGACTGTGTAATTCCTCCTGTGAAACAATCATGCTCAGGATATAGTTTATCCACTAGTGCAGTTTCAGACTGGATTACAGGTTGAATTAACAAACAGTGGGGGATATTCTCAATGAAGTGGTGGTGAGAGGCGTCAGCCTCCTTGGCTTAACGCATCTCACCGCGAGGCTGCACCCTATTCCTAGGAATGTTGTGCAACCTAGCGTTTCCCCCTGCGATGGCGCTAAGTTTCACGACTTAGCGCCAACGCAGGCACACTTGCACCAGAGTGCAAGGGTGTCTGTGTGCAGGGGAGGTTTGTTTATGTACATGAAGGTGCCCCTTCCTGCACATAAACAATCCTAAAATACCATGTTGTAACTTTCATGTGATGTGTGCTGCTTTGTGCAGCACACATGAAAGTTACAAAATGGCATTTTTGTAAAGGTTTCTTCATGTACAGGAAGGGACACCTTCATTTACATAAACAAACCATGGCATTTTGCTTTTACCATGTGTGCTGCACAAGGCAGCACACATGGACTGTTTAGGATGATTCATAGTCCCACAGGGATAGTGTGTGGAGGCAATCCTGTTCAACTCCCCTCAATGAGATTGTGTTATTATAGTACTGTTTAAGCTCCCACAATGTTAGTGTTTGATTATAACAATATTCATGTCCCCAAAGAGATCATGTGTGGTTGTTGGGATGTTTAAGTCCCTAAAATGATGGCGTATGAAGATAATCATGTTCAAGTCCCTAGAGAAATATAGTGAAAAGACAATGTTCATATCAACAAAGAGATCGAGTGTGAAGATAATCATGATCGAGGTCCAATAAAATAGTGTGTAAAAATAATGTTTAAGTACCCACACCGAGAGTGTGCAATGATCATGATGGTCAAGTCCAAACAGAGATAGTGTGTGATAGTAGACATATTCATGTCTCTTCCTAGATGGTGTGTGATTCTAGTAATCTCATAGCCTTTGCAGAGGTGCTATGTGAAGGTAATCCTGTTTAAGTACCCACAAAGATAGTGTGTTATTTTAGTGATTTTCAAGTCCTAACAAAGACAGTGTTGTATTATAGTGTTATTCAATTCCCCACAGAGATAGTGTGTAAAGGTAACCATTGTTCAACTCTCACTGAAATAGTTTGTAATGGCAGTGCTTGAATATCCCCATGTGCAGAGTGTGAATATAATGATAAAGTCAAAACAGAGATTGTTTATACTGATAGCATGGTTCAAATTCCCATAAAGACAGTGACTGAAAATCATCATGTTCAAGTCCCCACAATGAATGTGTCTTACTATAGTGATGTTTAAGCCCCCACTGAGTTAGTGTGTGAATATAGCGATGTTTATGTCCCCACAGAGGTTGTGTGGTTATTGGGATGCTCAAGTCCCCAGAAAGATGGTGCATGAAGATAATCTTTTCAAGTCCCCAGCTAAATCATTTGAAAAAACAATGATCAGGTCTCCACACAGATAGTGTGTAAAGATAATGAAGTTCAAGTTCCCACAAAGATAGTGTGTGCAGATAATCAAGGTCAAGGCCCACTGAAATAGTGTGTAAAGATAATGTTCAAATTTCCACATGGAGAGCATGGGAAGATAATGACATTCAAGTTCAAAAAGAGATACTATGTCATGATAGGCATTTTCAAGTCACCATATAGATTTTGTGTTATTATATGAATCTTATAGCCCTTGCACAGATGTTATGTGGAGGTAATCAAGTTCCCTCAAAGATAATGAGTTATTATTGTCATTTTCAAGTCCCAACAGAGATGAAAATATCATTGCGTTCATGTCACCACTGAAATAGTGGGTAAAATCAATGTTCAAGCCTCCACACAGAGAATGTAAAGATAATAATGTTCAAGTCCAAGCAGAGATTGTGTGCAATGATAGGAATAATCAAGTTCCCATAGAGACCGTGTGCAAAGGCAATCATGTTAAGGTCCTGCAACAATAGTCTTAATATAGTGTCATTCAAGCCCCACTAAGATAGTGTGTGAATATATAGAGATCTTATTGTCCCCATAGAAATAGTGTATGATTATTGGATGTTCAAGTCCCTAGAAAGATGGTGGAGGAAGATAATCTTATTCAAGTCCCCAGTGAAAAAGTGTGAAAAGACAATGTTCAAGTCTCCACACAGATAGTGTGTGTAGATAATGAAGTTCAAGTTCCCACAGAGTGTGTGAAGATAATTATGATCATGGCCTACTGAAATAGTGTGTAAAGATATTGTTCAAGTCCCCACATGAAATGTGTGTGAAAATGTTGACTTTCAAGTTCAGGTGGAGATAGTATGTGATAATATGCATGTTCAAGTTTCTACCTAAATGTTTTGTGGCTGTAGGAATCTAATAGCCTTTGCTCAGCTGCTATGTGTAGGTAATCATGTTAAAGTCCCAACAAAGAGTGTGTGTTACTAAAGTGATTATCAAGTTCCGACAAAGCTAGTGATTGATTACAGCAATGTTTAAGTTCCCACAAAGACACAGTGTAAATATAATCTTGTTCATGTCCTCACTGAAAGAGTGTGTAAAGCCAATGTTCAGGTCTCCACATACATAGGTTGTAAAGATAAGGATGTTCACGTCCAAACAGAGATTGTGTGTGAATATAGGAATGTTGAAGTGCCCACAGTGGTGGTGAGTGAAGGAAATCCTATTCAAATCCCCACAATGATACTCTGTGACAAAGGTGATATCAAGTCCCCACCAAGCCGGTGTGTGGTTATAGGGATGTTTAAGACCCCAGAGAGAGAGTATAGGTCTCCACTGATATCTGGTTTAAAGACATTGTTCAAGTCCCCACTCAACTAGTATGGGAAGATTATGATGTTCAAGTCACAACAGAGATAATGTGTGGTTATAGGGATGATCCCAATTCCCATTGTGTGTTATAAAGATGTTCAAGTGCCCACAGAGATAGTGTGTAAAGATAATCGTGTGCATGTCCCCACTGAAATAGTGTGTAAAGACAATGTTCAAGTTTCCACACAAACAGGTTGTGAAGATAAGGATATTCAAGTCCAAAGAGAGATTGTGTGTTACAATCGGCAGATAATGCAGCAGATGATAGATTATGTGGAAAACACGGCAAATCTATAAATATGTAAAAAATGTTGCCGCCGCATAATGTCATAATCCTAATGGCCCTGACAATACAGCATACATATACCTTCCCAGACATTAAATGGATAACATATTTATGCAACCTTAAGTGTAGCAGTCTTTTTTTAGTACAAAAGGGAGACACATGTTTTTTACTATTTAGCCTTTCCAATCATACAGCATGAGGAGGCATCGCCATCGCTCACAAGACCAGTCTGCGGCTGAGCACCTATTCCGATGGCCCACAGACCTAATGGAACACCTCCATTTCAAGATCCAGACCAACCCGTCCTACACCCTCATCTACAGATCCCCTGGACACCGCGCTCCTTTCTCTGACTCCATCACAGACATCATCACGCCGCATGCCATCACCTCCATTAACTTCACACTACTAGGATACCTCATTTTCCACCTCGATAACCGCTTGGACCCCAACTCCGCAGCCATCCTCCATCCTGGACAACCTCGACACCGTCGGACTCAAGCAGATCGTGCCCGAACCAAAGCACTCAGCTGGGCACATCTTCAATCTCATTTTCCCAGCCGGGAACTCCATCACCTTCAGCCACACCTCTGACCTCCCATGGACTTACCACCTCTGTGTTCACTTCACCTTCAAATCCAACATTCCCCGCAAACGCCCACATCAGCTCCAACGCACGAACAGGAACAAGATCTCCGATGACCAGCTTGCCACCGCCCTCAGCAGCTCTGCTCCCACCACAACAGACAATGACCCCATCACCGCCGACCACATGCTACACAACTGGACCACCAACTGTGCCAACACCATTGGCCCCCTCAAACAAACTATCCAGCCCCGCGCCAAGAAAGCCAGCTATTTTTGCACTGAACGACAAGACTCTAGACGCACCTGCAGATGACTCAAACTGTGGAGCAACTCCAAAGCCATGACTGACCATGACAACTTCAAAATAGCTCCTGTGGCCCACCACAAGCTTATCAGACTCTCCAGGAAGGAAGTACTTCAGAACAGAATCGCCACCAACGTTCACAATAGCATGGAACTCTTTGGCATCATCAAAGAGTTCGCTCAACCCAACAGCGAGTCCACAGTCATCACTCCCTCCGAGGACCTCTGCGACAGACTCATCGCTTTCTTCCATCACAAAATCAAGATCATCTATGACAACTTCGACGTCAACAACCCCCATGAGGAACCCTCTCCCACTGCACACAGCAGCACGCAACCAACACTTAACATCTGGACAGCCCTCAGCATCGAAAACACTCTGAGGATAATGAAGACCACCCACTTCGGGGCTCCCACGGAACCCTACCCCCACATCATCTACTACAAAGTCGCAGACATCATCGCTCCCAAATTTCAACGCATCTCCAACGGCTCCTTTGAGACCGCCTCGTTCCCGATGACTGGAAACATGCCAAGATCAACCCTCTCTTGAAAAAACCTTCAGCAGACCCCACCAACCTCGAGAATTTCAGACCAATCTCCCTACTCCCTTACCTGGCCAAAGTCATGGAAAAAGCAGTCAACTTCCAACTCACAGCCTTAATCAAAGAGAACCCCTCCCAATCAGGCTTCAGAACCGACTCCAACCACCTGCGGAGTCCCCCAGGGATTCTCCATTAGCCCGATCCTGTTCAACATCTGCATGGCCATGCTTGCAGCCATCGTCAGAGCACACGGACTCAACATCACATCATATGCAGTTGACACCCAACTCATTCTCTCCCTTTCCAACGAACCCAACACCGCTAAACTCAACTTTCAAGATGGAATGGAAGCCGTCGCCAGATGGATGAAGAACAGCTGCCTTCAATTCAACACGAACATCACAGAGATACTCATCATGGGCCCACACCCTGATGCCTGGAACAACACATGGTGGCCCCCTGCCAGTGCCTAATTTGTGCCGGTGCTTGCCGGTGTTTAGCACCGGCACTTAATTATCAGGGCCGAGTCTACACGCATTTAGTGAACATCAGTAATTGACTTATAATTAGTGGCACAGAGTGTGTGCTGTGCTGCTATACCATAAGTGTCGCTGTCAGTGATGTGTTACTAGTTAAGAGGTACTGGTTGTGTGATGACTGGTGATGTTGAAGAAATTGTTTCGCTTTGTGACTCCGATTCTGTCTTCACGACGTTCAAGTTCTTCTCAATCAGGCACTGGCGGCCCAGGGGCAGCGGATCAGTGTTGCGGGCCCAGTGGGCGGGACACTGAGTTGGACAGGGCTTTGCCTGGTCTTCTGCGAGGGTTGGGGCTGTGCGCGCATTTGCTGCTTTTTGCCACGCCCCCCAGCATACCCGCATGGCCGCACCTAACCGCATTGAGTATCGTGGTTCAACGGACACCGCCGTTTAAAGTAGCATGACCAGGACGATGTTGGCCGCGTTGAGGTGGACTCGGTGGAGTAGACTGGTCTGGACAGTACCTAGAGTTGAGCACCAGGTGAGGCAGAGCCTGGTAGGCCTAATCATCGATTCATGAGTTAAAAAAATAAAGCTGCACAACAGCCTAAGCAGCACCAGATGAGGCAGGGCCTGGCAGGCACTGGGGCCTAATGAGTTAATGTCATGAAGCTGCGGGGGCCGCGGCAGCCTAATAGTGACAGAGTCCCGAGTGGAGTGAGTCGTGTTGAGCACAGCCACGTACGACCTCGACGGCCATTGAAAAACTATGAAGGGGCAGCCAAATAATGCCAGAACACGGGTCAGCGTTAATCACTTTCACTAAGTTCTTCACTTCTGGTCATGACTAAATCAATAATGCTGTGCAAACAAGCACGTCAACCATACACAAAAATTCTGAGGGTTTTATGCATTCATTTGAAACGGATTGATTGCGGAGTGTACTGGCACCCGTGTGTAGTTCTAGTGTGTTGGTGGGGACAGCATTAGTGTGTTCACTGGTTAATGTAGGCAGACATGCATTTCCTGCTGTGTGCGTTAAGGATGCCACTGTGAGGGTGTTTGTGAAGGTGGTATGCCCATCAGGGGGTTGCCTGCATGGACCATTTCATCTTGCCATTCAGTGCAGAGTGGGATGCAGAAGGGGTCTTTGTCTTTGTCTTTAAATTGCCTTGTCTACAGTGCAAACATTAACTCTGAAAATCTGAGTTAATGTGTAAGCTGTAGACAGCACAGTGCTGCAACAAAAACAGGCAATTACTGCTCTATGTTAAGCTGTGCAGTCGGAAGCAAATTCACTTACTAAGCGACGGGCAGTTTGGGGAAAAATAAAGTCACAGACCCCATATGTGCATGGCCTACAAGCTGAACAGCATCTTGATATGTCGTATGCTCAGGACTGCAGAGATGCCCAAAGTGTACACAGCTGTGTGGACCACTAGTATGTGCAGAGCTGTTCAACTGTTAGTATGTGCACAAGTGTGCACTAGCAAATGAAGTATGGAGCTGTCCTCTGCCATGCGTGCACAAGGTACAGGCAGGCAGATTTGTTCTGTGGCGGGTGTATCCTGAGATGACACTAAAAGGTGTGTGGAGATGTGTGCCCCCACTGTGCAAGGCAAGCAGCATGCACAGATTTTTTCACATTGCAATGCAAGCGCATTTGCTGCTTTCAGTGCTTTGCTAAATGCCACACCCCAGCATACCCGCGCACTGCCAGGCTCACTACGACCACCGTCCAACAGTCCGAGACATCGTGGGGTGGAATTGGGTGGAGCCAATGGAGGATGTGGGTGGAGACAGAAAAGTGGGTGGTGGCCTCCTATGAAAACATTTGAGCACAGGCACTTCTTTTTTTTTTTATACAAATTAAGCACTGCCCCCTGCCCTCGGGGACCAACCATGCACGCAATCTCTGGGTCCTTGCCATCACCTCCTCCTGCTACCACACCCTCTACCTACTCTGCAAGACTTTCAAGTGGATCCCCGAACAAAGGAAAAAGATCACGCACACCCTCATCAGCAGCAGACTGTACTATGGCAACGCACTCAACGTCTGGATCAACAAGAACCTCACCCATAAACTCTAGAAGATCCAGAACACCAGCGCCAGACTAGTCCTCAACCTACCACACCGTTGCCATGGTAAACATCAGTCACCCCGCATACATCACCACGCGGTTGTTACAACGTCCGCGTTGTAACAATGCAATACCATTACCCGGCAAGTGGAGGGGGAGAAGGTGTTGGGTTTAAAATCCAAAACCTTCCCTATTGTCTGCACAGACTAGAGTTGGAATAGTAAATTATACTATTCCAACATACAGCGCCACCCTCCTCAAGTCGTTGTAGCAACTTGCGGGGTAATGGTATTGCGTTGTTTCAATGCAGTTGTTGTAATGACCGCGTTGTAACAACATGCGGGGTGAGGGAAAGTGGGAAAAGGAGGCATATTCCACTGCCACATCAGCCAATATCTACGAACACTGCATTAGCTCCCCGTCGAGAAGAGAATGACGTTCAAGCTTCAGTCACGCACACAAGGCCCTACTCAACACCGCCAACCTGAACCACTGCCTTGTGTTCCACGCACGCCAGTGCTCTCTCCGCTCGGTCCAGCTCTCCCTCGCAACTGTACCTCGGATCAAGAAAAGCAGAACAGCAGGGGTGCTCCTTTTCCCTCCTCGTGGCCAAGGCATGGAACTCCCTCCCTCTCCACCTCCAACAGGCTACATCGCTCCTCAAGTTCCTAAAGGACCTCAAGACCTGGCTCTTCGATGATACGCAGAGAACTTGTAGGATCTGCGGAACTCCGCCCTGCCCTCCTCTCCCTCGGCGCCTTGAGACCCGTTCCGGGTGAGTAGCCTGCACTATACAAACCCCCAGGGCACAAGTCCTAGAAAAAGAAGTGGGGGGACGCTGATGTCACAACAGGAAGTGATGTCGAGAAAGGTGGCTTGCACCATCAGACTCATTATCTCCCCTCACTCACCTCTTAGATGCAATTGCATCAGAGAAGCCAGCGTCTGAGCAGCGTTCTAAATGAGCTCCGATTTCGCCCCAGAGAGGCCAAAGAGTGAATGTGTGGCTCCGTTTGCTCCAGTTTTCGAGCTCCCGGTAAAATAAGTGGGGGGATGCCGTCCACCCGCGTGGTACCCCGACTCGAGCTCTGCAAACCCCCAAATTGATTGATTGATTGCTTAAGTGACATGACAGTCTACCAAAAGCCATTACTGGACTAGGGGGAAAAAATCGGACCGGCCACCAAAATAAAGTGGACCCCATTAGCAAATCGGGTAGCTAAACTGTGCAAATTGGGGGCATTTTGGAGGTATAAAGACGCACTGCAGAAGTGTTTTGTAAGGTATGAGATACTGCATGTATTTGTGCTTTCTGCATGCAACGATTGTGGTAAAACCAGGGAAATTAACAGGAACAGGCCCTCCAGACCATACCCTGGCGCACAAACAGCAAATACACTGCCCGAACACTCACTTGTAACAGCAACCCTTCTGGCACTACCAGATTGCCCTATCAGCCAGTGCGACCCTTTTCTTAGCAGAGACCATCATACTGCGCTCTGTGTGACATTCTCCTTCTGCTGCTGTTCTTGCTATGTTAAGCAAATTATTGGCAGCGAATTCTTCCCATAACCCGTTCCATGCTGATGACGGAACCGCTCCGTCATCAGCTACGGGTGCGCTGTGCTGATGACGGAGCGGTTCCGTCATGGCCCGCCCAGCTCGATAGAACGCTCATGCGCGGCGCGAATTCCGCGCCTGCGCTGAGCGTTCTATTGAGCGGGGCGGGCCGTGACGGAACCACTCCGTCACGAGCACAGCTCAACCGACGCTGGTGACGGAGCGGTTCCGTCACCAGCATGCGCCCGCCGCGCGGCCGCCCAAAACCCGTAGCACTGCGGCGGAATAGCCGCCGCAGTAAAGGGGTTAAAGTTGTGTAATTTAGGCTGGGCGCAATATACTTGTGAGACCTTCGCCCCCAAATAACATGGACGTTCAGCCTCAGCCTAAAATATATTTGGAGGTCAGTTTATGAGGATTTATGAGCGGTGTATCCCTTTGAGTGCAAAATGGTGGTACAGCTTCAGCCAGGAATGGAGGAACACTTGTTTAGTTACAATGTTACCTCTGGATAGAAATGTTATGTATGGGATATTTTAATATGCGATTCCATTGACATAGTTTTATTGTGCAACTGTAAAACTTCTATGCGAGGACAGACAGCGTTTCTGTTTGAAAGCAAAGCCTTAGTTAGCCCTTTCCTGACTGCTAATCTAAACCCCCAACTCGTGCAGTTTCTCTCTAGAAAGGTGTGTGCATAGGAAAAAGGGCCATCCCCCAGTCTGGGACTAACCCACTTCAAGAGCCTCCAGAGCACTGGTCTCCTGTGAGGCTAATGGCCCTCTTGGTATGCATGAAAGTGGAATTTGCACATCTTTGATGGTCCATCCAGTAGCAATGTCTTGAGTCTCTTTCCAATGCAGATCATAGCAACATCCCCAATGGGTGAATTCAGGGAACAACTTTTATCTACGTAATGCAAGCAAAAGCTTAAATACTTAAATGTGATTTAAGCCTGGTGGATTCAGTGAGGATCTTTTTTTATTATGAATTTGTTTCGTTTTTATGTTTACAGCACATGCACTATTCTCAAAGTAATCCAAATAGCACTAACTTTGAGACCAGTGTTAATAATTTCCCAGAGCCTGGTCAAGGCATTCAGAATTAAAAACAAAATCCAACACATGACCTCTTTTAAGGTCCATTGTATTGATTTGAAGTTATTCGGTCCATTAGTTATTCGCACTCATAATATAACATTTACAGCACTGTTCAGGAGGGCTAATTTGTATACAATAGGCTGGCTTTCAGAGTACGAGTATTGTGAGCACTTGGTAAACCCGATTATGAAGACAAGTTTTAAAACAACTACAATTAACTGAATAAAAGCAGCACAGTGTACTACAGGTGTGTAAATGTATTTATTTATTCACACTTTTTGTTTTCTGCTGAGTGCAACAAAGCACTTGTATTGGGTAGCCCATTTTAATTGGGAGGTATAAAGCAGCGCATTAATAAAGCAGTGTTCTTGACTTAAATCATATGGTATTAGATTGATACTAAATTACCAGAAAGTTGTCATAGTTCAGCAAATATGTTATAATTATTGCATTTTCTTGCAGTTTAGGCAATCTCACCTTCAGGCGCAGGGTCTTAACTGTTCACATACTGCAGGAATTATTAAACGCTGGAGGATAATTTAACTTTGCACCTCTTTTATAAATACGATTTTAATTCTAAACAGTGTAAAAGCATCTTGGTGGTTATGTCCCTGTGAATGAATGCACCTGCGAGACCCTCTGTGTTACCACCATTCACTTCCCGGGATTGAAAATTCTGAGTGATCACTGCTCCTTGAAGCCTTTCATTTGGGGAGAATGTCAGGAAACACAGTGCTGCCGTGGGGGATGGGACGTCTGCCCGATCACTTTAGATATGCTAATGCCAGCCTTTGTCCAGGTGTGTGTGCGCGCGCCCTTGCAGGAGAACGGCTCTCCAAAGCAGCGGCTGCCAGGTTACCAGCTCTGGCTTTGGCTTTGTTATAGATAAGTGTTTCCTCCCGTGATAGACGCAGAGCCACACCTCGGCTACCTGCTCTCAAACTCACTAACTAACATGAAGAGAAACAGACGATTTCAAACAGAGCCTTGTGTGCGATCACAAGACACCAGCAAAGCGTTCAGTTGTACTTTCCCCCCCCGTAAATCTGTCAATTCTATTAATCACATTTGCGCACTCACCAGACACTTACAGAATGGCAATACCCACGTTTGCTTATGCAATATATTTCAAAAACTGAATCTAAACACTTGGTAAAAAGGTTTTCAACTCTCGCAGTTTTACTCTGTTGCACATTATACCTCTACGATTTTAATAATTAGCATCCTATCATTAATAAATTGTATTTAAACTGGACTAGGGGCGAATGTCTGCTGTTTTTCGTAAAGTGCAGCAGATTCTCAAGTGCGCTTAAAATTGTTTCAACAGGGTTCAGCTGGTATCAATTTAGTATTTTTAAATTCTTCACCTTTAGTGTTTAATACTCACTTACTGTTACAAAACGACTTTCATCTAAATAACTAATTTATAGTATTTAAACAAATGAAAAATGGTTTGTATTATATTCCAATTGCGTATAGTCAGGGAAAGTTCAGCTCTGGCAAACACATGTATTTTTAACAAGTGAGATACCCTGAATTATTAATGTGTTTGTCTATTGAACAATATTAATTACAATTGTGTAATTTGTCATGTTCAGCTGTGTATCGATAGTATTAAATCGTAAGTGGATTTATATCGCTTTTGTTGAGGAACACATCTAGTAGATTCAATATCACTGTACATGGGCATAACACAAGTACCAGCAGCCACCATGGCACAGAGGAACCCAGGCCCTTTTGGGGGCCCCATCAACTCTTCGGGTGGCCCTCAGCGGCCCTCATTCTTGCCAAGTTCAACAATATCAACACGATTTGGGAGACTTATGGTCCTCTCCTTACATTCTGTGGGGAGGGGGACATCATTTTGCTTTACACAACTGTCAGCCTAGACTTTATTTTCAGGTAACTATTATCTGAAATAGTAATAAACATCTTTCACACCCCTAAGCAGCCCAAAATGCACTCGTGGGATGAAATATTAATGTATGTTGATTAGAACAAGGATCTGGTTCAGTAGATATACAAAATAGGATTCATATAAATTTAGCAAATATAAAAATATGTTAATAGGAAGTTTTTCAACCACAACCCCCTAGGTCTAGCTTTAATAAAGGGTTGTGCTGGTGCTAGCAGTGTGCAAAGCAGTGGAAACTGTAGCAACAATCTAGCACTATAACCTATTTGCACCAGAAGTTCAAACTCTCACAACACAATAATCCTTTTATGTCAACCCATAGGCAATATAGTCTGAGGGATATTAGAATATCAATAATAGATGTATAGAATATTGCACAAATCATAGGTGTTTGTGCAGAGCCTAATCTGACTTTGCCCCCAATAGACTCCAGGCAATGGCAAGGGGTCAAAAAGCATATAATCTAATATACTTACGTGTAGTGTGTGTTTTACACTATACACCTTACACAATTGGCCCTTATGCAATTGTCTACACATTGGAATTTCCACTGAAGTCTTACCATTGCACATGGCACATGGCTGAGCGCCATCGTAATGTTAAATTTTAGCAGAAGCACCTTCAAAGACATCGGTGGGCAACTGTTTCTAAATCTGGGATACGCTATGTTCTGTCATTTGGGCAGTACAGCACAGCCCTCTGTTACATGAGGGGTAGGAAATGTGAATCTTATTGTGCCTAGTTTATATGTGTACAAATGAATGTCTGAAATTAAGGTAAATGCGCTGCAGTAGGGTTTCTGTGGGCTGGGACCTAGTCACAGACAAGCTAAACACAAGGGGCCTCATTTATGAAAAGTGACGCATCGCTGCGTGGAAACAGCGATGCGTCACTTTTCACTGCGCTCTCCCTGCGACATGATTGATGCATCATATTTATAATATGACGCATCATGTCGCGAGGAGTTACAGATACGTCAGTATTTCTGACGTATCTGTAGGCGCAAAAGTGACGCTTTGCTGGAGTGTGTCACAAAAGTGACGCAACTCCAGCAATGCTTCCTTTCACATGGGAAAAGCCCCATGTGAAAGGGCTTGCGTCAGTCTTACGCCTGCTGTGAGGCTGACGCAACAGCATCCTAAAAGTGACGCAGTGAAATCTCATAGATTTCACTGCGCCACTATTACAAGGCTTTTTGCGGGTGGACGCCCCCTCTGCATACATTATACCTGACGCAGGTATAATGTAGCGCAGGGGTTTACAAAGTGACGCATCTGCTTAGATGCGTCACTTTGTAAATAGTGCGCATCAGGAGGCATGTTTTACGCCGCCGATGCGTCACAAAAAGTGACGCATCGGAAGGGCAAAACTCACGCAAGGCCTCATAAATGAGGCCCTAGGGGCCTTATTTATGAGGCCGTGCGTCACTTTTACGCCGCCGGTGCGTCACTTTTTGTGTCGCACCAGCAGCGTAAAAAATGTGCTTTGTTGCACCATATTTACAAAGTGACGCATCTAGGTAGATGCGTCACTTTGTAAACCCCTGCGCTACATTATACCTGCGCCAGGTATAATGTATGCAGGGGGGGCGTTCTGACGCAAGGAAGGGTCATGGAAGTGACGCAGTGAAATCTATAAGATTTCACTGCACCATTTCTTGACCGCTAATGCGTCAAAATCTTACGCCTGCCTCCTGGCAGGCGTAAGGCTGACGCAGGCACTAACAACATGGTACTTGCCCATGTGAAAGTACACATTGCTGGAGTTGCGTCACTTTTGTGACACACTCCAGGAATGCGTCACTTTTACGCCTACAGATACATCAGAAATACTGACGTATCTGTAACTCCTTGCGACATGATGCGTCATATTATAAATATGACGCATCAATCATGACGCAAGGAGTGCGCTCTGAGAAGTGACGCATCGCTGCTTTCACGCAGTAATGCGTCATTTCTCATAAATGAGGCCCAAGGCACATTAAACTTTCAGTATAATGTGCTAAAATTCATCCCCAATGGTACTAGATTTACTATTTGAGGCGTCCAAGATGGTACAAGCATTACATTGTAACAATAGGCATTAATAACTATAGATTATTTGCAACAACAACAACAAATCAATTAGTTTATATTGCATTGCAGTGCTATGTACCTCGGGCAGATTTACAAGCCCCGTACACCACTTTTGCGCCGCCGTTGCGTAACTTCTGTAATGCAGCGGCAGCGTAAAGCCAGCGCTAGGCCTTGCTTGTTCGCGTTCTCAAAATGAGTGTTCCCCCGAGCACGCAAACAGCGATTGCGAACAGTAAAAAAGCATAGCGAACAAGCAATTCCGTGAGTTCGTGGAATTTCTGCGTGTTCGGGGAGATTTTTTACCATTTTGCGGAGATTTGCGTAACGCGATTACGCAAATTCCACCCACCCCTCGCCAGCACCATGCTGCAGGGTATTTACAACATGACGCATCTAGGGAGATGTGTCACATTGTAAAGCCCTGTGCCACATGTAACCTGCATCAGATTTCAAGTCAGCGTTCTGGCGGCGGGGGGGTGCGTTCCGGCGCAGGAACGCCTCAGAAAAGTGGCTGAGTGAAATCTACAAGATTTCACTCAGTCACTTTTCTGACCCAGCTACGTCAAAACCTTGCGCCTGCTTGAAGCAGGCGTAAGGCCAGACGCACCATGTTCGACATGGGTAGGGTTGGCACAGTGCTGGAGTTGCGTCGCGCCCGCAACACAACTCCTGCACTGCGCCAACGTTACGGCAGCAGATGCGACACGCAACTGCATTTCCTTGCGCCATGATGCGCCGCATTGTAAATGCGGCTCATCCATGGTGGCGCAAGGATTGAGAAGCGTGTCGCAAGTTTCCTGGCGCATCCCTGCTGATTTGCAGGGATGCGCCAGGAAACGTAAATCAGCCCCCTTATTCTTAAAGTGCAGATCAGGTCAAACAGAAATAGTGAAGTATTCTGGGATTAAAAACTGACCTAAGTTGCTTTTAGAAACGGCTAGTCTGGGCCTGCATGTTTGATGATAAACTAACTTTCTCAGCTCATGCCAATGTCATCGTCCTGTCCTCCTTCTACACTCTTAGAATGATCGAGAAACTGCTACCCTTCCTTCCACCAAGCGCAGGAAAAACCCTAATTAGCACCCTTGTTATGTCCAAAATTGAGTATTGCAACGGCCTGCTCCTGAATGTCCAGAAAAAGATCACTAACAAACTACAGATGGTACAGAATGCCGCTGCGAAGTTAATTACAGGTACCCCCAAGTACAAATCCATCTCCTTGGTGGTGCGAAACTTGCACTGGCTTCCAATCACAAGTCCCATAAAATTCAAGGCCCTATGCATTGCCTTCAAGGCCATTCATAACACAGGTCCGGACTTTCTAAAGAAAGCCTTTTGCGCCCACTTACCTGGCAGAAACCTACCATCCTCAACCGCCAATCTCATCATGATCCCCCGCACAAACAAGGTCTCCTGGGGAGACAAAAGATTCACTGTTGCCACGGCCAGACTGTGGAACACCCTCCCTCAGCAAATTAAATCCTGTCCATCGCTGCTGGTTTTTAGGAAGCTAATAAATACCAATGAGCAGCACACCACTTCACTACTGCCTCTCCAGTCTACAGCGTCAAGACACTCTCGGGTATTTGCGCGCTCTGCAAATTACTTAAATAAATATAAAACTTTATAAATAAATAAATGGTGAAGCAATAGAAGCCACTTCTCAAATACTTCTATAAATGCTCCATTCCCACCAGTGCTGTGCTTGTGTCACTCCACTTTGAAGCACTTTACATGAGCACCAGTTAAGTCATGTACACTTTCTTTAGGCATAGGGAAATTAAGTGATTTGACCAGAATCACAGAATGTCAAGCTAACGTCAATAATTGAGTTTGAAGTTTGCAGCTCTAGCATAACGCCACATCCTCTCCACCCTTCCGATTTGAAGACCTTCTTACTTATAAGGCAGGTGGTTGAGCACAGCCTATGCTACTGCAGTATGTTGTAGTTAAACTAGTATGATCTTGGAAGGCAAACTATATTTAAATACAAAGGAAGGACAAATTGAAGTGGACATCAACATGAGGGTGCCCATTTTACAGCAGAACTTTGCACCTTAGCTGAAGCACTAAGTCCAAACAGCAATAATTGTGGGTGCCAATGCAGTAGTAAGGGCACTGTGACCCAAATGCAAGCTAGGGATTTGGTCTCCTATCCACCTCCCCTTTTTTGGCTTTTAAAACATACCCACTAATTAGGGTGAACCAGTAGTTTGTGCCTCTGCACCTACTTCACTACGGTTGAAATATATCTGAGTCTCATAGGTGACACCTTTTTGGCTTTGCCAATGCTTGTTATATGACTGTTCTTCACCCATCTATGGGAATTAAGCTGATTTAATTTGTAAAGCATTAGGAACAGTTTGAAAATTAAGCAATTCAATTAAAAGTAATTTCAACTTCTGGCAATATTTGAATATATTTTTTAAGAATGTCACTAATGTTCTAAGAACATGCTTTTTCTGTTAAAATTAAACTTCCCATTGCTGTGGGCATGACATTACTGCAGTTCGGCATCTGAGAGAACAAGCACAATGCAACTCTAGGCACTCACTCATCTAGCCATCATCTTAAGAACGTATTCCAAAGTGCATATTAATATGTAATCAAATTTGTAAAAAACAATCAGATCAGTTTATATTGTATCATGTAGTAATGCACCTTCATTCTTTAATTGCAGATAAGGATCATACCACAATAGTGATGTAATCTGGAATTCAAATCGTATCCAAATTGCTTGTAACAATGTTTAACAAATTTTAAACTCAAATAGTCTGAATTCAACATTTTCATGTAAATAAAGTTTATTATTAAATGGGGAAAATGTTACTTTGCATGAAAAATATGTTTTAACCCCGGGTTTTGCAGCTTTTCCTTTGAAATATCTGTGCTTTCTGCTGCTAACTTGTGTTCCTGGTGAACAAAGTGTGTTTAAATGCAAAGTGTGTTTAAGACTGCAGTACCGCCTCCTGTCTATGGGGGCAGAGCGAGCACAAATATAAACACACTTTCTGAAACACAGGTCCCCACAAGACAATTTTTTTAAAAGTTGTAAAAATTGACACAGATGTTCCTGAAGCCATTTTTTATCATTTAAAGGACATTACCTTGTGGGGACCTGGGTTCAGGTCCCCACAGTGCAATCAAGTCCCCACAGCGTGAGTGTGTTATCACACCCAAGTCCCCACAAGGATAGTAACACAAACCCACACACACACAACCACACACACACAACCACACACACACAACCACGCGCACACACACGCGCACACACAACCACGCGCGCACACAACCACGCGCGCACACAACCACGCGCGCAAACAACCACGCGCGCACACAACCACGCGCGCGCACACAACCACGCGCGCGCACACAACCAGGCGCGCACACAACCAGGCACACACACACAACCAGGCACACACACACAACCAGGCACACACACACAACCAGGCACACACACACACACAACCAGGCACACACACACACACAACCAGGCACACACACACACAACCAGGCACACACACACACACAACCAGGCACACACACACACATACAACCAGGCACACACACACACAACCAGGCACACACACACAACCAGGCACACACACACACACAACCAGGCACACACACAACCAGGCACACACACAACCAGGCACACACACAACCAGGCACACACACACACACAACCAGGCACACACACAACCAGGCACACACACAACCAGGCACACACACACAACCAGGCACACACACAACCAGGCACACACACAACCAGGCACACACAACCACGCACACACACAACCAGGCACACACAACCACGCACAACCACGCAACCACGCACACACACAACCATACACACACAACCACATACATGCACACACACAACCACATACATGCACACACGCAACCACATACATGCACACACACAACCACATACATGCACACACGCAACCACATACATGCACACACGCAACCACATACATGCACACACGCAACCACATACACACAACCACATACACACACACACAACCACATACACACACACACAACCACGTACACACACACAACCACGTACACACACAACCACGTACACACACAACCACGTACACACACAACCACGCACACACACAACCACACACAACCACACACACACAACCACACACAACCACACACACAACCACATACACGCACACACAACCACATACACAACCACATACACACACACACAACCACATACACACACACACACACACAACCACATACACACACACACACACAACCACATACACACACACACACACACAACCACATACACACACACAACCACATACACACACACACACAACCACATACACACACACACACAACCACATACACACACAACCACAATAACCAGAATACTAAACTGCATTTGTGCCCCACTTCGTTTTCAACAACAAACAGTTATTCTAATCGGTTTGTTTCACAGAGGTTGTGTCTTAGGAAAAGGGCAGTGGCACTCGCATGGCACTATACACTAGTGTGTTCAAGAGAGTTGTTTAAAAAAACTTATGAAAAATGGACTCGTTTAGAAATTCTGATTCCACCAGAATCACAGTCCTCCACAACACCCTGTTTTTTTGGCTGCCAGCTGTGAAAAGGAGACCAATATTGCCCCCATTTTTATTATTCTGTATCCTCTGTTCAATTCTGGGGTGCTTTTTCAACTTGTTGCTAGTTCATTGCGAATCTTACCATTACTAATTCAAATTGTGTTACCGTTGGATTATTTGCAATGCAAACTTTATCTCAATAAGTTGCTGTAACAAGCTGCAAGTCCACTACGTAAGCCCATTCATTTGCTCATTATTTTCCACATAAGGTTGCAAGATCATAAAGTGGAGTTTTCAGGATTTTGAATAGTTTCTTGTTTGAAGATGTTACTCTCTCCTGCGCAGCCCACTCCTGTACTAAGGTTACGAGTGACTTGGCACCTGCCTTTCAGAGGTTCTTGCATCCACCCAAGTCTGGCCTGGCACTGGTGCGTCCCAGCCTGACACACACCGGGTGATGATCTCCGCACCTCCTTCTAGACCCCAGCTCACTACTGTTTGCAGTCTGTCACTCTCCCCTCACCTCCCTGGCACTCACCCTTCACCCCTCAGGCCTGGCAGTCGCTCCTCGCACCTGGCACTCACCCGTCTCCCTCTCTGGCACTCAGCATTGACTCCGTGACACTCAACTGTCACCTCTCTGACACTCACCCTCGAACCTCTTGGTACTCATACCTCCCCCTCCCTGGCACATATCCTTCACCTCCCAGACACTCACCCTTGTCTCTCCTGGCATTCACAACTCGCCCCCTTGGCATTAGCCCTTCATCCCCCTAGCCTGGCATCTACCCTTCACCCCTTGCACTCACCCTTCCCCTCCCTGGCACTCACCTTTGACCCTCCTGACTCTTACATCTCACCTCCATGGCTCTCAACCTTCATCTCCCTGTCACTCACTCTTCATCCCCCTGACCTGGCACTCAACCTTCACCTCTGTGACACTAGCCCTTCATTCCCCTGGCCTGGCAGCTACCCCTCACCCCTGGCACTCGTACTTCCCCTTCTCGGCACTCACCCTTCCCTGGCATTCACCCTTGACCCTCCTGACTCTTGCGTCTCATCTCCCTGGCACTCACTCGTCACCTCTCTGGCACTCACCCTTCACCTCTCTGGCACTCACCCTTCACCCCCATGGCCTGACAGTCGTCACCCTTGTCCCTCCTGGCATTCATTCCTCACCTTGCTACCACTCACCCTTGACCCTCCTAGTTTCTGTCTCTCTCTTGTCTCTATTTCTGTCTGCCTCTACGCTCGATTGCCTTTCTTCTCTTTGCTCCTTACATCTCTCCCATTCTTTTTCTGACTCTGTACCTTTCCTTTGCCTCCCTTATTCTGGACGTCCCTCTCTGTACATCGTTCTGTATCGCTTTCTACCCTTCTTTCAATAATATCGCTCCCTGTTGACCTATTTATTCAGCCTCCCCAGTGCCTGTCTCCAGTGTCTACCCAGGTTCTCCCATTAATGCCCCCTCCCGAACCTGTGAATCTCACCCTCTGCTGCTTCTCTTACTCACACTGCTGTTTTTCCTCCCTACACAGATGTTTGACTTATTGTTTCATTTTTCCTACTCGAAGGTGATCTTATCCCTCCTGTTTCTCTTACTCATCCCAATGTGTCATTTACTTTCTTATTTCCTATGCTCTTTAAAGGGTATCTTCCACCCGCCGGTTTCTCGTGCTCTCTCGCTCGCCTCATGTTTCTCTTAGCTCTTCTGCAGCCAAATGGTTGGCTTATTCTCTCATTTTCTTTACTCAAGTGATTGTACCCCTACCCCCTGTTGTTTTCCTTATTATCCTTTAATTCTTTGCCGCCTCTCGCTGCCCCCTCTACCAGCATCTTTTTAGTGCCTATTTCTGCCTTTTCATTATTTTCGTCTGTCTCAGTTGGCATTGCTAATAATAATGCAACACTAGCACCTGACTGCCTCAAACTAACTACACAACATAAAACAGACCACAGTTCTTCAAATCAGCCAGAATACCTGAAACTGATCACAGTATGTGAAACTAACTGCAGTACGATATCTAAAACTGACCACAACCCTTGAAACAAGCATATGTGGTACTGAGTGGTATTATGTTGAGTGCAGTTATGTTGTATTGAGTAGAGTGTAAATATGTGTTGTAAATATTTGTTGTGTAATTATGTGGTATTGAGTGTTATGAAGTGAAGCGTATTGACGTGGCATTGATTAGTGTGTAAATATGTGGTTTGTAATTGTATGGTACTGATTGATATGATGGGTGTATTTATGTTTCATTGAGTAGAGTACATAACTACACTCAAAACAATACCACTCAGTACCACATAATTACACTGTATTCAATACAACATAATTACTCTCCACATACCACTCAGTACTACATAATTGCACGTCACATAATTACTCTACTTAATGCCAGATAAATACACTCCACACAATAACACAACACATAATTACACTGTACTCAATGCAACATAAATACACACCTTTCGTGCTATATAAAAAAAATTGCAATACAATAGGTCTCACATTACTGAATCTTTGAGCTGCTAGTGTTGCATTATTATTAGCAATGCTAACAGCTCAAACTTTTATAATGCGAGACCTATTGCATTGCAAATGCTTGTTCTGTTGGGTACTCTATCACCTGGCAGATTCCTCACTGATTGTCCACCTCCTCGTACTGTGTAGGGTCCTCTTTTTAAATACAAACCGTTTTCGAGTTGGTATTCAACTCCCTGGTACCAATAATTGTCCTCACTCTGCTTTTGAGAGATTTTAAAGGGCAAAACAACCTGACCTCAGCTGCAAGGTGTGATACCTGCATGTGGCTCAGCTTTGTCACTTCTCAGGCGATAAGGAGCGAACAAGGAGCTGCACAACATCACGTAGGGGTACATTGGAGCCCTGGTGAGGAAGAGTTTTCCAAATCCAGTCTGGCTCCTAGGAAGTATTCTAAGGTGAAGAATCTGCAGTTAGTGTATTCACCATATAGAACATTACAAAAGGTTAGTAACTGGTTCGTTTTGGGTATGTTTACCACATTGGGAAGGCAACTTAAGTGATGTTGGGAGAAGTAGTGAGAATAAGGTTTGTAAAGAGACATCATGCTAGGGGTTTTGACTTTAAACTTTTTAATGTCTTTTTTTGTTGTTGCTATGAACATAAATCGGTGACACTTTTTGTAGTTTTTTTGTGCTCTGATCTCTTGGTGCTGTTTGGGTGGGTAAGAGTTCTTGTTGAACAAAGGGTTGTATGACTTTACATCGCATAGTAATACCACGCGTGCCGTTACAATGCGGGTATTAGTATGCGATATCAATGACATCGCATGCCATTACATCGCATACTTTTACAACGAAGTATGCGTTTACCATGCATGCCAATACAACGCAAAGGCATTCATGGTAAAGCAATACTCGTAGTAAAAGTTTGCAAGGTAAGTGACATCCCTACCCTTACACCTACACAACACACTACTCCCACCCCTACACTACCCCTAACCCTAAAGCACTACTACACTACACTACCCACAGTACTCCCACCCCTACACTAACCCAACCCTAAAACACTACTACACTACAACACTACCCACATTACTCCCACCCCTACACTACCCCTAACCCTAAAACACTACACTACCCACACTACTCCCACCCCTACACTACCCCTAACCCTAAAACACTACTACACTAAAACACTACTCCCACCTCTACACTACCCCTAACCCTAAAACACTACTACACTACAACACTACTCCCACCCCTACACTACCCCTAACCGTAAAGCACTACTACACTACCCACACTACTCCCACCCCTACACTACCCTAAAACACTACTACACAACACTACCCACACTACTCCTACCCATACACTACCCAACACCCTAAAACACTACACAAACACTACTATACTACACTAAAACACTACACTATCCTAAACCCTAAAACACTACACAAACACTACTACACTACCCTAAAACACTACTATACTACACTAATTCCTAAAACACTACACTACCCAAACCCTAAAACACTACACTACACAAACACTACAACACTACCCTAAACCACACACTACATAAACACTACTACACTACCCTAAAACCTAAATCACTACACGAACACTACTACACTACGGCCTGGTCGCCCCCCTGCTCCGCGCCTGCCACTGCAGCCCTGCTTACCTGCTGAGAGTTCTTCGCCGACGCCGCCAGCAGCGCCCCAGCCGCCGCTGGGCCGCCCGCTCTGCCGGTCCCGTTCCCGCGCCTCCTGCCTGCGGCCCCGACCCCCGCCACACGATTGGTTAACCCCTTCCCGCCTCCCAGCGGACCCGCCCTCACTGCTCCCCTCTTAAGGGGACCTCGCCTGACTCTAGGGAGCGACCACTGCGCCTCTGGCCTGGTCGCCCCCCTGCTCCGCGCCTGCCACTGCAGCCCTGCTTACCTGCTGAGAGTTCTTCGCCTACGCCACCAGCAGCGCCCCAGCCGCCGCTGGGCCGCCCGCTCTGCCGGTCCCGTTCCCGCGCCTCCTGCCTGCGGCCCCGCCCCCCCGCCACACGATTGGTTAACCCCTTCCCGCCTCCCAGCGGACCCGCCCACACTGCTCCCCTCTTAAGGGGACCTCGCCTGACTCTAGGGAGCGACCACTGCGCCTCTGGCCTTGTCGCCCCCCCTGCTCCGCGCCTGCCACTGCAGCCCTGCTTACCTGCTGAGAGTTCTTCGCCGACGCCGCCAGCAGCGCCCCAGCCGCCGCTGCGCCGCCCGCTCTGCCGGTCCCGTTCCCGCGCCTCCTGCCTGCGGCCCCGCCCCCCCGCCACACGATTGGTTAACCCCTTCCCGCCTCCCAGCGGACCCGCCCTCACTGCTCCCCTCTTTTGACGCCCCCAGAGCGACCGTGCAGCGGACGCGCGCAGCGGGAGCACCGAATGAGCGCCGAAGGTGCGCCAAAGGTAAGCCCGCCTGCGCCCGTCCGCGCCTGGACCGCGCCCAGCGCCAGGACCCCTGGCCCCCGCAGACCCCAGCCCACCCGCCAGACATACGACGCCGCCACCCTCAACGCACTCAACGCCGGCCGAACCCCTGGATGCTACCGAGCCACCCCGAGACGCACCCACGGACCCTTCATCTGCCAGGCCTGCAAGTTCTCCTGCACCCGGACCTGCACTGCACCAGCACCCACCAAGCCGAACTCCAGCAGCAGCCACCTGAAGTGCATCCTGCTCAACACCCGCTCCGTCCACAGACACGCCGTCGAGCTCTGGAACCTGCTCGACACCACAGCCCCAGACGTCGCCTTCCTCACAGAAACCTGGATGAACGCCTCCTCAGCACCCGACATCGCCATCGCCATCCCGGACGGCTACAAGATCATCCGGAGAGACCGCGTCAACCAGACAGGAGGAGGCATCGCCATCATCCACAGGACCACCATCCGCATCACGACCAACACAGACGACACCATCGCACCCGCCGAACACCTGCACTTCCAGGTCCACGTCAACCCCAAGACCACCCTCAGAGGCACCCTCATCTACAGACCCCCGGGACCACGCACACAATTCAGCGAGGACATCGCCGACTTCATCAGCCCGCTCGCCCTCCCCTCAGCCGACTACATCCTCCTCGGGGACCTCAACTTCCACCTGGAGAACAACGACGACCGCAACACCACCACCGTGCTGGAAAACCTCGCAAACCTGGGACTCAAGCAACTGGTGACCACCCCCACCCACCTCGCCGGACACACACTCGACGCCGTCTTCTCATCAAGCAAAGACATCGCCTTCAGCCACGCCACAGGACTCCACTGGACGGACCACAGCTGCGTCCACTTCACCTTCAGAAGAACGACGACCCACCACCACCAGCAACAGGTTGCCCGAAGAAGCTGGAACAAGATCACAGCCGACCAGCTCGCCGCCTCCCTGAGGCAGCACCCTCCCGCCAGCTCAGCGAACCCCAGCCAGGCCGCCGACAACCTCACGAAGTGGATCAGCAACTGCGCGGACGAACTCGCCCCTTTCAGGACCCCGCCCAGCAGACCCGGCAGCAAGAAAGCCCAATGGTTCACCGACGAACTCAAGAGCTCCAAGAAGAACTGCCGAGCCCTCGAGAAAGTCTGGAGAAGGGAACCAACACCGGACAACATGACCACCCTCAAGCTTGCCACCCGGAAGCACCACCAACTGATCCGCGCCACCAAGAAAACTGCATTCAAGGACAGACTGGACAACAACGCACACAACTGCAAGGAACTCTTCAACATCGTGAAAGAGCTCTCCAACCCCAACGCAGGAAACGACATCACCCCATCGCAAGACCTCTGCAACTCCCTCGCCTCCTACTTCCACAACAAGATCGCGGACATACACAACAGCTTCAGCAGTCAACCATCGCACACAACGACCGCAGCAACGCCACCCACCACCACCCTCCGCGCCTGGACTCCGATCAGCACCGATGACACCGTCCGCATGATGAACTCCATCCACTCCGGATCGCCGACCGACCCCTGCCCTCACCACGTCTTCAACAAGGCCGACACTGTCATCGCACCCCACCTGCGGGACATCATCAACACCTCCTTCGACACCGCCACCTTCCCGGAGAGCTGGAAGCACGCCGAACTCAGCGCTCTACTAAAGAAACCAACAGCGGACCCCACCGAACTCAAGAACTACCGCCCCATCTCGCTCCTCCCGTTTCCAGCCAAAGTCATCGAGAAGACCGTCAACAAACATCTGGCCGCCTTCCTCGAGACGAATGGATCCCTCGACCCGTCACAGTCTGGCTTCCGAGCCAACCACAGCACCGAGACCGCCCTCATCGCTGCCACCGATGACATCCGAGCCCTGATGGACAACGGAGAAACAGCGGCCCTCATCCTCCTAGACCTCTCCGCCGCATTCGACACTGTCTGCCACCGCACCCTAGTGCAACGCCTCAGCAACGTCGGAATTCAAGAGAAGGCACTGGAATGGATCGTCTCCTTCCTCGACGGAAGAACACAGAGAGTCCGTCTACCACCGTACAAGTCAGAGGCCACCGAAGTCAACTGCGGCGTCCCTCAAGGATCCTCGCTGAGCCCCACCCTCTTCAACGTCTACATGAGCCCCCTCGCGCCCATCGCACGCCAACACAACCTGAACATCATCTCCTACGCCGATGACACCCAGCTGATCCTCTCACTGACCAACGACCCCCGCCGCTTCCAGAGCCAACCTTCACGAAGGGATGAAAGCCGTAGCCGAATGGATGACGACCAGCCGCTTGAAACTCAACTCAGACAAGACGGAAGTCCTCATCCTGGGCTCCTCGCCCTCCGCCTGGGACGACTCCTGGTGGCCCCCCGCCCTGGGCTCCGCACCCACACCGACAGACCACGCACGCAACCTGGGCTTCATCCTGGACTCCTCCCTCTCCATGACCAGACAAGTCAACGCCGTCTCCTCGTCATGCTTCAACATCCTGCGCATGCTACGAAAGATCTTCCGGTGGATCCCCACCGAGACCAGGAAGACGGTCACCCAGGCCCTCGTCACCAGCCGACTGGACTACGCCAACGCCCTCTACGCCGGAACCACCGCCAAGCTCCAGAAGAGACTCCAGCGGATCCAGAACGCCTCAGCCAGACTCATCCTCGACATCCCCCGACGCAGCCACATCTCCGGACATCTGAGAGACCTGCACTGGCTCCCCGTCAACAAGAGAATCACCTTCCATCTCCTCACCCACGCACACAAAGCCCTACACGACCAAGGCCCGAGCTACCTCAACAACCGCATCAACTTCTACGCTCCCAAGCGCCACCTCCGATCAGCCAGTCACGCCCTCGCCGCCGTCCCCCGCATCCGAAGATCGACAACAGGAGGAAGGTCCTTCTCCCACCTGGCCGCCAAGACCTGGAACTCCCTCCCGACCTACCTGCGCCTGACCCAAGACCACCTTTCCTTCAGGAAGAAGCTCAAGACCTGGCTTTTCGAGCAGTAGCAGCACCCCCCCCCAAGCGCCTTGAGACCCTCCGGGTAAGTAGCGCGCTATATAAATGTCCATGATTGATTGATTGACTACCCTAAAACCTAAATCGCTACAACAGTACCCTCTGCCCAAATACACTACACTAAACAAACACTACAACACTACACTACACAAAAAAAACACTAAAATGTTAAAAAAACACACAAACGTTAAAACACTACTTTTACACTAAAAAGCGCATGCGATGTAATGGTATGCGTGGTTTTTACGACGCGTTGTAACATCGCATGCTTTGTAACGCATGCGATGTAATAGCAATGCTTGGTAAAAAACGCGTTGTGATGGCCGTTTCCCTGAACAAAATGTACACTTTGAGTTTCCCATTAGAAGGGGCATCATAAATGTGAGGCATTGGTGTATGGAGTTTTCCCCTGACAAATGTGAATGTGTAAAGTTTGAGTTTTTCATTTGATTTTTCTCTATGCAACCAAAAATGTCAATTGGAAGGCGCCTGTGGACCAGGAGTACAAGTATTAATGAGGCGCGTGACTTGTACTTAATTTTTATGGATGTATGTACCTTACAATCAATATTCCACTACCAATATACATCTGTAATGTAGAATTTCAGGTTTAACTTTGTCTTTTTATATCTCAACTAGGAAAAGAATTTGGAGCTGAAAAAGAAAAAAGGCAACAAGAACTTAACAGAGAGGCCACATGAAACGTACAGATTGTTAAAACGTAGAAATATAATTGTTGAATCTGTACGCAATTTGAGATTAATAGAAAGTCTATTCACGTAAGAATGTTTACATTATGATTTCCTGAGGGGGGATACTTGTATTCAGCAAAACATAGTTTCTTAAAATTATATCCAACAAATGTACATTAGTTAATTGTTTCCTAAATGCTTGACTTGCCTAATTTGCTTTTTGGGATTTGTGCAGCATGCCACATTTGAGCAGCTTGAAAACTGTGCAGTGAAATATAAGATACGAAATAGGTAACTTAGAGACCGAGGATGTGACCGAGCCCAGCCACACTGCTACGGGGGACTGAATACATTCTTCTCCCTTATACTACTTTCATTGAGGACGACAGAATAAGCAAGTCTTATGAGGATTAGTGGTGGTATCTTGTCATCTTCGTTGATGAACAGAAGTGTCATGTCATTTGTGGGTCTCTAACCAGCATGATGGTGTGTTTGAAGGAATGAAGAGCCAGAGAACTAGGCTTGTACAAGAAAATGCAGCTCTAAATTGGTCGCAGGTGTGAGAAGTTAGCCTGGCATATGTTGTCAACTATTCTAGTGGGCACCTTGCACCAGTCTAAACGACCCTTATGATGGTGGTTGTAAAGTCAACCTTATAGATCAGCTATCCTAGTGGTAGCATGGACCAGCAGTCTTAGGCTAAAACTTCAGAGAGCATGTGAAGCCGGCTGTTTTACCATATATAATCCCTTGAATACCAAATGAAAGGACACCACACAAGGTATATATCAAATATATATGTATTTATTTCTAACACAACTCCTCTGCACTCTTTATGAGGTCAGAGTTCGAGAGACGTTACAAGTTACTTATTTAGCATACTATAAGTTGCACAAATACAATTCTGCCCTAGGCGCCTCACGAACCATATACTAAGGAAGTGGTATAAGGGCCACTTCAGAAATAGTGAATAGGCCTAGGCCTAGGCCTAGGGAATCGCTAGGGCTACACTACAGAACCAAAGGTTAGGAAGTAGGAGACCCACGGGAGACGTGTGCAGTGTGGGAACACAGTCGCGAGTTACCATAGTTATAATGGGAACGTAAAAGTTACAAAGTAGTAGATTAAGGACACTTCCGGATGGACTACGGTAAAACCCTGTTAAACTAGGACACTTCGAGAGTCAACACCCACGGGAGCACTGAAGTACTAGAGTTACCTCACCCAGGGAAGCCGGGTGCATAGGTGTCTTTTCGTGTCTGGTTTTGTCGCTGTTTCCTATGGAGAGCTGCAAAGAAGTGCTGCAGGCGACCAGGAGCAAAGTGTCCGGGTGGATCCGAGGGTGGATCGAAGATGAGAAGAACCTGAAAGCAGAGGGGACAGAGTCTGGGTCACTAGCATGTGACCAGGAAGGAACCAGGCGATGTCGAGATGCAATCAGGTGAAGAGGTGAAGCTTGTCTCTGCAGCCACGAGGACCAGGAGGCGTCGACGACGACCAGGAGCTGGATTCGAGCTGTCCGACGAAGGATCTAGTTGACTGCGGTGTCGGTATCCGGATTGGACCCAACAAGCCTTGGCAAATGCAATCCACACAGGAAGGGAAGATTGGCATCAGGTCAGACCACAAGGTCTGGGGAGATTCTCCTTTGCAGGGAAGCTGGAGCAAGCCCGGAGCAACCAGGCAAGCGGCGTAGTTTCACAAGAAAGTCTTCGGAGGGCTAACTAGCCAACCGGCTATCAACCGGGAAGACGCATCGAGCTGAAATGCAGGAGCAGGCCCCACGCAGCACTCTTGGAGTGTGAAGGGCTGAGCTTCGGTGCAAATGGCGCTCGGGTCTGGGGCTTCTCAAACCCCAAAGCACAACTTCGAGGGTGCCTCGGTCATTGCACTGTTAGCAAAGTGCAGGTAGTCCAGGGTGTCCGTTCCCACGTCTCTCGTGTACGCCACGGGTCTCAGCTTTGCTGTGGATGTGGATCGGAGTCGGAGAAGTCTGGAAGTCCAGTTCCTGAGTCGCTGAGTCTTGGGGTTCCGGCAGGAGCGTCGACAAAGCAAACCGGCAAGTTACTGATGGTGCCTGTTTGCACAGGGTGGTTACTCCTTGACCACAAGGGAGATGTCTTCAGTCTCCTAGTCGATATAGAACATCGAAGGTCCAAGAGTTCAGTTTCAGAGTTTCAGTCCAGGATAATCTAATGTCTCTAGACACAGCTCCTATCTTTATACTAATCTAAGGGGCTGGATTACATGGTAGGTCCCTCCTATGGGTGGACCCTGAGAAGAGCGTGGTTACACCCCTTTCTCTTTGTCCAGTTTCGCGCCAGAGCGGGGCTGGAGTGCCCCAGCAACTGGTTTGAACCGGGTTATGCATGGAGCACCTTGTGTGCCCCAGGCAGTATCTCATTTTGCAGCCCTCCCTGCCCCAATACACTAAAAGCCTGTCTGGGGAGGTGCTAGCACCTCCCAAGGCAGGAAACCTATTGTCCAGGCCTCCCCTGCCGGAGTTTCGTCCAGCAGCAGGAGGTCAGACTCGTGTCTGTGGCAGCAGCATCCATTTGGTGATGCTGAGGCTCTGTTTAACTTTAACCGGGTAAAGCAGTAACTACAGGTCTTGTTCCCTCTAGAAGGGTGGCATGCTACCCCCGCCGCCAGAACTGGTGGGGGTTTGTATTCCAAAGTGTTTGACATCTTACACAACATGTTTTGATAAAGCCAAACCAAAGTTAGCATTAACCGCGAGGATTATAATGCACTTACGAGTATATGGTATGGCTATATCATAGAACAGCTATAAGGACATGGTTCCAAAAGCTGCAGAAGGGCTCAGCTCATGCCAGAGCACCCTCTCACATAAAACCAAGCACTCTGCCTTCAGGATTGTCCAGGCCTGCCATAGGAGTGACTTATAGGTATATATGTGTCTATAAATAAGGGTAGATATAGGTATACTATATCTAAGCAAGGGGCGATTACACCACCTTGCCCAAGCTGAATGATCAGCCTGTGGTGTCAGTTTGGATGGCTAGCCAGGGGTGGCATAATACATGCTGCAGCCCCTGGTAGGCCTTGGATGCACCTATGCCCTGGGTACCTATGATACACTATACAGGGGCTCACAAAGGTGACCCAATACCCAATCCGGTATTAACTAAAGTACATGGTTTCAATTTAGAGAGAGAACAGCTTGGCTGTGGGTCTGATTAGCAGTCCCACAGCCACACTAAAGTAAAAAAAACAGAAAATCACAGCAAAAAGTGGGGGTGACCATAGGAAGCAGACCCTACTCTCCTACAGCAGGTTGTTAGGAACATTTATCTTTACACAGCATCAGAATCTATAGTAGTTTTGTTCTTAGTCTTTGAGGGAGATGGTTCTGAATACTAGATCTCTAAAGCAGAATACAATTAACACAATCTTTCTGCCTGTGCATGTTGACTATATGCAATGAAGCTGATCCCGGGCTTCTGGGAGGCCATCTGGCTGGATTGTTTAGACAGATGCCTGGTGGTCTCCCTTGCAAACCCGTCTTTAGGGCAGGTGTAATATGGATGTGGCAGCTTAGTCCTAATAATTTTTCTAAATAAAACACATTGTTTCAAACCGTTGAGTAATATAGTATAGAACTTTAGTCCGAATACTATCTGGGTGTTACACCAATGGTAATCCATGACAACATGCTTCCCATGGCACCATGGTGGCAATCCCATGCAACATACTGACAGTAATTAATCCCTGGAAACATGCTGGCCTTGGCCTAATGGTGCTAATTCCTGGCAACATGGAGGCCCAAGCACACAAATGGTAATTGGAGGAATGCCTGCAGATAGTCTGAACAGAGGCCCACCTTATGCATATCAGTACTGATCCTGGTCCTCATGGGAAAAATCCATCCCGAACTACCAGGGATGCCCCCACCTCCCCGCCCCCGCAATATAAGCAACCCCTATTCAGTTATTGCCTTGTTAGGCTTGTCATTGAGTTATAGCCTGGATACTGTGGCACAAGCAGCTGAGACTCACTTCTAGGCATACTCTTGGCCACCCGAGTCCTTACACCAGACACATGGGCTGCATTTCCTTTCAACATGATGCCTCTGGCACAGTGGTAGTAATCCATGGTATATTCTGGGAATCTATTATATGATGGTGCCCTGGCACAATTTAAATTATTTTGAATACATTAAAGTTCAAGCAGGCTCAGAGATTGGAAGAACCAGTTCAAGTGAACATTTGCAACAGATATGTTAGTGTAAATGCTTAGCTAACTTCTCAAAAAAACAAGGCAAAGGGATTTTCTATTGCCTGGGCTTTGAGGAGAGGAATGGAAAAGGCAAACCCCCTTGCATTTGTAAGTGCTTTTTTGTTTTTCAAAGAAAGATTTATGTGGCAGATTTCTGCTTTGGAATAAGCCTCATATTGAGACACATTGTAGATAGTTGTTAATGGCTTCTGCTGCAGTAACCTGTTAATTATCATTCTTCATATAGTTTAAAGTGCATATGTATTTCATACCTAAAAAGTACTTTAACCACAGTTAATTTTTCGTATTCCTTTTTAATTCCGCAGGGATGCAGTTCAGTAAACATTGTGAAGTCTGATGAATTACTTTTTTATAATTCTACATGTAACAGAGCTACACCTAGTTATTTTTTCTTTTTAGGCTGCAGAAACTGATCATGGATCAAGAGCGGCAAGATGGTGTGCCTACCAAGTGCTGTAAGAAGTCCATTGTTAGACTGGTTCATAAACTTTCACAGGAAGGACTTCTCCGACTGTACAGAACTACCGTCATTCAAGATGGTATCAGCAAAAAGGTTACTGCCGATTTTGTTAAAGCAACATTCATCAGCAAAATAGTATGGAGGCTAATAATGTAGCTTTGTTACTTTCATGTATGTGTTATTTAACAGGGTTTTGTATAGTGCAACAGTTTCCAGCGGACCCTTGGCACTGTTTGATGTTGGTATCCTGGAGGTAAGCTAGTTCAGGAGGGTGCTGCAATGTATCATTAAGGTTTTGCAGCTATTGTTTCTTTTATTATTATTTCATTTTTCATAATCGGACAAAAAGTAGAAAAAAATATAACTTCAAGGAGCATATGGTTGTGCACACCGGAGGCCAGTTCATATTAGGCATATGGAAATGCTCAATCGCATGGAGGACACAGTAGGCTTCCGTTGCCCCTAGATTTTCTCAACCTTTGGAGGGCATCCTCTAATCTTATTGATGACACTCTCAGGCTCCCTATGAATGTCCTTGCCTGCTCCTCATTTACCCCAGTATTGGAACTTTCATAGATTCACATGCTTGAATCATTCCCCGTCGTCGAGATGGGAGTTCCCGGTATATAAAAATAGCAAAGCAAAGCTATTACAAACCAGAAACCAGGCCTAGGCCCATTCCAGTTTTGTAACACATCCACCTCCTTTTTAGGTCTCAGCCTGCGTAGGCTGCACTTGCGCAGTCTTGCCGGCGAGATCTTATGTTTTTCAGAGTGGGGCTTGAACCCGCCCCTCTTCTCTATTGACTGGCCTCCTAAATGCTGGTCAGCCATTGGAGAAGACGGGCGTCTTTCCATTTAAGCCCCGTCTTTTGGGGATTCGAGGGTGTGTTTTTTTGTTTCTTTCTCTCCTCTTCCCATTGGCTGGAATTTTACATTCCAGCCAATGGGAAGAGGAGAGAAAGAAAAACACGCCCCCCCCCCCCCCCCCCCAATCCAAAAATGACGGTGCGTTTCTCCGAGGCATTTCTGTTTGACCGCGGAGAAACATGGTCGTGTTCATGGCGTGGTCCGCTTTCCAGCCGGAGCTTGCTTTGCTGCCATCTACCGAGGGTAAGTATCTGCCCTCTAGTGACGGCCCTTTTGCCTCCACACGCGCATAGGCGTTACCTCTGGTGGCTGATGTCCAGTGTCTAGTGGAATGTAAGTACGTGTATTATAAAGCTGATTAGTTGGTACTACCCTATATGTTAATAGGAGCAGTCCCCACAGAGGCCTTGTTGTAAAAGAGACCACATAAAATCAACAACCAATCAGATCAGCCTCAGCCCTTGGAACCCTCCTTAGAAAACCTCAGAGCTTCAGATTTTCTACCGCACGTTGTGTAAGGGAGTCTCCACTGAGCTCTGCTCTGTTTTTTATTTTACTACTTTTTTTTCTTATATATTCTTTTTATTGAAATGTTTTGACAGTACATTTAGAGGAATTCGAAGCCACACAACATTTTAGACATGACAAGAGCAAAGCGTAGATAAAAAAGCATTGTACAAACTGAGCACATTATCTGTAAACCACTAAGTGGAGTCAAGATCAAAGTCCCCATTAGTCCTTCTCAGTTCCGCCGTTGGGGAAACGCATAAATCCCCGCTCAATGCATTCCATTTAGCCCATTTCTGATCCCATTTCTTCGGGAAGCCCTTGTGTTTAAATACCTCCTCTTCGGCAACCATTGCAGCATCCATATTATTAGCCCATATCTGGTACGTGGGAAGATCCCCGGTCCCCCATGTTTGAGCAATGCTTCTGTTAGCAAGGGTAAAACCCAGTGAGGCCCATGAACGTTAAGTCTGGGTGAGGTCGGTGGCCTCCCATATATTTAACAGGCAGAGTCATGGGGAGTTGGTTATATTCTTCCCACCCACCTATACAAGTGTGGAGACAATTCTTTCCCAGGATGAGCAGAGAGCTGGGCACTCCCAGATCATGTGGAAAAACGTCCCTTCTGCTGCACACCACCTAAGGCATCCAGTGTCCGGTCTACAACCCATTTTGACCAACATGTTTGCAAAGAGATATGTTCTATGTGGGATTTTTAACTGGATTAACTATAGCCGAATTGGAATGGCCACCTCCTTGGGAGAGGATAGTGCCTCCTGCCAGTCGTCATCTTCCAGGTACTCAATATCCGATTCCCACAACTGCCAGGAACGTATTAACGGGTCCGGATTATTGTTTTTTGATTTATTGAGTGATGTGGTGGTGTTCCTGAGTGATGTGGTGGTGTTCCTGAGTGATGTGGTGGTGTCCCTGAGTGATGTGGCGGTGTCCCTGAGTGATGTGGCAGTGTCCCTGAGTGATGTGGGTGTGTCCCTGAGTGATGTGGGTGTGTCCCTGAGTGATGTGGGTGTGTCCCTGAGTGATGTGGGTGTGTCCCTGAGTGATGTGGCGGTGTCCCTGAGTGATGTGGCGGTGTCCCTGAGTGATGTGGCGGTGTCCCTGAGTGATGTGGCGGTGTCCCTGAGTGATGTGGCGGTGTCCCTGAGTGATGTGACGGTGTCCCTGAGTGATGTGGTGGTGTCCCTGAGTGATGTGGTGGTGTCCCTGAGTGATGTGGTGGTGTCCCGGTGTCCCTGAGTGATGTGGTGGTGTCCCTGAGTGATGTGGTGGTGTCCCTGAGTGATGTGGTGGTGTCCCTGAGTGATGTGGTGGTGTCCCTGAGTGATGTGGTGGTGTCCCTGAGTGATGTGGTGGTGTGTGGCGTGCAGCAGTGTGAGGCGTGCAGCAGTGTGAGGCGTGCAGCAGCTTGAGGCGTGCAGCAGCGTGAGGCGTGCAGCAGCGTGAGGCAGCGTGAGGCGTGCGGCAGCGTGAGGCGTGCGGCAGCGTGAGGGGTGCGGCAGCGTGAGGCGTGCGGCAGCGTGAGGGGTGCGGCAGAGTGAGGCGTGCGGCAGAGTGAGGCGTGCGGCAGTGTGCGGCAGAGTGAGGCGTGCGGCAGAGTGAGGCGTGCGGCAGAGTGAGGCGTGCGGCAGTGTGTGGCGTGCGGCAGTGTGTGGCGTGCGGCAGTGTGTGGCGTGCGGCAGTGTGTGGCGTGCGGCAGTGTGTGGCGTGCGGCAGTGTGTGGCGTGCGGCAGTGTGTGGCGTGCGGCAGTGTGTGGCGTGCGGCAGTGTGTGGCGTGCGGCAGTGTGTGGAGTGCGGCAGTGTGTGGAGTGCGGCAGTGTGTGGAGTGCGGCAGTGTGTGGAGTGCGGCAGTGTGTGGAGTGCGGCAGTGTGTGGAGTGCGGCAGTGTGTGGAGTGCGGCAGTGTGTGGAGTGCGGCAGTGTGTGGAGTGCGGCAGTGTGTGGAGTGCGGCAGTGTGTGGAGTGCGGCAGTGTGTGGAGTGCGGCAGTGTGTGGCGTGCGGCAGTGTGTGGCGTGCGGCAGTGTGTGGCGTGCGGCAGTGTGTGGCGTGCGGCAGTGTGTGGCGTGCGGCAGTGTCGTGCAGCAGTGTGAGGCGTGCATCAGTGTCATGCAGCAGTGTGAGGCGTGCAGCAGTGTCATGCAGCAGTGTGAGTAATGCAGCAGTGTTGGACATGGCCCTTCTGGCAGGTTCACCCCTAAACCTTTTGCTTTGGTATGTGACTTGGTGTTAGTTATTTTTGGCGTCTGCGCACTTTCACTGTGTCCCAGTATAAAGTGCGTGCGCACTCTGAGTGCATGTTGAGATAGGCCTGCCCTCCCATAGGAATGCATGGGGAATGTATGTGTCCATGTTAGTTCCTGATGTGTGGGGAGTGCAGGGTCGAGTTTGGTATGTGCGGACTCGTGTGATTAAATGCTGCGCGATGATGCGTGCGGCGTTAATGTGTCTAGTGTGGAAGTGCCACTTCTAGAAGTTGGCATGTTTGTGTAATAAAGGTGAAATGACTGTCTGGCTTGTGGTTGGCTGGAGCTGGATGGTGTGCCTGGCTCCAGGAGTCAGGATGGTCTGCCCCGGTGGTGAATAGAGAGATTGACAGCCAGAGGGGTGGGAGGAGTGCACTTGGGACCTGAATAGGGCTGGGCTTTCCCTACACAATGCTGGCTCCGCCCCCTGTGGTGCGACTGATGACCCTAGCCTGCCCTCTGAATGGAGAGAGGGGCTGAGCATAACAGAGTGCTCTAAAACCAGTTGCATCTGGTTTTTCCCTAACCCTGTGCTACCAGACAAAGGATTTATGTGTATAAAAAGGGCTGTGACCCCTTGCAAAATGTTCTCTTCCTGATCCTAACCTGAGGGGAGCCTGCTGCTGCTGCTGGGCGCCAGGAGGATCGCCACTGGGCACTGCCTCCCTGACTGGAGGGCCCTGTGAGCTGGACCCTGGGCTCAGCTTTTGCCCCCCCCCCCCTTTGCCTTACTAGGGACTGCTCCAGAACTTTTGCCTGCCAAGCGCCTGGGGAGCGCTTTATTTACACTGTCCACGGAGTGTCTTGGTTTTCCTTTTCTAGGGGCCCTGTGTTTCTGACCCCCCAGAATAAGTGGAGCGTGAGGGAGCTTTTGCAGCGTTGTGCTGCCTTTCCTCGAGAGGTTATCCCGGGCGTAGGGATTCCCCCCTCCTCTCACACCTCGCGGGTGCCCACCCCGCTCATTGCCCTAGTTTGTGTCCCCAGCGGGTGCCCACCCCACCAGGGACCTTGTGCCAGCGTTCTTACCCTAGCGGGTGCCCACCACGTCAGGGACCGTGCTTCAATGGATGCCTACCCCGTGTTTTTGCCCGAGAAGATCCCCGCCTCGGGCCCCGGCCGGCCCACAGGAAGTCAGGCAGGGCAAAGCCTGACGTGGGGCGGAACTTCCGCTTCCCAAGGGAAGCCCCGCGCCCGCGACGTCATCCAGAGAAGAAGCAGGAAGCGTTCTGCTTCCCCAGCGAGGCTCTCCCAAGGGAGAGAGCCCCGCCCGCCGCCGACCGGAGAAGCCCATCCGTCCTGCCAGCTGCAGAGAGGAGACGCCGCCTCCCAAGCAGCTGGTGAGTGCAGACGTCCCCGCGTGTCGCTCCTCGGCTACGTGCAGCGTTTCCTCTGGTTCAGAGCCCAAGAGGGGCTCCTGGGGGCATTGTTGTTGCAAGCCCACATGTCTCCTGGGCACAGTTATATTCAGAGCCCACGAGGCTCCACCACACGCATTGGGGGCCTTTGTTTCCGAATCCCCAGAGGGGGACTCCAACGTCTAGGCACGCAAGCACTTCATAGCCGCGAGGCTCCAACCTATCGGGCATTTGTCATTAAGAGCCCACGAGGCCCCGCGGGGGCATTTGTTTTCGCTCCCACGTTGTCCCGCAGTCATTTTTGTATTTAGAGCCACGAGAGGCTCCTGGGGACATTGTGGTTTCGAGCCTGAAAGGCTCCAACGTGAACGGGGGCATTTTGATTTCTAGAGCCCACGTGGCTCCCACATTGTGTTTGGCCACATTATTGTAGTCCCAGCCCTAAAGAAGAGCCAGGAGGCACGCTGGTGCCAGGACCAGTTCCACAGCTGCCCAGCACTTAGTGGGCAGCTGGTACGTTTAGGTTATGGCGCAGCGGCGCAACCTGGACCCTTGATGTGATTTATGTGCTGCATGTGAATTATGCGCTAATGCTTTGGGTGTTAGGAAATGTACTGTGTGTAGTATGTTTTGCGCACCCTGTATTCTGATACCTCTAGACATATGTTTATGCTTAGGAGGTTGTTTTATCTAGTATAGGTTATACTAGTGAGTTCACGGTTCCCTGCGTGATATATGCCTAAGGTGGTTAGGATTGCGTAGGAGGGACTTACTGTTGGACTTGGGCCGTCTGGCAGGTTCACCCCTAAACTTTTTGCTTTGTGAATGTGAATTGGAGGTAGTGATTTTAGATTTCTGCGCACTTTCACTGTGTGCCAGTGGAAAGTGCGTGCGCACTCTGAGTGCGTGGAGTAAGGTTGGCCTGCCCTCCCATAGGAATGCATGGGGAATATATGTGTCCCTGGTAGTTCCTGATGCGTGGGGTGTACAGGCTCGAGTCCGGTATGTGCGGACTCGTGTGATTGAATGCTTCGCAATGATGTATGTGGCATGATTGTGTCGTGTGCAGAAGTGCCACTTCTAGGAGTTGGCATATTAGTGTAAAATGTGTCTGGCGTGTGATTGGCTGGAGCTGGCTGGGATGCCAGGCTCCATGAGTCATGATGGGTCTACCCAGTGGGGAGTGTGGAGATTAGCATGCTGATGGCTGGGGAGGAGTGCACCTGGTTCCTGCATTGGGCTGGGTTTTCCCCCCACACAATGCTGGATCCGCCCCCTGTGGTGCGTCTAATGACCCTAGCCCTGCCAGTGAATAGAGTGAGGGGCTGAGCCCATCAAGGGTGCTCACCAACCAACTGCGACTGGTTCTTCCCCTCACCCTGTGACAAAGACAAAGGAATGTGGTGTATAAAAATGGGGCTGTGTCCCCAGACAAACTGTTCTCTTCCAGAATCCTGCCAGAGGGGGCTGCTGCTGTTGCTGGGGCCAGGAGGACCGCCACTTGGATTGTCTCCCTGCCTGGAGACCCAGTGAGCTGGCTCTGGGCCCAGCCTTGCCCCCCTGCCTGCCTCCAAACCTTGCTGGAGCTGTTATTTACTTATAGCGCTGAGAGCGCTATTCTCTTGTCCTGCAGCGCTGGGGAGCGCTGTGATTCCTTGCCTAGCGCTTGAGAACACTTTATTTTGCCCATAGCTCTGTGAGCGCTTTATTCTGGCCCCTGGCGCCTGGGAGCGCTTGATTTTGCTTATAGCGCTTGGTAGCGCTTTCATTTTCCTTTTGCGGCTGCCCACGCCGCTTCTTGCCGATTTTGAAGTCCCCTGGCAGGTGCCCACCCTGCCCGGGACTGTGCGCTGGTTTGACTCCCTTCGACTGCCCACCTCGAGTGATTGGTTATTGTAAACGAGCCGGTGCCCACCCGGCATTGCCCCGTGTTCTCACCGCCGCAGCACCGGGCCGCGAGGAAGGAGCCGCCAGCGTCACAGCCAGGCCGCGCTGGGATTGGCCCAGCCGGCCGAGCCTCCCGCCGCGTCATCGGGGGAGGAGGAAGAAGCAGGAAGCCGCCTGCATTGACGGTCCTGAGGCTCCAGAGCGAAGGGAGAGCCCCGGGAAAAGAGGACAGTCCAGCCGCCGCCCCGGAGAGTCCCGAGGAGCGGGAGCTCTCTGCCTACAAGCCGCCGCCCAGGAGAGCCCAGCAGAGAGGAGCTGATGCTGCAAGGAGCCGCCGCCTCCGACAGCCGGTGAGTGCGGGCGGGCTCCGGGTCGCTCCTCTGCTCAGACAGGTTGATGTGCTCAGAGCGGCCCCGGTTGGCAGCGGGCCGCTCCCACAATCTCCAGGGCCTATTCTGTGTAACTGGTCCCGAGGGGCTCCGGGCATTTCTGCTTTCGAGCCCACGAGGCCCCCCCCCGTGCCCGCAATGGTGTTTTGAGCCCTGAGAGGCTCTTGGGCCCCAGTTGTACTTTCGAGCGCCGAGAGGCTCCTGCGTGCCATTCTTCGGTGTTGAGTCCCCCGAGAGGGACTCCAACGTTCTGGGGCCATTTCCTTGCTTTGCAAGTCCAGAGAGGCTCGAGTGCTGGCCCCATTGTTCACGAGGCTCCCAGCCCATCATTGTTTAGAGCGCAGAAGCTCTTAAGGGCCAGCCCATTGTGTGTCGAGCCCCGAGAGACTTGCCACTGATTACTCTCGAGCCCTGAGAGGCTCCAACGTCGTGCAGGGGCATTCTTTCCTAGAGCCTGAGAAAAGGCTCCCAGAGGCCAATCATTTGTTTAGAGCCCCGCGAGGCTCCCACATTGGCCCCATTGTTGTTCTTGAGCCCTGGAAGGCTCCAACGTTGTCCCCACCAGTGTTACTTCAACTGCCCAGCACTTCGTGGGCAGTTGCTACGCTGCCTGCGCAGCCTGCCTGACATTGGGACTAAGGGCATTTCAGCCCTTGCAGGCCAGTTGGCCTAGGGACAGTCACAGGTTGTGGCTAATGTGATTTTGGCGCAATTGTGTTCTTTGATACACCTCTGAATGTTTTTAGGCATCATGTGTTCTCCTGTGCTGCACCTCTGAATGTTTTTATGCATCATGTGTTCTCCTGTGCTGCACCTCTGAATGTGTTTTTATGCATCATGTGCCTTGTTCTTACACCTCTGAACGTGTTATGCATCATGTGTTTTCCTCCCTTACACCTCTGAATGTTTTTAGGCATCATGTGTTTTCCTTCCCTGCACCTCTGAATGTGTTGTTAATGCGTCATGTGCCTTGTTTCTTACACCTCTGAGTGTATGTTAGGCATCATGTGTTAGGTGCTTATACCCCTACAGGTATTGTGATACTTAGGTGGTTTTTCTCCTAGTGCAGGTGGTGCTAGTGAGGTCCTGGTTACCAGTAGTTACTGGTTGTGTGCTCTATTTTTATATTTTGTGCTAAAGTGAGTTATATTCTATGTTCTAAGTGCTATTTCTAAAAGTGCTACTTCTAAAAGTGCGGATTCCTGACAGTGGTCCAGGTGGCCCTGTCTTGTACATATCCCCTGCCCGTGCCTCTTGGCACATTGTAAAGTGTGTGTTTTTATCTAATGTGTTTTGGTGTATACAAAGGCTATTTTTATATAACCTTGTGTGGAGTTTCCTTTGTGGTGGGCCTTGGGTGTGTTGCTGTGGTGCATGCGCAAATACTTAACTCACATCGCCTCCAAGTTTAGCCTTGCTGCTCGCGCCACGTTACCTAGAGGGTGAGCAGGGGTTATCTTGGCGTGTAACTCCCTTACCCTGACTTAGGAGTGGTGGTCTCTGACTGACTTTGGCGCAAACCCTGGCCAGCCAGGGATCCCATTTCTAACACTTACCTTTTACCAATGGTTACTGGTTGTGTGCTACATTTGCTATTTGGTGCTACAATTGTTCTATGTTCTAAATGCTAGTTCTACCAAGTGCTTATTCCTGACAGTGGTCCATGTGGCCCTGTCTTAAGTACATAATCCCCTGTAAATTCCGCCCGTGCCAGTGTCACATTTTAAATTGTGTGTTTATTATCTAATGTGTTTGGTATAATACAAAGGCTATTTTTATATATAACCTTGTGTGGAGTTTCCTTTGTGGTGGGCCTTGGGTGTTGTTGCTGGGTCCGCGTGCAAACGCTTTACACCTTACCTCCGAGATAGGCCTGACTGTTCGTGCCAAGCTACCAAGGGGGTGAGCAGGCGTTATTTTTGGCGGGTGACTTCCTTTCCCTGACTAGAGTGGTGGCTTCTGCCTGGCTTTGGCGCAAGCCTTAGCCAACCAGAAATCCCCATTTCTAACAAGCAGTGTGAGTAATGCAGCAGTGTGAGTAATTCAGCAGTGTGCTGCATGCAGCAGTGAGTAATGTAGCAGCATGCAGCAGTGTGAGGCGGGCAGCAGTGTGAGGCGGGCAGCAGTGTGAGGCGGGCAGCAGTGTGAGATGGGCAGCAGTGTGAGGCGGGCAGCAGTGTGAGGCGGGCAGCAGTGTGAGGCGGGCAGCAGTGTGAGGCGGGCAGCAGTGTGAGGCGGGCAGCAGTGTGAGGCGGGCAGCAGTGTGAGGCGGGCAGCAGTGTGAGGCGGGCAGCAGTGTGAAGGTGAGGGGGTGTGAGGGTGGGTGAGGGTGAAAGGGTGTGTGAGGGTGAAAGGGTGTGTGAGAGGGTGAGAAGGTGTGAGAGGGTGAGAAGGTGTGAGAGGGTGTGTGGGGGTGTGAGGAAGGGTGGGGGGTGTGAGGGAGGGTGTGTGAGGGAGGGTGTGTGGGGGGTGAGGGTGTGAGGGGGTGAGTGGGTGTGTGAGGGTGGGTGAAATGGTGTGTGAGGGTGAGTGGGGGTGTGAGGGTGGGTGAAATGGTGTGTGAGGGTGAGAGGGTGTGTGAGGGTGAGAGGGTGTGTGTGGGTGAGAGGGTGTGTGAGGGTGTGAGGAAGAGTGTGGGGGTGTGAGGAAGAGTGGGGGTGTGAGGGAGGGTGTGGGGGGTGTGAGGGAGGGAGGGTGTGGGGGGTGTGAGGGAGGGAGGGAAGGTGTGGGGGGTGAGGGAGGGTGCGGGGGGGTGTGAGGGAGGGAGGGTGTGGGGGGTGTGAGGGAGGGAGGGTGTGTGGGGGGTGTGAGGGAGGGAGGGTGTGTGGGGGTGTGAGGGAGGGAGGGTGTGTGGGGGTGTGAGGGAGGGAGGGTGTGTGGGGGTGTGAGGGTGGGTGAGAGGGTGGGTGAGGGTGGGTGAGAGAGGGTGGGTGAGGGGGTGTGTGAGGGTGAGGGTGGGTGAGGGTGTGTGTGAGAGGGTGTGTGAGGGGGTGTGTGAGGGTGAGGGGGTGAGTGAGGGGGTGAGGGTGGGTGAGAGGATGAGGGTAAGTGGGTGAGTGAGGGTGAGGGTGTGAGTGAGTGTGAGGGGGTGGGTGAGGGGTGGGTGAGGGGTGTGTGAGGGTGAGGGGGTGGGAGGGAGGGTATGTGGGGGTGTGAGGGAGGGAGGGTGTGTGGGGGTGTGAGGGAGGGAGGGTGTGTGGGGGTGGGAGGGAGGGTGTGTGTGGGTGGGAGGGAGGGAGGGGGGGTGAGGGTTGGTGAGGGTGTGGGAGGGAGGGAGGGGGGTGAGGGTTGGTGAGGGTGTGGGTGGGTGGGTGAGGGTGGGTGAGGGTGAGGGTGTGTGTGAGGGTGTGTGTGAGGGTGTGTGTGAGGGTGTGTGTGGGTGGGAGGGAGGGGGGGTGAGGGTTGGTGAGGGTGTGGGTGGGTGTGGGTGGGTGTGGGTGGGTGAGGGTGGGTGAGGGTGGGTGAGGTGAGGGTGTGTGTGAGGGTGTGTGTGAGGGGGTGTGTGAGGGTGAGGGGGTGAGTGAGGGGGTGAGGGTGGGTGAGAGGATGAGGGTAAGTGGGTGGGTGAGTGAGGGTGAGGGTGTGAGTGAGTGTGAGGGGGTGGGTGAGGGGTGGGTGAGGGGGAGGGAGGGTATGTGGGGGTGTGAGGGAGGGAGGGTGTGTGGGGGTGTGAGGGAGGGTGTGTGGGGGTGTGAGGGAGGGAGGGTGTGTGTGGGTGGGAGGGAGGGAGGGGGGGTGAGGGTTGGTGAGGGTGTGGGTGGGTGTGGGTGGGTGAGGGTGGGTGAGGGTGGGTGAGGGTGAGGGTGTGTGTGAGGGTGTGTGTGTGAGGGTGTGTGTGAGGGTGTGTGTGAGGGTGTGTGAGGTGTGGAGGTGAGGGTTGTGAGGGTGTGAGAGGGTGATTGAGGGCAAGTGAGGGGGTGTGTGAGGGCGAGTGAGGGGGTGAGTGAGGGTGAGGGGGTGAGTGAGTGTGAGGGTAGTGAGGATGTGTGAGGGTGAGAGGATGTGTGAGGGTGAGAGGATGTGTGAGGGTGAGAGGATGTGTGAGGGTGAGAGGATGTGTGAGGGTGAGAGGATGTGTGAGGGTGAGAGGATGTGTGAGGGTGAGAGGATGTGTGAGGGTGAGAGGATGTGTGAGGGTGAGAGGATGTGTGAGGGTGAGAGGATGTGTGAGGGTGAGAGGAGGTGTGTGAGGGTGAGAGGAGGTGTGTGAGGGTGAGAGGATGTGTGTGAGGGTGTGTGAGGGTGAGGGTGTGTGTGAGGGTGAGTGTGTGGGTGAGGGGAGGTGGGCTGACCCCTTCTGGGCAACCAAAGGGCTGAAACATGTCGACCTTTTTATTGGACATACAATAGTGCGGAAGACTCCTAATCACTCTTCCTATGCACGCCATTATTTTAATTAGCCTCATTACCAAGATTAAATAAAATTCACTTTTCTATGGTTATTAGGGCTTTTTAAACATTTTTCTTTAATCTCACGTATCACAATTGTCATCACTACTGTATTAACCAGTGGTTCACCTCCTGGTGGCGGAAGCACAACAACTAACCCTATGATGATGCTATCACGTAATAAGTGAGGCGGAGAAACAAGATGTACCGCCAACCGATCCTAAGTACGTGAATGAGAATGTTTTATCGGCATAGAAACGAAAACTAAGAATAACCCTGGTTACTCAGGACAAGTGATCCCTTCTCCCCCCACCATTAATTTTTGGTAATATATCTGCACCAGCCTCAGCTTGGAGGATGTGGTTAGGGTACGTAGGGCCATCAGGGCGTCCCAAATATCGGCCTCTTCCATGGGTCCCACCCATCCCTCCCACCGGGTACGCAGTTGGTCAAGGGACGAGGGACTGTTATTTACTAGGGCGCGGTAAATTCGGGAAACTCCCCCCTACCCAGGTCCCCCATCATCACCTGGGCTTCTAGCGGACTAAACTCTGGAAGTGTGGTCGGCGCAGGGAGATGTGCGTGGATGGCATGGCGCAGCTGCAGGTACCTAAAGTGCTGGGCGTGGCGCTGCTGTAGGTCGCGAATGCTCAAATGTGGTCTCCCACCCAGACGTCCCCGAGCACCGACACCCCGATGAGATCCCAGCGCCGAAACCCGCCAAGGGACGAAACCTCTCTGAGCCAGTTTCCGTGCGAGAGTGGCGTCTGGCGGGTAAGTTTGCGGTCCCATCCTGTGTGTCGTAGGGCGGCGCGCCAGGCCAGCAAGACCGCTCAGGTAATTGGGGCTATGGTGTGTGGGACAGGACAGCAGTAAAGGAGTTCTTGTAGCTGAGGAAAGTCCTTCTCTTCTAATTCCACCCTGTACGCTGGGTCGGACCAGCCGCCCCCGTACCAGTCGTGGATGACGATCAGTTTGGTGGCGAGGTAGTAGAGATATAGGTGAGTCACCCCAAGGCCTCCGTCGAAGGGGGGGATGCGGGTGTGTGCGAGGGAAATCCGCGGTCGTCCGCCACTCCAGAGGAACCTGGATAGAGTTCCGTTGAGCTCCCGGAACCAAGCGCGGGGAAGGGGGATGGAGATATTCTGCAGGATGTAAAGGAAACTGGGGAGGACCATCATTTTGAACAGTGCACTCCGACCCAGGGGATTGAGGGGAAGGGATTGCCACTTCTTCAGATCCGATCGCATTTGGGTTACCAGGGGCGTGATATTCAGTGCCCATTCCAGTTCCGGCAGTAGAGTCACCCATATCCCCAAGGTATTTGACCGAGTGGCGTCTAAGGGGGATGGACGACTGCCAGTCGAAGCATTCCCGGGAGGGGTGCAGCGGGACCAGGGTGGACTTTGCCGCATTAAGCCGGAGGCCAGAGACTTGCTCGAAGTCAAGAAGGATCTGCAGCCATTTAGGGCCCGAGGTCGTCGGATCGCCAAATACACGAGCACGTCATCGGCGTAGAGAGCTATCTTGTCTACGTGACTCTCATTCCAGGTCCACCCTCGAACGAGGCGGTCTGCCGGATGAGTGTCGCCAGGGGCTCCATCGCTAATGCGAACAGGAGTGGAGATAGGGGACACCCCTGGCGCGTACCCCTACATATCGGGAATGCCTCCGAGAGCGTCCCATTGATCAACACTCGAGCCTTGGGGCTCGCGTAGAGGACCCCAATATAGCTGCAGAACCGCGGGCCGAAGCCCATTTCCCCCAGCACATCCTGCAGATATGTCCATCCCACCGTATCAAAGGCTTTCTCAAAGTCGAGAAAGAGGAGGGCCAGATAGGGGGTTAGGCGGGAGCGGTGGGCCAGGGCCAGATGGAGGCGGCGGATACAGTGGCGGGTACCTCTGGCCGGCATAAAGCCACACTGGTCCGGGAGGACCAGGTCTTGTAGAAAGGGTTTGAGCCTCTGTGAATTCTCAGAATCCTTAAATTATGACTGTGCTGTGCATTAACCAAGAACAGAAAAAAACAAAGTTGAAGGAGCACAGGATTGGAAAAGCTTCTTGTGTGGCCCAATAATGAAAGTGCAGTTGAGGGGCAGTTCGTAACTGGTGTGCAGAGCTGTGCATGTGTCCCAGTATTGTAAAAGCATTTGGTGGAGTGGTAGGTGTACGTCATGTCTGAAGTACTGGCAGAGCGGTGTATGTATTCCAGGAACAGGGTGTGGTTAACCCGTTGACCGCGGCACGAATTCTGCCGCGGTGCGGGTGATTTATGACTGGGCGTGGTCAGGACGGCCCCCGGCCATCCTCCGCACACGCCCACCGTGATGTCGGACGGCCGGGGGCCGTCCGCACGCAAAGGGTTAAGTCAATTTTGAGGTGCGCCATTAGAGCTGTGTGTTGGGTCAGATATTGGTATAGCATTGAGACTTGCAGAACAAGGTCATGGTTGCTCTGACATGTGTTTGTGTGGCATTGTTATTTGAATGGTATGTGTATACAGGTAAAGATTTGGGTGACTTAAGAGTGCTGCTTGTTGTGGGTGTCAATAGCAGATTGGTAAGAGTAGTGCAGATCAGAACTGAAGGTACTGATGGAGCTGTTTGTTGGTCCCAGTAATGGGGCCAACACACAGCTTGGCAGAACTCTGCTGTGTCAGATACAGTGTAGGAATAGAAGGTGTTCTGCAGGTCCAAATTAAGATGTACTTTGACAATGTTCCGCTATTACACAATCCCAGTGCTGGTTGTAATGCTAGAGGCACTCTTGTGGTCTGACGCCTTGTGATGACCTTTGACTACCATTATTTTAATTGACTTTGATGTGTTATTTTATCATAGCCTGAATGTACGACATCCTGCATATGCCTTGTTTCTCTTAGGGGTTTCTTTCTTGTAATCTTAGTCTTTCAGTGGGAGCTGTCTCGGAGTAGGGCAGCCTTGCCAAGAACAGAACGTGCGGGATGTGCATTTGAAAGCATGAGACAGAGGTGTGAAATGTACTTTTTGGTCTTGATGTGCAGTGTTATGAGCAGTGGTGCACAAATGTGCACTCTGTTGTACATTGAGAGATTTAGTGTGTGATGCTAAAGGCAGTGGTGCACAAATGTGCACTGCGTTGTACATTGGTAGTATTATCAAGTTCTCACTATTAGCTTTGACATGGCCTTATGTCATTCTGACTCTGCCTGGCTAGAGCTTTATCTGCATGCACACCGACGCTTGCAAGTTGTTTGGGTTAATCCCGTTCAAGGATTGTTTTTGTGAGAGATTGTTTAATGTACCCTGGAAGGCTTTTGTGAGCTTCGTCAAGATAAAGGCTGGAATGTGCGAAAACGTAGAGTGAATGTGGGAACTCCTTCCTGTTATGGAATGCTTGCTTGGAAGCTGGCCAGTCCTAGTAAGTTTCCTTGTGCGGGGAGGACAATTCTCAAACCTTCTAGTGTGTGTTTTGAGATTATAAAGCTATGGGTTGTTGACTTAGAAATCGGGATTTTGCAATCCCAATGGGGACGGACGCGTCTACTTCGGTACAGCGGAACCCTGGTTGCTGAGGCTCTTATCCCCGGCTGTTAATCCCCCGGTCAGGAGTGGGCTAAGATGCAGTGTTTGCATCAGGTGAGGTGTTTGAGTTTTGATGATTGCTATTGTGATGTGTGGCCAGTGGCTTTGGTCGTTTGAGGTATTTTCTTTGTGATTCAGTGTATATATATCTTTCTGATCTCTTGCAGGACGTCCTGTAATATTTTCTTAAGTGTTAGCTCATATTATTTGCTGCGTGTTTATTCTTCAGTGTTATCAATGCATTTAACGGTTGCATTTACCAAGTGTTATTATTGCTTGCAAACGAATATATATATATATATATATATATATATATATCTGTGTTTTTGAATGTTCTGCATTTGCCATCTGGGAAAGCCTTTCTGTTAGAGAGCATTGTGTAAAATAAAAACTCCTGCCTTATTCTAAAAAGAGACTCTTTGCATTTTGTAAAATAAAACCCTTTTCTAAAGGTATTGTTTCACCATGGGTTTGAGCCACAGTGTGGGAGATTCTGTATTATCTGAAAGGCGAAGCAAGACACTGGTATAGCAGAGGATATTGCAGATATGATTAGAGCTGTGTGGGCAAATGTTTATCTCTTTAATGGATTATCAGGGAGTGCTTCAGGTTCTGACTGAAGTGCATAAGGAGTGTTCAGATTTGTGTCTGTTGCAATGCTGGAATTTTAACGCTGGAATAACAGAGGGTGTTGCAGGGTATGGATGGGGCATCTTGCCGGAGCCGCTTGTTGATATTTGTGCTAGAAGATTGTGTGTATTCTAGGTCAGGATAGACATTCTTTGACAGAGCTGTGTATGGTTCCGTGTACTAGAATAACACAAGTTGCAGTAGGCCAGGAATAAAATGCTTTGGCAGAGGGCTGCAACATGTTGTTTCCGGTATCGAATGGCAGTGGATGTTCAAGAGCATGGTTGAGGTGCTTTAGCATAATTGTATATAAGTTCTGTTACTGGAATTACATGTTGTGCTAAAAGTACTGAATGTGGTGATGTTTGTGTACCTTAATATAGATATACTGTCATACATATTTTATAGTTCAGTTGTTTCAATTGGCTAATCTGAAAGAAACACGTAGTGATGGATTCCTTACCTTAGATTTACCCCCAGGCATCAGACTGGATCCGGAAAATTTTCGTTAGCAGTACCCCTCCGCGTCTGCTGTTGGTGTCGTGGTCGCCGAGATGACGTCGTGGCAGCTACTTAGACTCCGCCCTTGCGCGCTGACGTCAGTTCTTTCTTTCTTTACCGTGCCAGCAAGCGCAGATCTTAGAGCGGTACCCTCAGTCACTTTTTGACTGAGTCGATCTACTCCTGGTGCTGTAGGGATGCCCGGCTTTAAGTCTTGCGGGGACTGTCATCGCAGGATGTCGGTGACAGACCCGCACCGCATGTGTCTCTACAGCCTGGGGCGTGACCACGACCCCAAGTCGTGCCCCGACTGCTGGGTCATGGAGCAGAAGACTTTGCAGGAGCAGTCCCGAAAGTTGCTTCAAGTCCAGCGCTGCTCAAGGTTCTGGTCCTGTGGGAGGTCGAGGGACCGGTCGCGGAGCCATCACCATCGTTCGGCGGGATCGAAGTCTCTCCACTCTTCACACTCTGGGTCAGGTAAGGCGAAGCATCACAAGCAGTCGAAGAAGCGTCATAGCTCACAGACTTCCCCTCGTAGCTGAGGGTGCGGGTGGGTCCTCCCCCGCGGCTCTGGCTGAGCCTACGCAGTCCCATCGGCCTACCCTACCCGCCCTTCCCGGGTCCTTCGGCGACTCCATCTCAGCTGCAGGAATTTTTGTCAGCCATGCTCCGCCTCTTTGGGCCTCTGGCTTCGTCGGCATGCCTTCGGGCCCCACGGGCCCGATTGGGGATTCTTGCCCCTCACTATCGGTGGCACCGGCATCGCTGTCAGCTCTGGCCCTGGCGCCGCAGGGCCCCCAAGGATCCACTTCTGGATCCCAGTCGGCGCCGGTTGACCTCGTGACCCCTTCACCGACGTCAACCCCACCGGTACAACATTCTTAGCCCTGATGTGGACACGGAGCCGGAACGGCGTCACTCAACGCCAATGGGATCTTTCTTTCGCTATGTCCAGCCTCCTTATTTTAGGCTGTTCATCAGCCTTTGGAGGGAGGGGAGGACTGGGAGGGGCCTGAGGACCCTCTCACAGCTCAATGTCAGTATGATGCGGACTGGGCAGAGGAACAGGGGAATGCCAAGCTCTGGACACCTCTCCTGACCTTGGCATGCTCACTCCTCCTACCGTGGCTACGGAGGAAGGTGCTAGTTACGCAGTGGTGTTGCATAGGGCAGCCGAGGCTCTCCACCTCCATCTCCCTACAGTGGCCGTCAGGACTAACCTCCTGATAGAAGTGCTTCAGCCGGCGCCTACCTCTGTGGAGCCACTGCTGCCTTTTAATGAGGCACTTTCTGATTGTTGGACCCGACCTCGTGGCGTGGTCCTACCACTCCCGCATGGCGGGCCCGGGACGACATCGGCCCTCCATCGACCCGCTGTCGCCCCCCCTGGCACTACCTCCACAAACCCTCGATGAGAGCAGCCACCCTGGCAACCCACGGCTCTCCCCCTGGAACCTGGCGAACCCTACTCGCCCCAACTCTGCAGGTCCGGCTACCACTCCGGGCCACCCCTTCAGGCCTGACTCCATCTTGGGCCCATCTCGTCCCGAGCACGTGGCCTCGGCCCGACCCCGGCCACGGCCCGAGCGAAGCCCCGACATCGAGGCACCAAGATCCACCCAGGTGGTAGAGTGGCCACTCGACGGAGTTTCGATGGCCCTCCAGCCGTCCCCGGACGCCTGGTATCGATCGGCCTCCCTGGGCGCTAGCTCCACCCCCCTGCTGGGTGTCTGGACACCCTCATCCCGGCCCCTCTGACCCCCAGGCACGAGGGTCCGGACATCAAAGGACTCCAGTCCTATATCTGGGAAGCCCTGGATTAGGATTACAGCTGTATCTTGGAGTCTAAGCCCTGCTGACCTTGTCGCGGCTGATCCTGATCAGAACTCTTGTACTTGGAACCTGGAACCTCGGAGCCCTGCTGACGCTGTCGCGGCCCGACCTCGCTGAACCATCCTCGAAGCCCTGCTGACGCTGTCGCGGCCCGACCTCGCTGAACCATCCTCGGACCTCGCTGAACCATCCTCGGAGCCCTGCTGACGCTGTCGCGGCCCGACCTCGCTGAACCATCCTCGGAGCCCTGCTGACGCTGTCGCGGCCCGACATCGCTGAACCAACCTCGGAGCCCTGCTGACGCTGTCGCGGCCCGACCTCGCTGAACCATCCTCGGAGCCCTGCTGACGCTGTCGCGGCCCGACCACGCTGAACCATCTTCGGAGCCCTGCTGACGCTGTCGCGGCCCGACATCGCTGAACTCTCCTCAGAGCCCTGCTGACGACGTCGCGGCTCCTCGCACCCCCCAGCTCAAGGATTGGGAGCTGTGCGCCAGGTATCCTAGTACCCGTTGGTACCAAGACTGTCCCGCTACCCCTTGTCCCTGATACCGAGACTAAAAGGGTCCCTCGACCCCCTTTGTACAATATTGCTGCGAGAACTTGCCTTTATTCTCTATATAAAGACTCTTAAGAATCTACTCTCGTGCGGTGTCCCTTTGTAGTGGTGTGATTGCTCGTCCGCTACGATTGTAAGAGGGGAGCCTCGCCAAGGAGGCCTCTCGACGGCGCTCGGCCTATTCCATAAGGATTGGTGGGTCTCGGGGTTGTCAGTCAGACATCTTCTGTCTCCCCTGGGATCGCCTTTCTAACATTGGTGGCAGGCCACGGGATCCGAGCCGACGCAAATCGTACAGCGAGTAACTCGCCCACTACTAACAGAGACCCACAGCAACCATGAGTGCTAAAGAAGCCGGAACGACCCCACAGTTCCAAAAGGAACTATTGGAGGAGTACACCCATAAAGAACTCAAACAATTTTGCAAAGACTTAGGTATCGCTACCACCGGACTAAGCACCAAAGAGGATTTCAAAGAAGCGCTGCAAACATGGGTGGAGGCCGGAGCGACACCACCCCAAACTGAAGGTGACACTGTCCCAGAAGTGCCCCCGGGAACCATAACCGCCCCAGCGGAAGAAAGAACCGCCAACAGAGACACTGGCCTCTCCCACGAAGACGCCCAAGAACGAGAGAGAAGCTGGCTCCATGAGTTGGAGCTCGCCCGACTCCGGCTGGACGGAGAACTCCAACTAGCGGAAAAGAAAATGGCCATCGAGCAACTCCGGCTGCAAGGAGACCTGGAGGAGAGACGGAGGCAGAGAGAATTGGAAGAAAAGAAACTCACGTTCGAGCACAAGCGTGGCCTCAAAGAACTGGAGATAAAGGCCAAGAGCGAAGAAGCCATAAGCGTGGAAGGGTATACTCAGATGTGAGTCCCTTGCTCATTGCACCATCAGGATTCAAGCAAGCCGGGCCGACGACGCCTGAAATGGCAGAAACCGGTCCCCGGAAGCTTGTTTCCTTCCCAGTATAAGAATTGGCTTGGTAGTTTGGTTTGCCCTGTTCCCATCATGCACTGGGACAGGAACAGACTAATTTGCATATAGCCAAGTTCTGAGCTGGGATGGTGCAGTGAGCTAAAAAACGGTGATGGATCAAGCCCTGATCTTTGGACTGGGTAAGAGTGGTCTGCTTAATTCAGGCACTCTGTTCATCACCACCCCCTTTTCTGAATCATTAAGAGCGAAGAAGCTGGCGCCACTGTGAACCGAAACCCCCACCTCCTACCGACACGAAGGTCCACATTCCCAAGGATGTCGTCAAAGAGTATTATAAAAACGACGACATCCAGCAGTGGTTTAAGGCCTACGAAGTCGCCATGACCGCGCACCGCATACCCCGAAAAGATTGGGGTGCCGGCTTATGGGGGAAGTTCGTCAGCGAAGGAAGAGACACCCTGCTGGAACTGGCCGACGACGTGATGTCCTCCTATGATCACATGAAGGACGCCCTGCTCACCCGTTATGGTCTCACTCCTGAGATGTACCGGCAGAGATTCCGAGACTGTAAAAAAATCCCCGGTACCACATGGGTGGAGTACGTAAACTTTTATAGCCGGGCCCTGGAAGGGTGGATCAAGGGCAGCAAAGTGACCACCTACGAGCAGCTGTTCGACCTCATCGTATGGGAGCACCTCTCCAACAACTGCTTTGTCGAGCTCCGACAGCATCTACTCGACAGCAAACTGACCGAGCCACGGAAACTCGCCGTCGAGGCCGATCGATGGGTGAGCACCCGGGTCCCCCGGGCCCCCATAGGAGAATTAGGACGGAACCCTCAGGGGCACCCCCGCCAGCGAGGCGGCGGAGGAGGCCAGAACCGGAGCCGAGACTTCCCGTCGGCGCCACCCCGGAGTCCGCCCCGGGGGTCGCCCCAGAACAACACTTCCCCATCCCTGACCAGTAGAGGGGCCCCCCCAGCACGGCCGCGGCCCCGCCCGAACGTTACCTGCCACAGATGCCAGCGGCCAGGTCACTTTTCCAGTGACCCCCACTGCCCAATGAACCAGCGTACCGGCACCACCGGACCTCTGACACGCCAGATCGCGGCCGCCGCCCTGGGGGAAGGAGGGGAAGAAGAGGCCTACAACGAGGACCAGACTGAGTGGGAGCCAGCCGCCATGGCCCTAGTCTGTCTGGGCGAAAGAGACACGATCCCCCGGGCTCCACTCCCGAGCAACACCCAAAAATACTGTCAGTGGGTCAACATTAATGGGCGACGGGCCGAAGCACTCCGTGACACTGGAGCCAGTGTGACGGCCATCCGCTGCCAATTAGTGACTCCCGAACAGATCCTACCGAATGTGCTGTGCCCCGTGCTGGCCGCCGACAATTCCGAGACCCTGTGCCAGATGGCCCGAATCCCCTTCGAGTGGGGAGGGGTGTCGGGCACGCTAAAGGTGACCGTCCGGGACGACGCCCCCGTGGACTGCCTCCTCGGAAACGACCTTGAGAGTTCCCCCTGGGCCCAAGTCGAGCGGAGAGAACACCTGGGGATGTTGGGACTACCCGAGTGGGTCTGCGCGAACGAGGCCGCCCCTACCGAAGAACAGGAGTGGCCCGCGCCGCCGCCTCCCGCCGTCTATGAAGAAACCGACCCTGAGTCCGGGCCACCGGAGCCCCACCGCGACGACATTACTGAGCTCGGCGACATCCCCAAACTAGCCCAATGGCGCCCGGAAGGTGGTCCCACCCAAGAACAATTCCGGCAGGAACAGAAGTCCTGCCCCTCCCTCGAAGGAACCCGGCAGCAAGCCGCAGCTGAAGCCGCCGGGGACACATTGGGGTCCCACTGGGTCTACTGGGACCACGACCTCCTATACAGCGAACAGAAAATTGCCGAACTAGGGGCCAGCCGAGTGTTGGTGGTCCCCCTACGATTCAGAGACTTCTTCCTAAACCTGGCACACGACGTGCCCCTCGCCGGGCACCTGGGGCAGGACAAAACCTACAGCCGCCTGGTGACCCATTTTTACTGGCCAAAAATGCGCAACGATGTGCACAATCACTGCAGAACCTGTCCGACCTGTCAAGCCAGCGGGAAGAGCGGGGAGAAAGTCAAGGCCCCGCTTCAACCCTTTACCGTGGTAACCACCCCCTTCAAGAGAGTGGGGATCGACATCGTGGGGCCCCTGGACCCCCGCACCTCTCAGGGACACCGCTTCATCCTCGTCCTGGTGGACCATGCCACCCGCTACCCAGAAGCCATTCCCCTCCGGACCATAACGGCCCCCGTGGTGGGCCGGGCGCTGATGGGGATCTTCTCCAGAGTAGGATTCCCCCGAGAGGTCGTGAGTGATCGGGGCACAAACTTTATATCCAAATATATGCGGTCCCTGTGGCAACAGTGCGGGGTCACATATAAGTTCACCACCCCGTATCACCCCCAAGGGAATGGACTCGTGGAGCGGTTTAACCGAACACTCCAGAGGATGATCAAGGGCCTGGAAGAGCCCCTACGCCGCAAATGGGACGTCCTGCTGCCCTGCCTCCTGTTTGCCTATCGGGAGGTGCCCCAGAAGTCCCTGGGGTTCAGCCCCTTTGAACTACTGTACGGACACCCTGTCCGAGGTCCCCTCAGCCTGGTCAAAGAAGGCTGGGAGACTACAGTCCGAGATGCTCCGCCTGTTGTCTACCGGTACCTCCTGACCCGCCGCAACCAGACTCGGAAGTTCCGGGAACTTGCCGAGGCCAACCGTGAGGCCAGTCAGGAGGAGATGAAACGCTGGTATGACCAGAATGCCTCGTCCATCGAGTTAGAGCCGGGCCAGCAGGTCTGGGTCATGTCCCCGGTTGAACCTTGTGCCCTCCAGGACAAATGGGCGGGGCCCTTCAAAGTGATGGAGCGCAAGAGCCCTGTCACCTATCTGGTGGACATGGAGTCCCCCAGGAACCCCCTCCGGGTTCTGCACGCCAACCGGCTCAAGCCTCACTTTGCCCGCACGGAGCTGAGCCTGCTGTTGGCTACGGATGACGGCGCCGAAGACGACTCCGAGCCCCTGCCCGACCTCCTGAAGTGCTCTGAAAACGACGGCTCCGTCGAGGGAATCCCCCTCTCCTCCGCCCTGACCCCCGAACAGCGCCAGGACTGCCGACAGCTGCTGGGGCAATTTGCGGACCTATTCTCCCTCACTCCCGGGGTCACCCAGTGGTGCGTCCATGATGTCGACACCGGGGACAGCCCGCCCGTGCGACACCGGGCCTTCCGAATTCCCGACGGAGTTCGGGCCTGCATCCAGTCCGAAGTTGCCAAGATGCTAGCCCTGGGGGTGGTCGAGCCCTCGGACAGTCCCTGGGCCAGTCCAGTTGTCCTGGTCCCTAAAGCCGCCGCCCCCGGCGCCCCCGGAACTCAGGTTTTGTGTCGACTACCGGGGGCTGAATGCCGTCACCAGGACCGACGCCCATCCCATCCCCGGGGCCGATGAACTGATCGATTGCCTGGGGGCCGCCAGGTACCTAAGCACCTTCGACCTCACGGCCGGGTATTGGCAGATCGGCCTCACCCCTGGTGCCCAAGAGCGATCTGCCTTCTCGACCCCCGATGGCCACTTCCATTTCAAGGTGATGCCCTTCGGTATGAAAAACGCCCCGGCCACCTTCCAGAGACTGGTGAATAGGGTGCTGGCGGGACTAGAAGAGTTCAGTGCCGCATATCTGGACGATATTGCGGTGTACAGCCTCCACTGGGACGAGCACCTGACGCACCTCTGGGAAGTCCTGACGGCCCTCCGACGGGCCGGACTGACAATAAAAGCCAGCAAGTGCCAGATAGGCCAAGGGTCTGTGACCTATCTGGGGCACCAAGTAGGGAGCGGCCAGGTGGCTCCCCTCCAACCAAAGATTGACGCCATCGTGGCCTGGGAGCCCCCGGTCACCCAGACAGCAGTCCGAGCCTTCCTGGGGCTCACCGGATATTATCGGCGCTTCATAAAAGACTATGGGAGCATTGTGGGGCCCCTCACTGAACTGACCTCCAAAAGGCAACCACAGAAGGTGCACTGGACCCCGAGTGTCAAACGGCCTTCGAGACTCTGAAGGCTGCCATGTGCACCGCCCCTGTGCTCCAAGCCCCCGACTACAGCCGAGAGTTTGTGGTCCAAACCGACGCCTCTGAGCACGGCATGGGGCGGTCCTATCGCAAGTTAACCCAGAGGGAGTTGACCATCATGTGGCCTTCATCAGCCGGCGCCTGCTGGCGCGAGAACAACGGTGGAGCACCATCGAGAGAGAAGCCTTCGCCGTCGTGTGGGCCCTAAAGAAACTCCGGCCCTACCTCTTCGGCACCCACTTCCGGGTCCAGACCGACCACCGGCCCCTGCGGTGGCTGATGCAGATGCGGGGCGAGAACCCAAAGCTGCTGCGATGGTCCATCTCCCTCCAAGGGATGGACTTCACTGTGGAGCATCGCCCTGGCAACGACCACGCCAATGCTGATGGCCTGTCCCGCTTCTTCCGCCTCGGCGAGGAGAACCCCCAAGAAGATGGGTGACTCTCCCTGCCTTCAGCTGGAGGGGACGTGTGTTGGACCCGGCCTCGTGGCGTGGTCCTACCCCTCCCGCATGGCTGGCCCGGGACGACATCGGCCCTCCATCGACCCGCTGTCGCCCCCCCTGGCACTACCTCCACGAACCCTCGACGAGAGCAGCCACCCTGGCAACCCACGGCTCTCCCCCCTGGAACCCGGCGAACCCTACTTGCCCCAACTCTGCAGGTCCGGCTACCACTCCGGGCCACCCCTTCAGGCCCGACTCCATCTTGGGCCCATCACGTCCCGAGCACGTGGCCTCGGCCCGACCCCGGCCACGGCCCCAGCGAAGCCCCGACTTCGAGGCACCAAGATCCACCCAGGTGGTAGAGTGGCCACTCGACGGATCTAAGAGGAGGGGAGTTTCGATGGCCCTCCAGCCGTCCCCGGACGCCTGGTATCGATCGCCCTCCGGCCTCCCTGGGCGCTGGCTCCACCCCCCTGCTGGGTGTCTGGACACCCTCATCCCGGCCCCTCTGACCCCCAGGCGCGAGGGTCCGGACATCAAAGGACTCCAGTCCTATATCTGGGGAGCCCTGGATTAGGATTACAGCTGTATCTTGGAGTCGAAGCCCTGCTGACCTTGTCGCGGCTGATCCTGATAAGAACTCTTGTACTTGGAACCTCGGAGCCCTGCTGACGCTGTCGCGGCCCGACCTCGCTGAACCATCCTCGGAGCCCTGCTGACGCTGTCGCGGCCCGACCTCGCTGAACCATCCTCGGAGCCCTGCTGACGCTGTCGCAGCCCGACATCGCTGAACCAACCTCGGAGCCCTGCTGACGCTGTCGCGGCCCGACCTCGCTGACCCATCCTCGGAGCCCTGCTGACGCTGTCGCGGCCCGACCACGCTGAACCATCTTCAGAGCCCTGCTGACGCTGTCGCGGCCCGACATCGCTGAACTCTCCTCAGAGCCCTGCTGACGACGTCGCGGCTCCTCGCACCCCCCAGCTCAAGTATTGGGAGCTGTGCGCCGGGTATCCTAGTACCTGTTGTTACCAAGACTGTCCCGCTACCCCTTGTCCCTGATACCGAGACTAAAAGGGTCCTTCGACCCCCTTTGTACAATATTGCTGCGAGAACTTGCCTTTATTCTCTATATAAAGACTCTTAAGAATCTACTCTCGTGTGGTGTCCCTTTGTAGTGGTGTGATTGCTCGTCCGCTACGATTGTAAGAGAGGAGCCTCGCCAAGGAGGCCTCTCGACGGCGCTCGGCCTATTCCATAAGGATTGGTGGGTCTCGGGGTGGTCAGTCAGACATCTTTTGTCTCCCCTGGGATCGCCTTTCTAACACTGATGTTCTTTTGGGCTCATGGTCCAGGCCCAACACAGGGGCTCCTGTAGATAGGAACGTGGCCCATCACCCGGCCCCGGGCAATCCTTTTTTCCTCTCCCAACACCCCACCCCTGAGAAGTTGATTGTCCAAGCCTCCACGTCCCAGAGTGTATTCCCTACCGCACCCCCGGACAGGGAATCCAAGAGACTGGAATAGTTTGGGAGGAACACTTTTTCTTCCGCCAGATCAGGGCTGCGGTCTGTGAACATTGCATGCCTCTTGGGCCGTTATTCCCACTCTGTGTGGGATACGGTGGCGCAAGTGTTGCCTCAGTGTCCGGAGGAGGCGCAGACAGTGCTCTCTCTGGCTATTGCTGAGGGGAGAGATGCAACAAAGTTCACAATTCGATGTGTCCTTGACACCGCAGACTCGCTGGGCAGAGCGATTTCCACGACAGTGGCGCTCCGCCGCCCCGCCTGGCTGAGGACTACTGGCTTCTCTTGGGATGTCCAGAACACCCTGATGGACATGCCCTTTGATGGCATTTGCATTTTTGGCAACAAGGCAGATAGTGAGTTGTAGCATTTTAAGGACTCAAGGGCTACGACCAAGTCCTTGGGCCTTTCCGCCACGCGCCCTCCTCCGCCTTCCTTATTTTCGCTCCTTTCGTGGCCATGGTAGGGACGCCCCAACATGTTTGCTTCAGAGCCACAGGCCGCAGCAGTCTCAGCGTGGCCTGGGATGTGGGACCCGCAGAGGCGGGTCAGGGGGCCAGCAGGCGGGTCACTACACTTCCACCCTGGCCACCACTGCCCCAAAACCTTCCTAGTCCGGTTTTTCAGGCCCATCAAATGCCAGTGGGCAGCAGGATTCGCCATCACCTCTCCCACTGGTGCACCATCACTTCGGACAGGTGTGGGTTTTACAAATAGTCCCATGGGGCTACTCCCTCCCCTTCGAGACTACCCCTCCAGCCATGCCATTCCAGTACCACCGCATGTCGGAGATCATTTGGCACTTCAACAGGAAGTCGTGGCCCTCTTGGCCAAGTGGGCCATCGAGCGCGTTCCTGCGCCTGAAGTAGGACTTGGTTGTTATTCCCACTACTTTCTGGTGCCCAAGAAGGACAAGGGCCTGCGTCCTATCTTGGACCTCAGGGACGTCAATCGCTTTCTCTGGGAGGAGAAGTTCAAGATGCTAACCCTGGCTCTGGTCTTGTCTGCCCTGGACCATGGAGACTGGTTGGTAGCGTTGGACCTGCAGGACACATATTTCCACATTCCCGTTTTGCCAGCCCAGAGGCGTTAACTGCGGTTCAAGGTAGGTCATAAGCACTTTCAGTTTACCGTGCTCCCCTTTGGCCTTACCAGCACCCCTCGGGTGTTCACGAAAGTGATTGCGGTGGTCGCAGCTCATCTGCACAGATCATGGGTGCCAGTCTTCCCCTATCTCGACGACTGGCTGTTGAAGGCGGGCTCGCCCCAGAAGGTTTTCTCCCACCTCCAGACTACGGCCGACCTCCTGCATTTGCTGGGGTTCTCCATCAATGTGCCGAAGTCACATCTGATTCCCTCTCAGAAGCTCCTCTTCATCGGAGCGGTTCTGGATACAACGCTGTTTCGGGCCTACCCTCCTGGACGGCGAGTCCAGGATGTTCAGGCTATGATTCGGATCTTTCAGCCTCTATCCTGGGTTTCGGTCAGGATGGCCCTGAGGCTGCTGGGCCTCCTGTCCTCCTGCATCCTGCTGGTCACTCATGCCAGATGGCATATGCAGGCTCTGCAGTGGGACCTGAAGTTCCAGCATCAGGGTAACCTGTCCGGGAGGCCACATGGGCGAGGCAGAGATCAAAGGCCTCTGGTCGAGTCCAGGGTCCATACCAACCTTCTGGAGCTTCGGGCGATCCGACTTGCACTGAAGGCATTCCTTCCCTCTGTCAAGGGGAAAGTAGTGCAGGTGTTCACAGACAACACCACCACCATGTGGTACTGCAGAAAACAGGGCGGTGTGCGGTTGTGGACCCTATGTCAGGAGGCTCTGCACCTCTGGACATGGCTGGAACAATAGGGCATTTCCTTGGTGGTTCAACACCTGGCAGGTTCACTGAATGCCAGGGCTGACGAACTCATCCGCAGGTGCATGATGGATCACGGATGGCATCTTCACTCGAATGTGGCGCAAGGTCTCTTTCGACAGTGGAGAGAGCCTTGGTTAGATCTATTCCCCACCAAAGAGAACGCGTAATGTCAGCAATTCTGCGCGTTGGAATTTCCAAGGCGGTACTCGCTAGGCGACGCTTTTCGTCGCGAGTGGAGTTGCAGTTTCTTGCATGCCTTTCCGCCTATACCACTTCTGCCCAGAGTGCTGAAGAAGATCAGGCGCGAACAGGCCCAATCATTCTTGTGGCTCTGGACTGGTCTCAAAGCTACTCAGTATGACGATCGATCCCCGATCCGACTGCCTCTTCCGGAGGATCTTCTGTTGCAGCAGCTGGGGACGGCCCTCCTCCAGAACCTGTTCACTCTCTACCTCTTTGTGTGGAGATTGAGCGGCGGCAGTTGATTCCTTTTGACTTGCCTCCTGAAGTGTGATGTCATTCTGGCAGCCTGGCGTCCCTCCACTAAGTTGGTATACACCTGCAGGCGGAACAAATTTGTGGCATGGTGCACAGCAAAGGCTGTGGATCCCCTTTCTGCCCCTCTTTCAGAAGTTCTTCTGTTCCTTCTTTCTTTGGCCCAGCAGGGCTCTGCTCTGGGCACTATCAAGGGCTACCTTTCTACTATTTCGGCCTTTCACAGGCTTCCTGATCAGCCCTCTCTTTTCAAGTCCCCTGTTGTAAATAGATTCCTCAAAGGCATTGCTCATCTTTTCCCTCCTATTCCTTTCGTAATGCCACAATGGGACTTGAACCTGATTCTTCGATATTTAATGTGCACTCCCTTTGAGCCTCTTCACAACTGTCCTCTTCGTCTGCTGACTTTAAAGACTGCTTCCCTGGTTGCCATCACCTCTGCCAGGAGAGCGAGTGAGCTCCAGGCTCTTAATTGTAAACCTCCTTTTCTATCTGTCCATCTGGACAAGGTTGTGCTCAGAACACGTCCATCCTTCGGCCAAAGGTTGTCACTGCCTTTCACGTCGGGCAGACCATCACTTTGCCCACATTCTTTCCACCTCTGCATCCTTCCAGATAAGAAGAGAGGTTTTACCCTCTGTACCCAAAATGTGCACTCTCATTTACCTGAATCGCACACAACAGTTCCGGGTGGATGACCACCTCTTTGTTGGCTACATTGGCGCCAAAAAAGGTTGGGCCGTACACAAGCGGACTATCCCCGATGTTCTATCTTGTGTCTTAAAGCCTGTTATTCTCTGGCTAAAGATTAGCCTCCGGTGGGGCTGCCCGCCCATTCTACCAGGGCGAAGGCTGCCACTACGGCATTAGGACGTGGTGTCCCCTTACAAGATATCTGTGCAGCAGCTACGTGGGCCTCGCTGCACACTTTTACTAAGCGCTATTGACTGGACCGCCAAGTCCGCAGAGACGGCTTCTTTGGCCGTTCTGTTCTCCAGGACTTTTTGGTGTGATGTTGGTTCGCAGACCCACCACTGGGGTTGGTATTGCTGGGGTATCTATTCTAAGGTAAGGAATCTATCACTGTGTTTCTTTCAGATGAACTAGATACTTGCCCTCGGTAATGATATATCTGTAAGAAACATTAGTTAGTGATAGATTCCTTACCGGCCTACCCAACCTCCCAGTTCTGCAAACTGATTTAGGGTTAAGGTCATCCCTTTCAGGGCCCTAGTTTCAATGCACCAGAGGGTTAAGGTTATCCCTTTCAGGTCCCTAGTTTCAATGCACCAGTGGTCAGTATCTTGCATGGCTCTGCGTTCCTGGCGCAGAAAGTTGTGTACATAGCTAACGTCAGCGCGTGAGGGCGGCGTCTAAGTAGCTGCCCCAACGACACCTTCCGACGCGAAGGGGTACTGCTGACCAAAACTTTCCGGATCCAGTCTGACGCCTGGGGGTAATTATAAGGTAAGGAATCTCACTAAATAATGTTTCTTACAGGTATATTGTTACTGACGGTAAGTAACTTGTTTGTATAGTCTAATATTGATTCAAGCATTAAGTTCACAATGGCATGAAACCTCATTGAAAGGAACATCGAAATTCAGACATACAATGTACGTCTGTGTGGCTATTGTAGGGTTAAATTTGTGTTGCTTGAATACTCCGAACTGTATCCACTACACTATATGACAGAAGCCTTCATCAATGACCAGTGACACATTCTTATCGTCAGGAGTCAGGATTTGTGGTTGTTTTATGCCAGGTTCTGTAGTTTGAATTATGTAGCCGTGGTTTGTGGAAAGCCCTTGTGCATCAGTGGCTGGATGATTGTCGCTTCCCTTATTGACCTGCATTTGCAGATTGTGGAAGCTAGTTCCTTACCGGAAGGGACCTCTGCTGCAGCGCAAACTCACCCCTGTGACTGCGGACCACGGACTGTAGCCTGCTTGCTTCCCTGCCGCCCCCGCCGCCGCTCAACACCCGCGGCTGCCGAGAGGGGCTGAGCAGGAGAACTACATCTCCCAGCGCCCCCTGCTCCACGGGGACGCCGCCGCCGCCTGTCAGCTGGGACTTCCGCCGGGAAGGCGTACAAGAAGAAACCCTTTCTCCCGCGTCGCGGGACGCGCGCGGGCGACGCCGGGCGGAGCCCGGGCAGAGGGCGGGCCGTCTAAGGCCGTCTAAGGCCGTCCAAGGACGACCAGGGACGGGACGGGCCACACCTGTAACAACATGGGTAAGAGAAAACTGGCCACTCCTGTGACGGGAGAAGCGAATGCCAAGGTCCCGAAATACACCACCAGCATAATCACCTATCTGACGACGAAAGTGGATGAATTATCCACACAGATAGCTGTCTCGGAACGTGCACTGGGGCTGGATTCTACTCCTGAAAGTATTACTATCGCTCTTTCCCCGCCCATTAGTTGCGCACCTCTTGAGCCGAGGGTCATAATCGAATCATGCCGGGCAAATGTGGCACAGACCCCTACTGTCCTGCCTTCCCCAGAACTCCCTATCACCGTGATTCCTCCTGCTAATGAGGCAACATGTGTTGGAGACGGTGTGGCCACCATCCATACTGGGCGTTTGCAGGCTTGCTATGTCACCGAGGAGGGTCTTACGGATCTCCTGGAAAAACTCTTCACCGAGAGGCTAGAATCAGCTTTAATCCAAATTGCGACAGATATAACTGAAACATTGAAGGTTTGTGTCAGTAAACTGTTAAATAAATGCGAACGCATTAACAATTTTTTGGATAGCCGGGCTCCGGCTTCAGTACCCATAGAAATTGACCCTCCAATCACCCTAGTACCTAACTTATCGGCAGAAAACTCTATGCAAGCCAAAGGGAAAGTTATAAATGGCAGATATACCCCTTTACCGCACGCTGTGCCAAATCGTGTTCTATTGGATAAGCCTGTACAAGGGAACCCATTGGGGCCCCTAGGAGACCAGAGGGCTAGGGTCCCCCCAGTACATCTCCCTCCCGAGGCAACACCTTTTGTGGCTGTTCTTGTTAATGTTCCCAAACTAGAAGTGGGGGAGGTTGAACACCATGAAACACTGCGAAAGCACACGGAAAACTGGTGTAATGCAAATTGTACGGGTGGAAGTAATGTTGCAGCTAACATACTGATGTGCAGAAGGGTAAATTGGGTTGGCAAAACCAAGAAATGTGTGTCAGGCGATTGTGTAATAGTCAATTTTAAATCTCGTGATGTCACAAGTCGCCTCTTCTGGGATGCCTCTCCTTTAGATTCTGTAGGTAAGGGTGTGCGTGCAATGCCGCTGGGTTTTTTCTACCCACCTACATTCAGGGGAACTGGAGAAGGATATGGCAGGCCCCAGCCAAATAATAATTCTGGCTTTTACGGCAAACAAAAGCTCCCTTTGATAGGAAATGAGTGGGTGACTAAGAAGGTCAGGGGTGGTGGTGTAGCCACAACAGTAACGAACATACACCCAGATAACCTGCCCCTTTCAAATAGATTTGTGGCTCTGGCTGATCAGGATGCTATGGACTGACTAGAGCCCTCGCAAAATTACCAGCCAGTCATTGAACTGGATGACCCCACTGAGACCCGTATGCGCTGTAACATTTCTAACACTTCTAACAACTCTACCTCATTTAACGCGGCATGTGTTGAGGGGGAGACAACGATAGAGGGAGACAATAGCAATAGAAATATTAAAATCATGTCCTGGAACATTGCGGGCCTTCGAGCAAAACAAAATGACCAAATCTGGCTGGGTAAGCTGAAAGAATACGATATAGTAGCCATGCAGGAAACATGGGCTAGGGAAAACTCTTTTTGGCTGGACGGCTATTCCTCATTTTTTGTTAAAGCACAGCATTCCGTGGTGGGAAGAGACATTGGTGGCTTGATGTTCTTGGTATCCCTCAAACTAGCGGGGAGTGTGAGGGAAATCCCTAGTTCCTCACATTACTTTCAAGTGTTAGAGATACGCCACGCAGATAAAAACAAAACACTCTTTATAAATTGTTATAATGCCTCGCAGGGTGGTCCCCAAAACTTTGTTTTAGATTGTTTACTTTCATTTGTTACCGAATATATGTCAAAGCAAACCACTTTTGTTCAAATTATTTTAATGGGCGATTTTAATGTGCATTTATGTGATTCACAATGTTATATTAAGGATCTAGATGGGCCGGACCTCACGACCCCTCCCCATTTTGAGCATAGCCTGAAGGGTTCAGCTATGGAACAACTATTGGCATCTAATGATTTGTATGAACCTGGTTTTGCTGACCCAAAGGATCGGGTGGTTACTTATAATGCTAGGGGCAGTGAATCCATCATCGATTATATTTTTATGTCACCAGGGCTCCTTCATTATGTTCTTTTTTATAATGCCACAGAGAGTGGCTTTAGTGACCACAATCCGGTGTGCTTGACGCTGGATGGATCGCTGGGTTTACTGAAGGGGGCCTTGTTGGCCACTTCTGCGAAACATGTTAAGAGTAAAGATCAGGGGCGGCGATTAAAATGGTGCAAAGTCTGCCCAGAAGATTTTTCATATTTTATCGAACATGAAATGGTGGTGGAATTCCAGACCTGCAGGGATCCTGCTAGGGGGGATAAAGAGATCATTGCAGCTTTTGAGGCTATTTGCTCGAAGGTGGAGAAAGAGCTAACACTTAGACCCAAAAGGGGACCTCCCCCTGCCTCCGGTTGGTTTGACCATTCATGCACCAAAGCGCACTCTGCACTGATAGCAGCACTTAAACAATCCCCTAGAAATAAGCTAGTGATAGCTCAACTAAGGAGAAATTATGCAAAGGCGGTGAAAATACGCAAAAAGGCAGTGAAGGTAGAAGCATGGGATGCTTTAATGGATTCTACCACCCTAAAAAATAGCTCTAAATTCTGGTCTATAATAAATAATCCTATCTTCTCTAAGACATGTAATACTGACCTTGAGGCTAATATTCCGGAGTCAGATTGGCTTAGTCATTTTTCAGCTATTTATGGGAGCAATCAAGTATATGAAACATTCTGCATACCCTGCTATTCTAATATGTTACCCATTGTTGATTTTACTGAAAAGGAAGTCAAGGTCGCAATAATGGGGTCTGCTAAGAATAAAGCCCCTGGTCCCGATGGGGTTCCATTGGATTTATACAAATCAAACCCAGAGTTGTGGGCACCTGTTTTAACGAACGTATATAATAATGTACTTAAAGGGGGTTTCCCTAACACCTGGGCTTGCTCAATCATTATACCAATTTTTAAAAAGGGAGTTAGAAATGACCCTAAATGTTATCGCCCCATATCCTTGCTGGATTCCTCCATGAAAATTTTGGGGAAAGTACTACTAGGGAAAATTAATAAATGGACCTTAGAGAATAACATCTTGTCCAATGCCCAGTATGGCTTCCGGTCAGGTAGGGGGACTGAGGACCAATGCTTGAACCTGAACATGATCATCTCTAAATACACTAAGGCCAGAAAAGGGACTATCTACGTTGCCTATATGGATTTGTCCACGGCATTTGATCTAGTGAATAGAGCCAAGCTGTGGGCCATGTTACTACAATTGGGTCTAGACCCCCCTTTGGTCTACTTCTTGGCTGAACTTCACAAGGATCTAAAGGCTTCCATTAGAATGGATCAAGAGGGACATCGCACAGCATGGTTTAAATCAGGCAGGGGCGTGCGACAAGGTTGCATCCTTGCCCCTATGCTGTTCACTTTATATATAAACTCTCTGGAAAAAACCCTACTGGCCGCATCTGCAGATACCCCACGTGCAGGAGACACAAACATCCCAGTGCTTCTGTACGCGGATGATGCTGCTGTAATAGCTAGGACACACTTGGGCCTCCAGAGACTTTTAGATGCATTTAGTGATTTCATGTCCTCTCTTGACCTTGTGGTCAATAACACGAAATCCCATGTGATGGTCTTTGGGGCAGCTAAAAAAAGTACTAAATCTTTTTTCTGCAAAGGGGAAGCGATCAGTAATGTTAAAGTTTTCACCTACCTGGGAGTGATTTTCGATACTAGGGGTAGTTGGATCCCCCAGATAGTAGCAAAGACCAAAGCAGTGAGAAGCTCTGTTAATGCTATCTTAAGCTTCTCAAGGAGACTAGGGGGAAAACCAAGTGGTGCCCTTTTAGCCTTGTATAGAGCAAAATCCTTGGCTATAGCTAGGTACGGGGCTGGATTATGGGGATATGTAAAAACTGAAACCATCCAAACTGAAGTTAATAAGTTTTTATGCTCAATTTTAGGACTCCCCGTATCAACATCCACTTTCTCAGTCCATCAGGAGCTTGGAGTAGGATACATTACTGATGTCCTCTCTATGGCACCTTTACTTTTGTGGATAAGAGTGTGGACAAATAACAACTTAGGCCTCAATCACAAAATCCTATTGGACTGCCTAAAATTGGATAAGTTTAAAGATATTGCTTGGCTGGCATATATCGACAAGTGCTCTGTAGAACTGGGACGGCCAGAGATTTTCTCCTCCCCGCTTGATCTACAAAAAGCGGACCTAGTTTGGGTTAAGGAAAACTTCTACAAACTTAGGTCCTTGGAGAGAGAACTTCACCAGTTAACAAAACCTACGGTCAGAGCGCATTATATGACACTCACCCGTATTGCCATCCAACCGTACCTCGCACTAGTCAATATCCCGTTCCACAGATGGCTTCTGGTTAAATTTAGATTTAACCAGATCTACTTAGTACTCTGTGACAAACAGGGATGGTTTAAGCCTGAGGATGCACCTGTATGTGGATGTGATAACTTTTCAATACAGGACAATATGCACCTTATGTTATTTTGCCCTTTTTATCTTGCTCCAAGGCAAAAGTATCTGTTACCCTTGTTGAAGGGGAAAGCGTTCATGCAAGCAAAACCTGCTCTTTTGTACCTACAAATGTTAGACTCCCCCTTGGTAATGTTCAGTGTGGCAAATTACCTTGTCGCTGCTGTTCGTATTAGGAGGAGGAAAGTACAAACTAACCTGTAGGGGGCGGTAATGAATTTGGTATCTCTTGCTTTTTTTTTTTTGTACATGATGAGACTTTTTAAACCTACCTTTTTATTACTTAAAAAATGCACTGTTCAATATGAAATAATTTTATTTGTATTGTATCATATGGAATCTGTTTCTTTTTTTATACCTGTATTGTATTATGTAAAAAATTCCATTTTTAAAATATGTACTTGGAATGATTTTAACTGCTGTAGTATGCTTTTATGATTTTTTAAACAAAATCGAATAAAGTGGTTTTGACTTGACTTGACTTGACTTACCGGAAGGGATAATGAGTGCTCTAAGTGAGTTGTTTTGTAATCAGAGGCCCATTCTCTGTGTGAATGCTCTGACAGCGCAAGTTAACACCTCACACAGGATGCTGTGGCTTGCTGAGGGTTAAGTCCTCCTGGCTGGAAACATCCCCAAGCAACGCCCAGGATTAGCGGAATCTAGCTCCACCACCTGCAATGTAATGCACATACTGGCTGCCGAACCTGCGCTCCAGCTAAAGAGCTCTCACCGGCCTGACTTCATTGACCATCTTCTAGGTGGCAGGCACAGGTATGCAGCAGATGGTGAATTTGAGGTAGCCATGTAATAAAAGCAGAGTAGTTGTAAGTAACCTTGACAACTTCACCCCTCCACGACACCAAGCAGTAGCAACCTGGTGGCATAAGTGTAGAATTCTATTGAAAGAGTCTGCTGAGAGATGATTTGAAAATCACCCCTGAATGTCTTAATTAACTTAGAATCTAGGGTTTGAAAAAAATACCTTGACATTAGGTTTTGGTGCAGGGATGCAGATACAGTCACCTACGTTTGTTATTCTTACCCTTGATGAGTGACACTTGGCAGGAGTGATAGAGGTTTTGGCCCTGCCATTATAGCTGTAAAGGATATCCCCAGGGTGAATATGGCAAAGAGCCTACAAAATGAGTATCTGTGGTGGTAATTGTTTCCTATTCACTGCTATAAACTAACAACATTCATCAGTGAGCCCTAAATAAAAGCACTTTCTTGAGAGACATTATTGCATTTAACAATACTTGGGTTTCTGTTTTTGCTTATGGTTCTGTCCAAAGCAATGTAATGTAAAACAAAAATCTCTTGTTTAAGTATGTACTTACTTTTTCTGAACATTTGTCTTTTAGGTTCAGTTTGTCGTCCATCCTTCTGTAAATCCGGATGATCCCCTGGTGAAAAGTGCCATTGAGCAGGTCCGTTTTCGAATGTCCAACTCGCAGAGGTAAGAAGAAATGTAGCTTTGGCAAATTAACCTAACAAATGGTTTGGCTTTGGAAAAAAACATATCAACAGTTGCTAAACAATATGTTCGAGGCATATGAGCTGCAGATCTCACACTTAGCATTAGATGGCCATCTGGTTTTCGACTCGAATGGCGATCTAATGCTAGGTGTGAGAATCTGCAGCTCTACATGCCAAGAACAGATGCATACTGGTAAGTAGCATTTTCCGTTAAAGGCATATGAGCTGCAGATCTCACACTTAGCATTAGATCGCCACCCGAGCCCAACACCAGATGGCGATCTAATGCCAAGTGTGAGAATCTGCAGCTCTACATGCCAAGAACAGATTCAAACTGGTAAGTAGCATTTTCCTTTTCTAAGGTACTGGGCGAAACGATTGAGCCATGATAAAATACGAACTTTAGAGGGTTAACCATTTCTTGCTTTCGGTATTTTAAAAGCAATGTGCAAACTAGAGCATGTTACTGCGTTATTAATAGGAGGTACTTGCATACAGGTGTTTTTGCATGTGAGATTTTATATCTCCGATGGAGTATTAATGTGCCTATAAGTGGAATAACTTCTTACAAACGTTTGTAATGAGTGACAGGAAAGTACCTAGAATCTGGCCTGTTAGATAAATGGCCTGAATGTTTTCACTTGTAAGAGATTAGCATATTCATTTGGTTGCATAAGCCAACAATAATGCCCCACTGGAAGCAAATGTTCCATCGGCCATTTCTTTTTTGATCTCTTGATCTAGGACAGCCAACCCAATGTCCAATCTGCAAAGTTAAGAATAATTTTTCTGAGAGACTAATGCAGTATGCTTTTAATTGTGTGGCAAAACCACATCATGTAGTTTTCTGCACATTATTCAGAAATGTCAAGCGCTGTTAATGTCTGCAAGCAAGAACGTGTATGTGAACCTGCCTGGATTAATTTTCTCATCCTCTAATCAAGAGGAATACATGCATTCTAAAATGTATAACTTGATCTCACGTAAAATGCATTGCGCGCAGTTGAATAGAATGCTCTGTTTATTAATGGAAATAGCGGGCAGTATCTTGTGTTCCTGTCAAAAATAGTGTGGATAGACCTAGGCACTTGTATTATTTCTTGAACCTTTATAAAAGAATAATAGTTCACTGTTTTGTGTGGTGGTGGGCAGTGTTCACATTGGCTATATTTGTAAATTGCACGATTATCGTTGAAAATATGAAGCTAACCAACTCTATCAGGTGTAGTGTCATGATAGTGCTGGGTGCTAGGACCAGCACACGTGGTGGGAGGATATCCAGGGAAGGAAGAGGAGGAGCGTAGACGGGGAAGGCAGTTAGGAAAGAGGCAGGGATAAGGACGAACGCAATAAAGATACCTCCAACTTAACAACGTGTCGGTGTCGTGATTTGCAGACACACGACACAACAACTGGCGAACAGGAGTGGTCGTGGACCCTGCCTCCCTACCTGCAGCCTGTGTGCGCTCCGCTGTCCAGGAGCTGTCCTGGTGCCAAGTTGTTCTTTGGCTTCGCTGCCGCGTCCTGGGGAGTCCGTCCCAGCCGCATGTCATTCCTGTGGACTATCGCAGTGCCTGTCGCGATCCGGGAGCCCACCCCTGTCGCGTCTGTGTCCAGGAGTGTGCCTTGTGGTGTTCGCGATCCGGGAGCCCACCCCGGTCGCGTTTGTATCCAGGAGTGTGCCTTGTGCTGTTCGCGACCCGGGAGCCCACCCCGGTCACGTGGTCTGGGCTTTGCATGCCTGCTGGTGACGTCGAGGGATCAAGGGAGAAGTGCCTGAGGCACCCGGTTGCTGCATTCCTCAGCGTGGAGGTACCGGTGCCTGTCTGTGTGCAAGTTGCTATTGCTGTGAATTGAGCTTTGCTAGTCTCGCGAGGGGTGAGATCTCACGGCGGCCATCTTTGGGTCAGACAGTTCCTCCAGTCCCCTTGCGAGGAGTGCCCGGCGGCGATTTTGGAGTCAGGCAGTGGCTGCAAATGGCATCAAGCATTGCCAAATGTTATGCTGAAGTTTTTTTTGTTTTTTTAATTTGTTTATTGACAGCAGTTAAAAAGCAAGGATAGTACAAGATACAGTGTCATTTTTGTAGGTAATAGAACTGCAAACTGAACAGTCAACCCCCCCTCCCCGGTCCCTACTTTCTGCAATTTGAGACATGCTATATAAGTAACATTCACTCACCCATGCAAATTATTCAAGATATACAATGCTACGGCCATGTTCAAAACCACCAGAGTCGGTCAGTGTGGCAACCAGTGACTACAGAGCCAAATCCATATGATTCTGTACAACACCCTCGGTGACTCCCTCTTGTTCACTACACGCCAGCAAGTAGTCTCTGAGCGGAGTCCATATATCTTTAGGGCTAGAGCTCTTGGGAAGTTCTTCCGAGTTTGTATTTAGTTGCTCCTTGCAATAGACCAAGTCTTTAAGCCACTGGGACGCTTTAGGGCAGCGCGTTCCATCCCACATGAACAGTACCCTCCTTTTTGCCAGCAGCAGAGCCACTCTAACAAATCGGCCCAATACCCCTTTGGCCTCAGGTACATGTCCCAGAAGACACAGAAGCGGTGTACAGTCCAGAGTGTGTCCTGTCATAACATCTAACATTTTCAGAACATCTACCCAGTAGGAATGAACGGCCGGGCATTGCCACGATAAGTGTACGAAGTCAGCCCCAGCTAGCCCACATCGCCTGCAACAATCAGTGTCTCTGTAGCCTATTCTGTGGAGCTTTGTGGGGGTGTGATATGTCTGGTGAATGAACTTCAGGTGTATAATACGTAAATTGCTGTTAGATGATAGCCTACCCTTGATCGAGCAAATCTGGGCCCACATGTCCTCCGTTACCTGTATACCCAGAGCACTGTTCCATCGAGCTAAGCTGCGGTCCTCCGGCAGAACCAATTCTGTGAACACCGTCCTGTATAGTCTGGTGAGCAGATGTTTCCTAGTGGCGGCCGTAATCACCAGCTGTAGCGAATTGGAGACAACAGGTTCCTGTGGAAAACTGGGATAGTGGTCCCACACAGCTCTACGCAGTCGATAACATGTGTATGTGAACAGGGGTGAGAAATTGGAAATATAGTTCAGATAGTCTCCGGATACATAGGTCCCATCTCTATATAGGTCTCCCAGTACAGAGATGCCAGCTTCTGTGAGCGTTCGCATTGGGCCACGTTCTTGTGCCACAGAAAAGGCGCCATGTCCCATGATGCACATGTTCGGCGCATATAGTGGCAGGCGGCCCATCCATCTACCAATCTCCTGCCAAGCCGAGCTCGTGGCATCAATTGTATTGATCTCTGTCCTAGGCGTGTGTCTATGTATGTGTGTTATTATGCCCTGCAAAGGAATATCACCCGCATCCCCCTCCTCTACCGCTACATGCGGGATAAAGCCATGCGGGTCTGAACCAGAAGTACGCAAAGTGGGCTAGGCCGCACAAATAATAAATATAGAAATCTGGAGCGCAGAAACCCCCTTTTTCAAATGGTAATGTTAGGGTGTTCCAGCTGATACGCGGAGGTATTGCACCCCACACCAGGCGGAGCAGTTGTGTTTGCAGTGTCATGAAAAAGTGTTTATTCAGGTGAATAGGGACATTATATAATAAGTACAGAAACTTGGGGAGTACTACCATTTTTATGACCGCGATGCGATCTGCCAACGACAGAGGCAGATTCACCCATCGATCCACCTGCTGCACTAAGTCAGTATAGGCCCTCCCATAATTCTCGCGTTTGACAATAGCGGGGTCTCTAAGGATCCAGATATCAAGGTATTTCACCGGATCAGCAGTCCATACCAAAGGGTACTCCAGCGTGGGAGCGGGAGTGGCCAGCGTGAGGGGAACTATAACCGACTTCTCCCAATTTATACTCAGTCCAGCGAAGAGGCCGAAGCGGACATACTCTCGGATAATCCGCGACAGGTAGGTGCGCGGTTCCCGAACATACACAACCATATCAGTCAGTCAAAATACTTTATTCGATTTTTAAAAGAAAATCATAAAAAGACATTCCATACAAAAAGTACCAAAGTGCATTTACAAGTTGCTTCAACTACAATCATGTTTACAAAACCATATCATCTGCATAGGCAGAGATACCCACCGGTCTGTTATTAAAGTTTAGCGCTGCCTCCCTGTGCCTCTGTTGGATTCTACGCGCCAGTGGTTCCAGCACAATAGCAAAGAGGAATGGGGAGAGGGGACACCCCTGTCTAGTAACTCGTTGTATAGCCAGTGGGTCAGAAGTAAATCCGCCGACCCTCACCCGTGCCGAAGCATCCGTGTATAGGATCTGTATCCATCGGATAAAGACAGGGGGAACCCCATCCTGCGCAGGATAAAGAACATGTACCTCCATTCGATCGAATCAAAGGCCTTGGCCGCATCCAGTAACACAGCCACAGCTTGTAGATCTGGGTTTAGTACATGGAACATGGCGAAGATCGTCCGGAGGTTCCAAGATGTGGAGCGGCCGGGAATGTAGCCAGACTGGTCAGGCAGGACAAGCCTTGGCATCAACGGGTGAAGCTTGGTGGCAAGGATTTTTGCGAGAATCTTGGCATCAATATTGATTAAGGACAGGGGGCGATAGGATTCGCACCTGGAGGGGGGCTTATCTTTTTTCAGTAGAGTGATAATTAGCGCTTGCCGCAAAGATGGAGGGAGATGTCCTACCTCGTGTGCCGCCGTGTACATGGCCAAAATGTGGGGCGCCAAGAGATCAGCATATCTCTTATAAAATTCCGCCGTCAGCATATCCGGCCCGGGAGCTTTCTTGTTCGGCAGGGCAAGTATGGCCTCATTGATATCCGCCTCATCAATAGGAAGGCAGAGATATTTCCTATGGGCATCCGACAACCAGGCACAGGCCGTGTCCTGTAAGTAGTTGGACATCGCCGAGTCAGTCATGTCGCCTCAAGAGGAGTAGAGATGTTCGTAGAATGCATGAAATTGGCCTAGTATAGCGTCAGATGTGAAATGACTAGTGCCATCGTCATCTACTATGTGCTCTATAGCAGGGGCACTTGCGTGCTCCCGCAGACAGTTGGCTAGCACTCTACCCGGTCCGCCACCCTCCCCATATGCTCTCGCTACAAATCGTTTTGATACATACTTCATTTCCGACTCTGCCAGGGATTTATGTTCCTCAGTGTATTCCCTAATGAGTGCCAATGTGTCTAGTGAGGGGAGTGCATCATATGAGGTTTCCAGGTCGCGCAGCTTGGATTCTGTGCTTCGTATTTGCTCTCTCAGGTCACGTAGGATGCCTGCCGTTGTGCCTATGCACACTCCCCTTATAGTGGCCTTAAACGCTTTCCATAGGGTAGCTGCACTATCAACTGTTCCCACATTCAGGTCGAAATACTGTACTATAGCTTTATTGATAGTGTCAGCAAATACGGGATCTAACAGGGCATCCGCCCGGAACCGCCATGTGAAGGGGGGGGCGCACGGTGTGTGGGACCTGAAATTCAAGCATGACCGGATTGTGATCCGATAGAGTCCTGGGGAGCGTATAGGCCTCAGTTACCCATCCATTGGTCGATCCGTCTACCAGCCAGTAGTCCAGACGGGACCACGTGTTGTGTGAAGGTGTAATGTGAGTTCCTTCCCGAACACCCTCGTGTCTCAGGCGCCAGGCGTCAACCAACCCTATCTCCTCCATGAACTGCCGGATACATGCAGCAGTTCTTAATATACGGCTGCCCGCCAAGGTGGATTTGTCTACCCGAGGGTCTAAATGTGTATTCAGGTCTCCCCCAATCACTAGTGCCGACTCCGGCCATGAGCGCAGCAGCTGAAACAAAGAGGACAGCGACGCTGGTTCGTCAATCACAGGGCCATATATGTTAGCGATAGTTACAACCATCTTACCCAATGTGCCTCGTACAGCTGCCCAGCGGCCCTCCCGATCCGTGCAGGAGTCTAGTGGCTGAAAGTGTATACCTTTTTTAATGAGGATGAGGACCCCCCGGGCATAATTAGAATAAGAGGAGTCTAGACGATATCCAGCCCATCTACGTGCTATGGAGCCCTCATTTTGTGTGGTTAAATGCGTCTCCTGTAATAATGCAATTTGTACCCCGTGCCAAATTGGCTTTTGTAGTTTGGTTTGCCCTGTTCCCATCATGCACTGGGACAGGAACAGACTAATTTGCATACAGCCAGGTTCTGAAACTGGGATGGTGCAATGAGCTAAAAAACGGTGTTGGATCTAGCCCTGATCTTTTGACTGGGTGAGAGTATTCTGCTTAATTCAGAGACTCTGTCCCTCACCACCCCTTGTTGTAAATATTTTTGTCCACCCTAAGCGTGGAAGGGTATACTCAGACATGAGTCCCTTGCTCATTGCACCATCAGGATTCAAGCAAGCCGGGCCGAAGACGGCTGTAATGCCAGAAACCGGTCCCCGGAAGCTTGTTTCCTTCCCAGTGTAAGAATTGGCTTTTGTAGTTTGGTTTGCCCTGTTCCCATCATGCACTGGGACAGGAACAGACTAATTTGCATACAGCCAGGTTCTGAAACTGGGATGGTGCAATGAGCTAAAAAACGGTGTTGGATCTAGCCCTGATCTTTTAACTGGGTGAGAGTATTCTGCTTAATTCAGAGACTCTGTCCCTCACCACCCCTTGTTGTAAATATTTAGGTGGGCAAGCACCTATCTAGTCTTCTTAGGCGTGTTGAGGCCGTGCACATTCCAGGTGACACAGGTATACCGCTCACCCGCCATCAATGAGGCTCCTAGTAAACCGCAAACCAGCGTCGCTGTGTATCAAAGCACATTTCCATAGCGATATAATCATTGCAATTAGGTGAATAGTAGCTGCAGCGCATTCTCTGAAGCAGAAAAAGAGACCAGGCCCCCCGCCCCCCTTCCACTTTGGCAACCCCAACCCGCCAAAGGACCACAATGCCCCTCCCCCATCCCACCCATCACGAAACAACAAACATTTCAGCATTTGGGTCATACCCATTGGGGGCAGTGGAGGCAATGCAAACTTCCGGCACAAGGCAGAAGTGGTCCCCCATTTGTACCATTCAGTGCCCTCCTATCGCGCCAGCCTATGTGAGACAAGCGGATGCATCTGGTGAGCCGTACAACTTTCTGACAACATTATATACGTTGGTGATTCGACTTGCAGCTTGCCCTCCCATGTGAAATTGAGGAAGGTATCAGCGCGGGGGAGACCATCAACAGGGACATGAAATAGTAATGGAACTGAAATGCTGCCTGCCCTTACCCAACCCAATCACATCCCCAACTTCAAGGCAACCAATTGCAACAACCACATTAAGTACCAGCTCACAACCAAATTCAGTCGTCGACGTCCGAAGTTACGTCAGGTGATTTGCGACGTTTTTGGAGTGTCTTAGCATATGCCATCGCTTGCTTGGGGGTGGCAAAGATTTTCCCTCCCTCAAATTCTCCAATACGAAGTCTCGCAGGGTATAGCATGGCATATGGTATTTCCTCACGCTGGAGTAACCGCTTCACAGTCTGAAATTCTTTCCTCACCGCCTGTACTTGTGCAGTGAAATCGGGGTAGAAGGACAGCTGGTTATTCTGGTAGATGATCTTGCCCTTCTGTTGTGTGATGCGTAGCACAGTATCCCGGTCTCTATAGTTCAGCAGTCTTATAATTATAGGCCGCGGCGGTGTACCAGGTGGTGGGCGAGCCGCTAAGGAGCGGTGGGCCCTCTCGACCGCGAACATGGGGGACAGGTCATCAGTGCCGCAGATCTCCCGCAACATGGTCTCTACGTAGTCCTCCAGTCTCCCTACACTGGTTGACCCCGGCAGGCCCAGTACGCGGATGTTGTTGCGTCTGGACCTCGCTTCAATGTCCTCGTTCTTAGCCTGAATAACTTTCAGAAGCTTGACCATCTCTGATGTCTTGTCTGCCACCTGTTGTAGACCATCTTCTGTGCCCGTGATCCTCTGCTCTGCCTCACCTAATCTCGTGGCCTGTTTGTCAAGTTTAGCCAAGAATTGGTCCATGCGTACATTTAAGGCCTCAATTTTTCCATCTATCGCCTGCAGACTCGCCTGTATCGCCAGCAGCGTTGTTTCCAACATGGAGGGTCCCTGCGATGCGGCGTCTTGGTCTGCGTCAGATGCACCCGGGTTGGTCTGTTTGCTGCCCTTGCGGAGCTCAAAGGTCAATTTGGGCTGTGTCTTGTCCGGTTTGCCCATTGTGTTCCCGCGTGACAGTCTCACCACTCACTGTGACGATATCAATACACACCTCTCCAGCACCCGGTCAAGCGCAGCAGCCCTCCTTGTTCCGCGCCCGGCCTCGCCAGTTCCACCGTGCTCCGACCACCTGTCCCGGCACAGCTTCGCGATCAGTGTAGCTTATCTCTATGCAGCGCTATATGGTGTTCCTCTGGCTTGCTCCAGTCGATGTGTGTCGTCGCGTCTTCTACAGTTGTCCCCGCCGCAATGAAAAAGAAAGACCGCCTCAGCGCTCAGTCGCGATGTTCAGTTAGTGCCTGTAATTGGCTCCGGCAGGTCCGCAAAGAGGATGGCGTAGGGCGGTGCGCAGGTCAGCTGCATAGACCCTGCACAGTCCGTAATTCAGTGCACACCGCACCACGTGTGTGCCATCTGCGTTTGTTCTCAGTGTCCCAATATAGGTCTAACAGAGTCTCAGCAGGTCATTAAGGAGCATGTAGCAGCGCGGTGTGGAGCACAGGTGCGTAGGCCTTTCCACAGTTGATACTGCTGGTCGCTCCTTAGCTATGGTAGGGTTGGTGGGAGAGGGAATGCAGTCTAAATCTGCGCGTGCGCCGGTCTCAGCAAGTGTCCCTCACAACGCAGACTCCCCACAGCGGTGATGAGCCAAGGCCCTCTACTGCGAGTCTTACCCGTTGAAGCAGTGTCGGAAAGTCCCGTGTCTGGGAGCCGCCGTGTGTCAAGCCCCGGTCTCCCTGGCCTACTCACGGCCCACTAGTCGCCATGGAGCCGGCCGCTCACGTTTCAGTGCCGCCCAGCCGCCTACACGCTCTCCAGCGTCTCCAAACTCGAGGTCCGCCCGGACCTCCGCCCCGCCCGAGTTCAAGGGGGGGATAGAGCTGGCCGTGCGCTGTCCTCCGCCTTGATGTACACCAGCTCCGATGCCCTGGGGAGGGGGTCAAACAAGGTGCACCACTTGCGCTCGTCTCACTGCGTACTTCGGGCTTCTCGGCGGCCGGGGCTACCGGGGTTAATTTCTCCGGCTCTACTGTGCTGCCATCTTGCCGCACGCCAAACCACGCCCCCCTGCTGAAGAAGTTGCTGCATGTTTGGCACAACATTACAGGAACACAGGAGCATATTACGCAGTGTGCATCTCTCCTGGGCTCCCGGCTGGTGTGTCTTCCCTATTTACAAGTACAGATTGACGTTGCATACCGTGATTTATGCCGAGTGAAAGGCGCTGCGAGGTCTTCAGTGCTAGACTGTCTGATACAAGGGAGTATTTCCACTATCTGTTACACCGTCGCACATCATGTCCGGTTCACCCACATGACGACAGGGTCATGCTTCTGCGGGTGCCAGCACTGGGCCAGAGTCTCCTATATCCACCACGCAATTGGGCGGACACAGATTTGGCATGATTGGAGTCCCCTTTCTACGCACGCCGAAACCTCTAGTCCTCATATCAGGCGGAGGCATGGGCCTTCGCTGGCAAGACTGGCTAGAGGACTTCGAAGACTTCATGAAAGGGTCACATGTGACTGAGGAGGAGCAGTAACTAACTGCACTATGCAACTTAATAGGGAAGGACGTTGGTCAGATCATAAAAGAACTTCCAGCTGACGCTGCTTCGTCTTATGTCAATGTGCGTGATGCCCTAAACAGAAAATGTCTTCACAAACGCAACATTGATTATGAAAGATACACTTTCAACCTGGCATCTCAAGAGAAAGATGAACCCATGAGTACTTTCATTACACGACTGCGACGTTTGGCTCGCTACTGTGAATTCGACTCCTTCATGACCGAAGATGCCCTTCGCTTGCGAATCATAGAAGGATGTCAGTCTGTGTCGCTGCGTAGACGTCTATTAAAGAAAAGCTACTCTCTGGATGAAATTGAATAAATGACGCGAGTACATCACCAAGCATAAGACCATGCCAATAGAATGGAAGCTGGAAAAGGCGAAAAACGTGAACAGGCATTTAGGCTCCAATCTCGTGACACAAAAAGGTCCTCCCCTGCAAGGCAACGATCATCCAGACCCAAAATGCAGTCTCATTATACAAATTGCCGTTGTACTGACAAAAGACAGGAGCGCCAGCTTAAGTGCTATCGCTGTGGATATGATTTTCCTCATACGGAGACCTGCCCTGCATTAGACAAAAAATGCAGGAAGTGTGGAAGGGACAACCACTTTGAGAATGTCTGCGGAGTACCACGCAAAGACAATCACCGAGAAAATTACAGACCGTCCAGACAGGCTATCACTCGTCATCATGCCAAGGCAGTCTGGGACCGCAGAGATTTGTCCACTGGGTCGTCACAGTCCAGCCGTCATTCTCACGGGACATACCAATCCCGTCGATCTCAATCTCGTGAGTCAAGGTCGCTCTCCCCAATATCGCAAGACAGTGATGAGTATGTCTGCATGGTCGCGGATCCGGACCGGCTGCAGAAATATCCGCGACTAGACCTTAAAATGGACACGCACTTAGCCAAGTTTGTGCTGGACAGTGGAGCATCTCTCAACTATATCTCAGTTGCAGAATCCAAGAAATTGGATCAGCCACCGCACCTGCATAAAGCTGCCGTGCGGGTGTACACCTGGATGTGAAAGGAACCTCTCCCGTGCTTGGGACAATTCCCGACTAACCTCACATACAAAGATAGGACCATTCCAGCTCGCATTCATGTCATTGATGGTCCTGAAGCAGATTGTCTTCTTAGCTTACCAACGGCGGAACGACTTCGACTAGTTAACATTTTGTACAAAGTTGATGATGAACCTGACATAGTTCACAAATTCCCGAAGCTGTTCACCGAACTTGGAAAGATGGCTCATCGTCTGGTTCGATTGAAAGTGTGACACCAATAGCTCAACATCATAGGAAAATTCTGTTTCACCTTCAACAGTCTGTCGAGGAGGAACTGCAGGACCTTCTTCAGGCTGACATCATCGAAAGGACATCAGGACCCACTCCCTGGGTCTCTCCAGTGGTTGTAGTACCCAAAAATGGCTCACCCGGCAAAGTGCGTCTCTGTGTAGATATGAGAGCACCCAACACCGCCATCTAAAGAGAACGGCACCCAGGGCCTCACATCAGTGACATGATTGCGTCACTCAAAGGTGCGCAGATATTCTATTAACAAGGGTTATCACCAGCTGGAGCTACACGAGAAATCGAGATATATCACCACATTCTCGACTGACCAAGGCCTGTTCAGATATAAAAGACTCAGCTTTGGGGTTTCATCTGCTGCTGAGATTTTTCAGGAAGCCATCAGGAAGGTAATTCATCACATTCCCAACACACTGAACTACAGTGATGACATCCTCGTTTATGGTGCGACACTGCAAGTACATGACACGGCGCTGGACCGAGTCTGTCATGCTCTGTTGGACGCCAACCTCACGTTAAACAAAGACAAATGTGATTTACACAAATCCACACTGACATTCTTCGGACCCATCTTCTCAGGAGCAGGAATCAAAGCCAATCCGGAAAAGATTGCTGATTTGAATGATACCCTCAGGCCGCGAGACGCTGGAGATGTACGTTCATTTTTAGCCATGGCAAGCTATTGTGCGCGGTACATCAAAGATTACGCCACCCTCAGTTACCCTCTGAGGAAGCTGACCAAACAAGGACACGCGTTTCAATGGACCACAAGATGCGATCAAGCCTTTCATGCCATCAAAGCTGCCAATAACCTTACATACTTCAGTCCTAGGAGGAAAATGGAAATCACAGTGGATGTGAGTCCCATAGGACTTGGAGCTATATTGGCTCAATATGACCGAGAGTAATCAGCGGTATATTGTAGCCTATGCCAGTAGAAGTCTCACAGACACAGAGGGCATACTCTCAGCCGGAAAAAGAAAGCCTGGCGGTAGTCTGGGCCTGCGAACATTTTCATATTTTTATCTACGGAAAACACTTCACACTCATCACGGACCACCAGGCTCTGATAACCATTTTCGGAAATCCCCGAGCCAAGATGCCAACAAGAATAGAGCGCTGGGGTATTCAACTTCAAGAATATACTGACAGCATCGTCCACAAACAAGGAAAAGCTGCCAATCCAGCTGACTATATGTCTAGACATCCCAAAGCAACGTCCACCTCCAATCCCTCCGTATCTGAAGAATACATCCATTTTGTGGTGGCTCACCTCGACCACCCGCTGTCCCTTTGGAGGCCATCCTTGATGCTACCAATGAAGATGCCACACTCAGAAACTTAAAGCATTGCATTCAGACAAATAGCTGGGGATATCTGGAGGAATCCGAACAGGGGGAACACATAGACAGTCAAGAGCTGTCCTCCTTCAGGCATGTGACGGATGAACTGTCCATCACCTCAGATGGTCTGGTATTAAGGGACAAACAAATCATCATTCCGAAACAGCTGCGCCAAAGAGTCATCAACCTAGTACATGAAGGGCACAGAGGTATTTCTGCCACGAAGAGGGCGCTGCGGGAGCGAGTGTGGTTCCCGACGCTTGATTAGATGGTTGAACTTACACTAAAGGATTGCCCACAGTGTCAGCTGGTGAGTCGAGAGGATCCCCCTGCGCCCCTCCAAATGACTGAACTGCTGGATCTGGCAAGTATGTCCTGGTCATAATGGACGAATACTCACGTGTCCCAATTGCACAGCTCATAGCATCAACGAAAGTGGCCTCCACTATACCTGTATTGGACGAGGTCTTCGCAGCATGGGGCATCCCAAAGGTAGTGAAAACAGATAATGGCCCACCATTTAATGGGCAAGAATTTGCTGCTTTTGCCAATCACCTAAACTTCAGACATCAGAAGATTACTCCCTTATGGCCACAAGCCAATGGAATGGTGGAAAGATTTATGGCCACTCTAAAGAAGACCATTCAACAAGCAGAACTGTCCAAATGCGATGTGCAAGTGGCTTTAAATGAGGTACTACGTGCATATCGAACCACACCGCATACTACCACAGGCAGATGTGCGGCAACACTAATGCTGGGTCCACCGTGCGCACAAGAATACCAGTCTGGGAAGACGCAGCAAATGGCATGTCTCAAGACTCTGAGCATGAAGAATTAGCGGCAAGAGACAGACTGGAATAGGAGAAGATGAAGGAATATGCAGATCGACGCAGCAAACCATCTATCCAGGAAGGAGACTGGGTGTTAGTATGACAAGAGCAACAGAGAAAAGCAGACTGTCTATCACCCATGTCCCCTAGTAGTGACAAAACAAACAAGCATTTACAATGCAATAGGTCTCGCATTATTAAAGTTTGAGCTTCTGGCATTGTAAATGACAGTGCCTTTTATTCATTTGTTTTTAAAACCTGCAATTGGTGCATAAACACGCACTTTGAACGTATGGTCGTTGCTTACGATGAGCAAGGCTGGCAGTAAAAGAGACTGCCAACCTTGCTTCTCATAAGCATGGACTATAAGTACAAAGAGCTTGTTTACGCACCGATGCAAATGAATAAAAGGCATTGTCCTGTACAATGCCATTAGCTCAAACTTTAATAATGTGAGACCTATTGCATTGTAAATGCTTGTTGTTCTGTTGTGATGTGACTGTTTCTGTAGGAGGGTACAGAAACATTAATGAGAGGTCTGTAGGACCCTCCAGCATATGAAGTGCAAACAAATGTAAACATGGTGTTCTGGTTGATTGTGTGATGTCTTGATCGCCAATATAATTTCTGCAAGCTTCTCAATACAATTTTGGCAGCTGTTGTCCTTTGCATTGTGTATTACTGCTTGATGAACCCATGGTTTTCAAGAATGCTCATTAGCTTGAACGCGTTTATTGACTGTTATGCCAGTGCAAGCACTTGGAGCTAGAATTTTAATTCCAGTGTCTGAATACCCTCACGGGTGAAAAGCTGTGCTCTACAAATAACGTTTGATTGATTTCCCACCAAACTAGTATTGCTAAACCTCCCCAAATGGCTCCCTCAGATTATTTGTTTCTAGCTGCCAAGAAGTTGCAGTCTCTCCTGCACATTTATTTTCTTGTTTCTGGGCATAGAAATGTTCAGTCTGTTACAATCTTAATTCCAAAAGACATTAAAAGAAAACCTATGCAAGAATAATGTATAATTTCTTCTAAAGTGGCAAGATGTCTTTGAGTTAAACACTTGCTGCTGACATTGCAGTGAGCTTCAGTTCATGACTTTGAATCCTGGCTAGCTGATTTTACTATATGCCCTTCTAATCCAGTAAATTGTTCCCTTAAATTGGGTTGTAGTGACTCCTGTTATTTACTACAGTTAGTAAAGGCATGACAGTGGTGTGAAGTGCTATATAAAACAAGATGCATATAATCCACCAGAAATAAAACCGAATACTTTTCTCCATCCACACTCCTCCCCCCACAGAAATAAACAAAAACGGACTCCTGATAGAAACAATCTCCCAATCAGTTGCCTGAATGCAAAAGTGCTTATGCAAGAAAGAATACATTTTGGTGTACTATTGGCGTTTGCCTCACTGGACTTCAACCCATGTCTTGTTCTCTGGGACATTGTTTTGAAACCCCTTGTGACAACGTAATCCTCATCAATAGAAGTGTATTAAGTATATGTTTTTGTCTTTTCACTGTCCTCCTTCATGAAGTGTCTTTTGATCTGCATCACAGAACGCTCTTTGACCAAATCTTTCCACATGCCAGCTTTTCTGTATTCTAACGGCAACCATCTTCTCCGATCAACGATTTTCTCTTTATCTTCTTAGCTTCTGTTAAAATAATCATTCCCATCACAATAAAACAAGCATTTGCAATGCAATAGGTCTCGCATTTACGAGTGTTTGAGCTATTGGAAATGCAATAGCTTAAACTCTTGCAACTGCGAGACCTATTGCATTGCAAATTACTAGTGCCCATGCGGCGCTTTCACATTAATGGAGGCCGTGCCCCTTTCTTTACGCAAGAAGTATCTAAAGAAATGGGCGTGGCCGACATTAAAGTGAAACCGTGGCATGTGGTGCTTTGACCAAAAAAAGCATCCGTTTGGCAAGTTGACAAACTGATCTTTTTTTTGTGAAAACACCCCATGCTGCGGTTTGACTTTAATAGCGCTGTGCCCCTTTCTTTAGATGCCGCTTGTCTAAAGAAAGGGGTGTGACCTCCATGAATGTGCAAGCGCCGCATGGGTGCTAGTAAACAAAAAAATAAGTATGCGCGGCCGCTATACTTAAAGCTATAATAAATAAAGAAACGCGGCTGGTATAGTTAAAGCGGACCCCCATTAGTAAATAAAATAAAAGTGGGCGGTGTGCTGCGACGTAGTGGGTGGCATAGGGGCAAATCATTAAACAAAATAGTGCTCACAGCCAAGATAAAGCAGACCGTGTAAAAAGACAAGTAAAAGGTCCAGTCGTTATGGGAGGTAACAAATGCAGACCAGGCGGTACCAAGAAGGGACTAACAAGCCTAATAACAAAACGGAAGCCATTGTTTACAAAGGACAATGGCACAAGCCAATTACAAATATGGCCGGAGAGTGGGCGGGGCTTCAAAGCCATACTCCAATACTGCATGCCTCGCACAGCGCATGCGCCGCCGAGGATCAACCTAAAAATGAGCGCGGTGAGGCAGTATGGAGCCGAAGTTCTAGTTGCTTTTGTTTATGCAGTTAAGAAGTCTGGATAGGATTCACTGTAAGCTGAACGTGCCTGGTGGATTGACTGCTGTGCGGCTGCAATGTGTATGGATGTTTAGGTTGCTAGGGTAACATGGAGTTAATGTTGAGGTATTGGGAATTCAGGAAAAATGGGTGAAAGTTATGCTGAGGTAAACTTCACAAAGAAAGTTAACAGATGCCGTTGCTCTCCAATAAAGAGTACTTTCATAATATAAACATAAAGAAGCGAGCAATCAACTACTAATAAACACCCTTGATGGCTTAGAGGTGTTAGTTATGTAATATGCAAAAAATAAATGTACGCCCCTTTTGGGATAATAGTGTTGCTAAGTGAAGGAACTCGTCATGCAACCTTTCAAGGAAAACATAAACTCCAGGGCTGACATAAGCTCTGTAACCGCAATATTCCAAAGAATGAATGAATAAAAGTGTTTTGTAAAGTGCGCGGCTACTCCTGGAAGCTTCCTAGCGCTGAGAATCATCCGAGCAGGCACATGAGAATAGTTCATTTTCCTTAGCAAGAAAAATGGTTGAAAGACTTTTCAGGGTGGAGAAAGGCAATCGTATAATAATGATACCACGGAACGTAAACAATCAGTGACAGTCATTAAGTACCGTCCGACAAGGGCAATGCCGATTTTCTGAAGAGGACAGCACTACTCTGCTTTTGCAACCACCTCAGGAGTGCAGGCTTTTGGAGCTATGTTCCTTCCCACCATGCAGCGCGTGCAGCCTCCCCGGGACCCCGGTATTCTCCCCTGCGGTGAAGGGCGCAGCAGTCTGGGCTTCTTTGGTGCTCTGACTCGCGCTAGATGCCGTAAGCCCCAAGCGTTGCCCGTGCATGGCCAGCCACGAGCGTTGACTGCCCTCCCTCTAATGCGCTGCCCCTGCCCTGAGCCACCCCGGTGTTTCCCCTCCTTCTGGCTGCTTCTTACCTGTTCCCTGCCGGGCCAGACTCTTATTTTACCCATCGAACAGCAATTGGCAGGAGTGTGCCTGGGCCGGGTATGTACTGCGCATGCGCAATGACGGGTTAACTTGGTTTCGCAGGGGATTAGTGGTGCATTTTCTTTGCTCGGGCCATGCCTATCTCCCGGGTACAATAGGCTGCCAACGACAGCGCTCCAGACAGAGGGATATGGGTTTTTGCAAGTGACTGGTGAACATCAAAGAAACATCCGGTTTCTTTATACTGTACACGCCAAGCGTCAGGGCTTTAAGTGGACCGGGTCCTGTCAGTTCTCAGCGCCGGCATTTCTAACAAGGAAAGCGGAAACAATCAGATTTTACGGTCTTCTGGTGGGATGCGCAAGGTAAGATCGGCACTTTCTGTGTGCTCGTGTGTGTGTGTGTGCGCGCGCAGGGGTGGCGGCGGCGTGTGTGTGCCCGTGTGTGTGTCTGTCTACGTGCGCGCTCCATTGTGACAGGGATCAGCCTGCCGGAATCGGAGCACAAGTTTATGCGCACGACCTAATACGATTCCAGCAGGCTGCGCGTGACAGTCTCTTGTCTCCCCTTGAACTCCTTGAAAGCAAAACTGATTACAATAGGGCTCCACAGCGACAATCGCTTCGCGATTGCGTCTCAGTACGAGCCCTAAAAAGGACTATGATCACAGCTGAATCGGAAAACAAGAGAATCACAAGGAATGTGACACATTTTCAGAAGTGCACGCCCCAGGTCAGAGAAGCGTTAACTGCACCTCGCAGTGTGGTTCAAGGAGATGCAGTTGAGTCAGCAAGTAATCATCGACCTGCTATGGCTCCTGTTGAAGGGGAACGGGCGGCTCAAGAAATATCCCTCCGGCCTCAGCGAACTCATCGAAGACCTATTCGCCCGATTGAAGAACTGTAACTATGGTGTTTTCTATTGTATACACTGACATGCATGGACACAATTGAAGTATTTCAAATTTGTTTAAGAAGGGGGGAGATGTAGTGTTGTGATAGTGCTGGGTGCTAGGACCAGCACATGAGGTGGGAGGATATCCAAGGAAGGAAGAGGAGGAGCTAGGCGGGGGAAGACAGTTAGGAAAGGAGCAGGGATAAGGACGAACGCAATAAAGATACCTCCAACTTAACAATGTGTCGGTGTCGTGATTTGCAGATACACGACACAACATCAGGCATGATACTAGAATAAGCCCGAGCAAAGCTCCATTATGGTTAAATCTTGCTGTAACATATAATTTGTCCTTGTAATGATTGTGTGCTTGTCAAAGAAATGGATGTGATAAATATTGTTGCATCCTCACATTAGGTAGTACCTCAGCTAAAGCTTTTGCAGCAGATTCCAATCCATTGTCCGCATGAAAAACGAAAAAGCACCTTTGTTGCAGCAAGATTAGCATTTTAGCTGCATCACCACGGGGTGGGTTAGCCTTTCATGGGCTACACTAATAAGCTCCTATCGTTGTTGTGACACTAAAAATTTACTTTTCTCAAATTCCAGGATCTAAACCGTTTGAGTCTTATGGCTTATGTATACTTATTAGGGCACACTTCGAGTTGATTCTCTTTAAGTATAGTTGTCTGTATAGCTAAAAAAAATGTCAGACATATTTGATTTGTAACCTAGTTACAGTTGTCGCTAAAAAGGCAGTCACTGCCTTCTTTGCAGCCAAATCCACTGTGACATTTTCTTTTGAATTTACACCGACCTTGAAAAAGCGCAAGGAGGTGGGAGATATGTACGTTTGTGAGGTGTTGCCATGACTGACTTACTTTACCTCACTTTACATATGAGCACTGGCATGTTGTGAACATCTTTTGCATAATGAAGAACTTTATGGTTGTCAATATGGAGCGAATGGAAATGTATTCACTAAGATTTGGTGAGATACTTGGCTATGATTAATATTGTGGTTGATGGGACTTGGCAGCCTTTGTATTGAAGATTATAGCAATAGCCTGTATGGCTTAATGTATTGTATAGTCACAAAAAGCAGGAAATTTTGTAATTGACCCACCTGTTTTCAAAGCTAATTCTTTTATTGAATTTTCCATTGAAACTTTGAAGCCAATTTGCTACTGATGGAATTCAACATTCCATATTCCATACTTGACCGTAGAAAGAAGTATATGCTACCATTATCATAAGAACTTTTTTCCTAATAGGTTATTTTTTTCCTTTTAAAGGTCAATCTATAGTGGGTCTTTTGATTGGAATCCCTTTCTTCCATTTTAGGTCTCACGCCTGCGTTGCACTGTGTAGCAGTGCTCGCGCAGCGCGAGACCTTTAGTGAGTAAAAAACGGGGTTTTAGCACTGTGTGCGATTCCTTTTGTGCTACCCCATTGGCTTTTGCGTGCGTCTTTTTATAAAAGACTGCACACAATTGGCCAAAGGCGGGCACGTTGCTCCGCCCACGGCCTATTGGTGTCTATTATGCGCTTGGTGCGCGTAATAGACACCAATAGGACGTGTGGTTTCAATTACCGTGCCCCGACACAGGCGCAATAATTGAAAGCACGTCTCGCTGTGGCGCGCGCGCACCACTCGTGGAATTGTTCATTTTTGGATCCATTTCTCAGGGAAGCAACGGAAGGAAAGAAGCACTGATGTCTTGTTTAAAATGGGCCCCTGCTCCTCGCCAGCAGCTATTTCACTTTTTTTTTTTTTTCGACCCGGCCCACTTAAAGCCATCAGCTTCCGTAAAACACAGCACTGGTACTGTATGTGACAAGGGAAGTTTTCATAGCGCGGAGTGAAACGTGACCGGTAAAACGTAACAGTAAGAGCTTCACAAGCTCAGTTGCAGTATGTGACTATGCAAGTGTCATTGGTGGTCATACAAGGTACCTGGCAAGACTAGCTTTACTCACCCGCCTCACAGATGCAGAAGTGGCATAAAGCAGTACATACTTAGGTTCATAACAAGAGCACAGCATAGGAGCCTTTCGCACAGATGTGAACCCGATATAACGGGGAGAAGCAGCAGAGGCTCCCCTTAAACACACCCAGCATTGGAAGCACCAGCCAGCACTCACACACCGCTTTATTCTTACACCCGTTACCTTCTGCAGCACTGTGGCGCGAGCATCACCAGTTCCAGGCCCCGAGGAAGACGAGGAACGACAAACATCAAAAGCGTGCCGCCATTTTTTATCGACTTAATGCTAGTAAGATTGAGAATTACAATGGTCTCACCCTCCCAGTGCTGTTCAAAAGAACTGCTCCCAGTAGGGCACTCGAACGAGGCACGTGCATGCTGCGAGGTCACTGCGGGCAAACACTTGACACAGGCTGAGGGAGCTGCTCAGACACGCACCTAGGGGCTGGCAATGTACCTCTGTGCTAAGCGCATGAAAACAAAGATCCCACCCAGCCCCTCGCAGTGTTTTAAAATGAAACAGCGTATTTTAGTGTTTTTCCTGCTCGTAGATCCAATTAATCTCTTCGAGCGGGGCATAAAATGCGCAAACTTCTTGCGCTTTCCACACAGGAACTTCACCCACCCCCCTCAGCTTCCAAGCTATCACCCATTCGGATTGCACATGTAACCTGCATGGGGCACAGTTCTCAGCAATACGTGTTCAGCTCGTGGAGCTTTTACAAGCTTCCTTACTTTACAGCCTCCTTTCCAAGGCATCCGTGCAGGTGAAAGTCAGCAATAGCTGGTTCATGTCTCCGTATATCAGTGCAGGGCGAGGTTCGAGCCATGCCAGTGCCTCAGGCTCCGGTACCCATGCATGGATGGGGCTGGGCAGAATAGAGGCGCGAGGCGACAGGGCTCAAGATGGCTCAGTGCGGAGATACTGTCAGCAGGTGAGGGCCAATACCGGTCCTTGTCTGGAGTACCGGGGCGAGGGCGTGTTAGAATGAAGGTGAATTTCTGGACTGTGATGTCCCAGTGCTGGGGCAGATGTAGAGAATGAGCGCTTTGAAAAGGGCCAAATATTGGGACATCAGTTCATGGGGGATGTCAACGAGATGGCATCGTGAGGGGTCTGTGAAAGCCTCAATAGTGGGTTAATGGTACATAGTGCAGGACAGTCGAGCTGTGAAAACCCTCCAAATATCCAAGTACTGATATAGCACTATAGTCGTACACTGCAACAGCTGTGTATATTGCCCTGTACTGGGAGGTCAGTGCATGGTGCAGGTAAATATATCAGTCCTGGGCTATAGTGGCAATGTACCGGTCACTATAGGGGCACATCACGAGTGCCCTGTGAATGCCGCAGTAATGCCTACAAGTGAAAAATACAACAACAAACTAAACGTGTAGTATAAAGGCTGTGTGGATATCTCACTGCTTGTACACCACTGCAATATACAGATCAGTGCATGGGTTCATGGCAAGAGCCTAACAGTGCCTCCATTTTGGCATACGACTGCATCTCAAAGGGGTTATTAATGGAGATCTGGCCAGTGAAGACCGCACTAACCAATAGGACAGAGGCAGCTAGCGTGGGAGAGAACAATGGCCGAGGACCATACGAGAAAGTGGCAAAACGTGGCAGACTGGAGCAGGGGAGGTGATGTTCAATGGGACACAAGAGACGGACCACTGATCATGATGAGTATTAGGAAAAGGACAGAACACCAGCCAGTTCTGCGTCCATGCTGCCCAGAATAGTAATTCGGGCTCCAGCCACCAAAACAGTGGTAGACACACAAAGTGAGGCTTTATTAGGCAACGGGCACAATAGCAAAGCAGCACTAAATGAAGGACATTTATATGAGACCATCACCCCGAAACTGCTTTGCATAAACGATGAAGCCCAATGCCATCATTCCGTTGGTAAAGCAAGGATCAGGAATACACTACTTACTGACATGTACTCCATTTATAAAATATATCACGCCAATAGGTTTCACCTTGTGGCGATAAACTCCACTAATCTACAAAGTAACCAAGGCCTTCCATGCAACCCTGGCCTAATTTTAGAACACCAGACATCCGTCAAAATGTGACTTATTCCTAATTTCCAAGGCCAAAAACCTCATACTTTCGACGGTATTGTTTCTGCTCGGTATCCCTCGACTCGACCACTCTTTCCATCCGTCTCTTGTAGTCGACGCGGGCCGTTGAGCCTTTTTGACGCCACGTGGGCCTGCCGCCGATGGAAAGAACCCCGTTTAAAAGATGCCCACAATGTCGATCCAAGTTTCTACATAGCGATAAGCATACAGTATGCAACAAGTGCCTGTCTCCGGAGCACAACGAGGAAGATTGTCCAGCTTGTGCTCAGTTCCGGTCAAAGAAAACTATCCGGAACCGAAGAGCTGCTCGACAAGAGAGGCAGCAACAGGCACCTGAACCGGAAAACATTTTCGACGACTAACATGAACTTCCAGAGGCAGCGGACTCAGACCTAGAGCTAGTCACCGTAGAAGACCAGTCTGACTCCGTGAAGACCTCCCACCGGGGCAAACCGTGAGTACTATAGCCCCTACCCTGCATCCACCTCCAGACAAGGCTCCGGTCAAAGCATCGCCAAAACGCCTTAGCTGCGACCGAAACACAGCTTCAGCAGCCCCGCCTTCCGGCTCGAGTCTGAAGACCATTACCAAGCCTTCCGGGACCGAGCAAGACCCTTCCCAAAAAGGCCATAGACTCAAAGACTGTTCCGCAGCCTAAAACGGGCCACGACACTAAAAAAGTTGTCGATCCGAAAAACACCGGCCAACCAAAAAAGGTCGTTGATCCGAAAAAGACTGTCGACCAGAAAAAGGGCGTAGATCCAAGGAAAACGGTCGACCCAAACAAGGGCGTCGATCCAAAAAAGACCGTAGACCCAAAAAAGGTAATCGAGCCGAAAAAAGGAATCGACCCGAAAAAGGTCGTCGATCCGAACACTGCCTCCGACGCGAAAAAGGCAGTCGAACCAAAAAAGGCAGTCGAACCGAAGAAAGTAGTCGACCTGAAAAAACACATCTGGCCGAAAGGCTGTCGACCCGAAAAAGACCGTCGAACATAAGAAGGTGGTCGAGTCCGGGAAAGCAGTCGAGCCGAAAACAGCTGTCGAGCCGACAAGAGACTTCGAGCCGAAAAAAGCTCAAGATAAAAATAAAATCAGGCAAGCGACCGATCCAAAAACATCGGCGCCGAAGCCACGGACAGTGGAAGAACTTTTTCATACTGATCCAGTGAGCCCAGACCAAAATAGACTGCATATAGACCCTAATACAGGACATATAACAGTCTACAATAAGAACAAGTGAAGACTGGACACTGAGGCTCCTTCTCCTGTTCCCCCTAAGAAAAAAGGACTTTGGGACATCTCCTTCTAGACCTTTTACACCTCCTCCTTTCACTCCTGACATGCCTTATGTTCCATATTCTCCTACACCTCCACATTATGATGAGGAAGAGGACATGGGTGAAGACCCTCATCAGGACTTTATAGACCCTGATGATCAGGGAAACCAAGATCACACATGGGACGATCAAAATGACCCTAGTGACCCATATGATACACAACCCATACCAGATCCCTCCACATATCCCACTAAGCCATCCCCTACTGACTACACGGTTGCTTTTAACCAGCTAGTTGACAGAGCAGCTCAGTATCGTGGGGTAAGCATGCAACACTGACCCTATAGAGGAGGATTTCCTATTTAATACCTTCCCAACATCAGAGAAGAGTATACGCACACTCCCTATGCTAAAGGGAGTACTTAAGCACGCACCAGACATCTTTAAAGACCCAGCCAGAGCGCTTGTCCTCAATCCAAGAATTGAAAAGAAATATAAACCAGCCCCTACAGACCCCTCTTATATCAAGTCATAGTTACCACTAGACTCTCTTGTTGTTTCCAACCCCAGAAAAAGGGCGAATTCTCAAACAGGTGATGCCCCCCTCCTGACAAAGAGTCAAAAATCTTAGAAGCTTCAAGAAAGAGAGTGGCCTCTCAGGCAGCAAATACCTGGAGAATCGCCAATACACAAGCTCTTTTAGCACGCTATGACAGAGCACACTATGATGAACTGGAGGGATTGTTACAACGCCTACCAGAACCTTATTAGGCCAAAGCTAACGACCTAATTCAAGAAGGGAAATTCATCACTAACGCATCTATAAAATGCGCCCTTGTTGCGGTCGATACAGCCGCTAGGTCTGTCAACACTAGTGTGTTGCTACGCCGGCATGCCTGGCTCCGCATCTCAGGTTTTAAAAATGAAGTACAGTCTACCATACTTAATCAACCCATTAACCAGCTACAGGCACTAACCATTCAGGAACCCTTCCTGCAAATACACCAAAATAAAGTGGTGCTTCGTACTAACCCTAAATTCATGCCAAAAGTTATATCCACTTTCCACATCAATCAGTCCATAGAATTGCCAGTTTTCTTTCAAAACCCGCAGTCGGTAGCTGAAAGAGCCCTACACACATTAGATGTCAAAAGAGCTCTGCTATATTACGTTGACAGAACTAAATCATTCAGAAAAGCAAAGCAACTTTTTGTTGCTTTTTCTCCACAACATAAGGGTAATCCCATTTTAAAGACTGGAATAGCCAGATGGATAGTTAAATGCATTCATATATTCTATCAAAAGGCAAAGCGCACTTTAACAGTTCCCCCAAAAGCCCACTCACCGCGTAAAATGGGGGCATCCATGGCTTTCCTAGGAAATATTCCCTTAGAAGACATATGTAGGGCAGCTACATGGTCTACAATGCACACCTTCACTAAACACAACTGTGTTGATGTGCAAGCTAAGCAACAAGCTGCAGTAGGCCAGGCTGTCCTTAAAACTCTTTTTCAAACCACTGCACCTGGTACAGGCAACCACCACTAGAGGAGAAACTGCTATACAATCTATGCTAAGATATGATTCAGCAGCCCACATAACTCGAACGGAAAATGCTACTTACCAGTATGCATCTGTTCTTGGCATGTAGGGCTGCTGACATTCATATCGCCCACCCTCCTCCCCGGTGCCTGTCACAGCAGCAGGGTTAACTTCTTAACATACACTTACATCGTCAGCTCTTACTTTTCTATACTCCATCTTTGCCACAATGGCGAAAAACAATCTGAGGATGGAGAAGATGCCCATGCGCACTGTAGTCCAGGGGAGGAGTCACCTATCTCGTGATACTTCGAAGACTCTTCCAAGACAACAAGGTGCAAACATCCGGACCCAACACTAGGCGGCGATCTATGCTAAGATATGAATGTCAGCAGCCCTACATGCCAAGAACAGATGCATACTGGTAAGTAGCATTTTCCTTTCTCAAGTGGTGATGTCCTGAGCAGGTGACAGTTTTAGTTACTCATGCTAGTCACAAGCATATATATATATATATATATATCTATATATCTATATATATATATATATATATATATATATATATATATATATATATATATATATATATATATATATATATATCAAGATGACCCATTTCACTCCTAACCTCACGCCTCAACTCCTTCAAGTAGAACTGATATCACACGACACGCCAGGGACCATTGAGGCACTTCACACGCCACGGAGAATGTGAGGGGGGGCATGATGGGCAGCCGGAGAAGTCCTTCTGGACAAATTATCTTCAGTCTTAGTACTTAACCATATAGACTTATCGCCATGCAGCAGTTTTAAAAGGACAGCAGTGCCACCTGGCCCACCAATTCAAAAGCAGCTGAGTACCCTGGCAAAGCCATTGCACAGATGCGCTCCTCGTCCAGCATTGAAAGAGCATTAGACACTATCTGAAGTATGCTGCAGGCTGAGATCTGGACAATATCACTTAGAAGAGGTTTCTGATTTTTACCCAAGGGACTATGTGCCAAGAGGCTCTGAAGTCAATTAATGTATATCCTTAAGGATTCTGCTTGGGCCCATGCGCCCTGCGGAGAACTCAAGCAAGTCTTCTCACCTTGTTCCAGAACTTCTAATTGCTCAGGCTGTTGCTGAATTCATTAGCAGAGCAGAGCTCAGCTCCTAACATGCAGTGATACTATCAGAGACTCTTAAGAACAGAATTACACTCCCATATAAAGCCAAAGCCTTTCAAAATGTTTCAAGCCTTTCATGGGTTTGGAACTCTGGTGTACATGATCACTTTGGAAGTATTCTGCAGCAGTGTCTTCACCTGACCAGCGACGTGGAACAGGATGCTTGAAAAACAAATCTGCTATGGGAGTGATTTGATTCTGGTTATCCGCCAACATGCCCATCAGAATTAAGGCTTCCAGTGCATTATAAGCATTAAGATCCATCACTGAGCAGCTGGTGCTGATGAATTCTAAATTTAGAACCACATACTTCAACACTGAAAAAAGAAGAAACTGTGCAGCAAACCCACACCATCCATGCAGAAGAAGCCCCATCATAAGAGAAAGCTAGAGAGACAGGCTCTGATTACCCTCTGGCATTGATCTCCCATTGTGAGTATGTCTTAGTTTCAAAGAAGTGTATTTTACTGTAGAAAAACAAACTCTCCTTTTCTTGGAGGAGTGTTCACATGCATCACTGCCGGGACGTTTTCGAGCCATTAGGTGGACTCGATCTCTAGTTTTAGGGTACCTCGCTTTCTCTGCAAGATAATCCTGTATTTGTTTGGGCTGTGAAGGGCTGATACTTCCTTCACCTCATGGTCAGATTTCCGACACTGGATATATTCATCATGTCCAATGAAAATCCCCATCTTCATGGGGCTAATTGTTGACCATGCGTTACTGTCCGTAACCTTGAAGTATGGAGTGGATATTAAACACAACTAAACCTTCAGCCATTATGGAAAATAACATCTGCACTAAATAAGAAATTGACATGCACAAAAACGAGGTAAGAAACACCTTGAAACCAATAAAAGAAACCACTAGGAATTCCCATTTCTCCCAAATTTAAGAGGACGGAAGAGTCAAAGATCTGAGAATGCCCTCCATGACGTTGAAATGTTTAGAGATCACCTTACACCGGCAGAAAAAAAGAACTAAACTGACCGCTAAAGCCTGCGGCTTAAATAGCTTTCATGAGGTCGACATCATCATCTGTTGTCTTATTATAGAGATGCTAAAGGAAACTGAACATATTCAGCAATTTCTGCCCTTACATCAGAGAACAATAAGCCTATGTAAAGGAGTCGGGTGGGACTCATTGCTCATGAACCTAAACAATGTCAGGAGGTTTACTATCATCTGGCAATGGTCTACGACTGGATGTGGCGAGCTTACCTTTAGCAGCCAGTCGTCAAGGTAGAGGAAAAGTGTTATACCTGCCCTCCGAAAAGTGGGCAGCAACCACTACCATCACCTTTGTGAGCACTTGGAAGGGTGCTGGTGAGGCCAAAGGGAAGCTCAGCAAACAAAGTGCTCTTTGTCTATCTTTAATTGCAGGTAACGTCTGCGAGACTGCAGGATGGGCATATGAAAATATGTGTCCTGGAGGTCGAAGGACACCATTCAGACCTGAGCAGACAGAATCTAGGCCAGCGTGAGCCTTTTGAATTCACAAAAAGGTCAAAATAGGTCAGAGATCGCCATCCTCCTTTGGCGCAAGAAAATATTGAGGGTAACAACCCCCTCTTTTTTCACATGTCAGAAAACTTTCAATAGCAACTTTGGAGAGTAACACTCACACCTCATATAACGGAATGGACAGGCGCTCTTCTAAAATTCGCTCTAATGTAGGCAGATGATCTGGCAATGCAAAAAGAAAGGGCACAGCATAGCAATGCAATAGGTCTCGCATTATTAAAGTTTGAGCTATTGGTGTTACATTATTTAGCAATGCCAATACCTCAAACTTTAATATTGTGAGACCTATTGCATTGCAAATGCTTGTTACTTTTAGATCAGTGTCCTATTGCCAGTCTTGAGACCTTTAGGAGGTTTTCTCTTGTGAATACTTTTCAATTACTGTGGAAATCGGCCTGATCTCTTCTCCTACTTTCAAAGTATCTGCTGGAGTGCGTGCTGTGCCCTTGATCCTGTTGTCAGTGAAAATAATCCTGCTGGTGAAAATGCTTCGAGCATTCAGTGGTGGTTTAATTGTTTTACGATGCCTTCGTTTGCAGTCCACTTATACAGTTCTTCATACCGAGATAGGAATCTCTGTTTGAGGGCCTGCCTTTATTTTTCCGTAAGCCTTTTTGGGGCTATTTCGAACACCTGCCCCTTTTGCCTAGGGGTCCTTTTTAGGTTTTGCCTACATAGTGCTCACGCTGTGATCGCAAAATGTCTTGTAAATAAAACAAAAGAACCTTAAACTGGCTTAGAGCCTGGCCATCACTTACAATTGGTTAGCTCAGACTTCACTCTAGATTCATTACTTCTAATCGATCAGAGCCTCCTCCTCTCCTTGTGTGTGAAGTTGGCCTGGTATATGGTGTCCACAGTTCTGTGGGCATCTTGTATCAGTCCAAACAATCCCTTATGGTGATGGTTGTAAGTCAACCTTATAGACAAGCTATCCTAGGGGTAGCATGGACTAAGCAGCCTTAAAGACTTAACTCAAGAGGGCATGTGAAGCCAGCTGTTTTACCATATGCAATCCTGTAATATCAAATGAAAGGACACCACACAAGTTATATATCATAAAAATATATGTGTTTATTCGTAGAATAATCCCCACTACTCTTTATGAGCAATGAAGCACAAGCGTTTAAACAAAAGCACAATTATGGATGAGGCCGGTGGCCACTCAAACCATATATCAAAAAAGTGGTATAACAATCACTATTTGATCAGTGATGAGGCCTAGGGCCTTGGGAGTCGCTTGGACTACGAGGGTCTAACAATAGTTAGGACGGGAGTAGCCCGTGGGAATAGGGTGCAGTGCCTAAAGCACAAGCATGCACCAATGCAAAGTCAATGGTGCGTAAAAGTTATCGAGATACAGTTCTAAGAGTCTTCCGACTGGACTAGAAGGACAAAACTTTAGACTTAGACACTAGAGGTGTAAACCACTATAGGAGCACCGGCGTTCAAGAGTAACCTCACCCACAGGAAGCGGGTGCACAGGTGCAAAGATGTCGGGTTTCGTCACGCAGTTCTATGGTTCCTGGAGATGAAGATGCTGCAGGCTTCCAGAAGAAAAGTGTCCGGTGCGATCCAAGGGTGGATCGAAGTTGTAGAGTACCTGAAAGCAGAGGGGGCAGAGTCTGGGTCACTAGCCAGTGACCAGGAAGGAACCAGGCAATGTCGGGCGCAATCAGGTCGTTGTCGTGAAGCTGGTCTCCGATGCCACGTGGACTCTGGGGCACCGAGGATGTTCAGGAGTGGATCGCGAGCTGTCCCACGAAGGCTCTCGCTGTCGGCGGTGTCTGCTTCCGGATCGGATTTAACAAGCCTTGACAAAGGCAACCCACGCAGGATTCGAAGATCGCTTCTTGACCGGACCAGGAAGGTCAGATCGGGTGCTCCTTTTCAGGGGAGCGAGGGCCAGTCTGGAGCAACCAGACTAGCAGAGCAAATTCAAAGGTTCATCGGTACTGGGGCCGCTAGCCAACGGGCAAGCGACCGGACCAATGCGTCGAGCAGGAAAATGCAAAAGGGCGCCATGCAGCACTCTGAGTGTGGAGGGCTGAGCTTCGGTGCAAAAGCTGCTCGGGGCTGGAGCTTCTCAAACTCCAATGCACAGCTTCGAGGGAGCCTCGGATGCTGCACGGTCAGCGCTTCGTAGTTTTTCCAAGATGGCCGGCCCCACGCTTCAGGTCGCCTCCACGGGTCTCAGCTCTGCATAGACTGTGGATCGGGCTGTTGGAAGGCAGGAACGCTGGCTCTTGTCGATCTCTGTCGCTCGAGTTCTGGCGGGAACTGCAACAAAGCAAACGTCGAGGTGCTGGATGGTACCTGTTTGCACAGGGTGGTCACTCCTTGACCACAAGGGAGATTCTTCAGTCTTCCACGTCGAGTGGGATGTCGAAGGGTCCAGAGTTTCGTTTCATAAGTTTCAGTCAGGATAATCTGATGTGCATCTGCACAGCTCCTCCCTTTATTCCAAATCAAGGGGCTGGATTACCTGCTAGGTCCCTCCTGTGGGTGGGACCCAGGAAGGGGGTGGTTACACCCCTTTCCCTTTGTCCAGTTTCGCACCAGGACTGGGGCTGGATGGCCCCAGAACCGGTTTGACTGGAATCTGCCCAGGGACACCTTGTGCGCCCCAGGCAGTGTCTAGTTTCTTTCAACCCTCCCTGCTACAATCCACTATCTCCTGTCTGGGGTGGTGTGACACCTCCCTGTGAAAGGAAACCCTTTGTCCAGGCGTCCTCTGCCAAGATTCGGTCAGCAGCAGGAGGCCAGACTCATGTCTGTGGCAGCAGCATCCATTTTGTGATGCTGGGGCTCTGGTTAGGATTAACCGCGTTTTCAGTAAAGTAACATGTCTTCTCTCTCTAGAAGGGTGGGATGCTGCCCCCGTCGTCAGAACTGGCGAGGGGGTAGTATTCCAAAGTGTATGACACGAAACACGACCTGTTTTGATAAAGCCAAACCAGAGTTGCAATAACCGCGAGGATTATAATGCATTTAAGAGTATATGGTATGGCAGTATCACTATAACAGCTATAAGGAAATGGTTCCGAAAGCTGCAGACAGGCTCAGCTCATGCTAGAGCACCATCTCACATAAAAAAAAGCAGTCTGCCTCCAGGATTGTTAAGGCCTGCCATAGGAGTGACTGATGGGTATATATGTGTCCAGATATAGGTTTAGATATAGGTATGCTATATCTAAGCAAGGGGTGATTACACCACCTTGCCCCAGCTGAGTGATCAGCCAGTTGTGTCGATTTAAGTACCAGCCAGGGGTGGCAAAAGATATGCTGCAGCCCCAGGTAGGCCTTGGATGCACCTATGCCCTGGGCACCTATAGTGCACTGTACAGGGGCTGACAAGGTGTCCAGTACCAAATTGGTGATGTACCTAAAGTACCTGTCTGTGAATTTAGAGAGAGAACAGCAGGCTGTGGGTCTGATTAGCAGGCCCACAGCCACATTAAATCGAAAACCAGTGAAGCAAAAAAGCAAAAATTGGGGTGACCATGGGATAGCAGACCTTACTCTCCTACACCTTGGCTTCCTCCTTGTAGTTTGCTGTGTGCTTGTGACTTGAAGCATGGACCAAGTATAGCTTCCTATCTGCGGACAGTTTTCTTCCACTGACCATAGGCTTTTGCTGGTACTCTTTTTTTTTTTTTTGCGTTCTCCCAGAGTGTTGGTCTCTGTAGTCCCTCTCCTTCACCACAGCCTCTCCCCTTTGTTACTGCTTCCTCCCCGGTCTTGCTTTCCCCCAACGTCTGTTTCTTCTTCCTCACCCTGCTTCACCATTGTTGCTTGCCTCCCCCTTGTTTTGTAGGTCGAGCTTAGGCAGGTCACATGTGCGATCTTCGAAGCATGCTGTTTTCACTATATAGGCTTGTGATTAGCTGGTTCCATCTTCACTCTCGTAAGCTTGCTTTCTATTTGTTTATACAAAAGGGGATGATGGACGGAGCGTTTGAGTAAATCACACTCACCCCCAGTCAACTGATCTGGGTTTAATCCATCACCATTCTTTAGCCCACTCAGCCACCCCATTTCAGACATGGCTATATGCAAATCAGTCTGACCCTGTGCCTCATGGGAACAGTGTAGCCCGAACTGCCAAGCCATGTCTTCCTTGGACCGGAAACAAGCATCCTGGGACCGGTTTCGGATTCATAATCCTCATCAGCCAGGCTATCTTGAATCCAGTGGCCAAGTGAGCAAGGGACTCACGTCTGAGCATACCCTGCCACACTTAGGGCGAACAAAGCGATACAAAAGGGGATGATGGACGGAGCGTTTGAGCAAATCAAACACTCACCCCCAGTCAACTGATCTGGGTTTAATCCATCACCATTCTTTAGCCCACTCAGCCACCCCATTTCAGACATGGCTATATGCAAATCAGTCTGACCCTGTGCCTCATGGGAACAGTGCAGCCCGAACTGCCAAGCCATGTCTTCCAGGTATGCTCAGACGTGAGTCCCTTGCTCACTTGGCCACTGGATTCAAGATAGCCTGGCTGATGAGGATTATGAATCCGAAACCGGTCCCAGGATGCTTGTTTCCGGTCCAGGGAAGACATGGCTTAGCAGTTCGGGCTGGACTGTTCCCATGAGGCACAGGGACAAACTGATTTGCATATAGCCATGTCTGAACTGGGGTGGCTGAGTGGGCTAAATAATGGTGATGGATTAAACCCAGATCAGTTGACTGGGGGTGAGTGTTTGATTTGCTCAAGCGCTCCGTCCATCATCCCCTTTTGTATCGCTTTGTTCGCCCTAAGTGTGGCAGGGTATGCTCAGACGGGAATCCCTTGCTCACTTGGCCACTGGATTCAAGATAGCCTGGCTGATGAGGATTATGAATCCGAAACCGGTCCCAGGATGCTTGTTTCCGGTCCAGGGAAGACATGGCTTGGCAGTTCGGGCTGGACTGTTCCCATGAGGCACAGGGTCAGACTGATTTGCATATAGCCATGTCTGAACTGGGGTGGCTGAGTGGGCTAAATAATGGTGATGGATTAAACCCAGATCAGTTGACTGGGGGTGAGTGTTTGATTTGCTCAAGCACTCCGTCCATCATCCCCTTTTGTATCGCTTCTATTTGTTTATGGCATGCTTCCTTTCGTGTTTATCCCTCCCTGAGCCCAGTGACATAGTACAATATCTTTCCACTGATAAGTATTTTGTATGCGTTTGTCAAACTTCTTTTTTTGTTGGCAAAGGTATTGATACAAATGGTTGTGTTTTCTCCTTGCTGCCCGCATCAGCGGTAATTGTTTCCTTCCTACATTGAATCTGTTTCCTGTGACTTGCCTTCTGCACTCCACATAGTCCCTAAAATGTTAATATCCAGTGTTCAGATCACTGAGCTGTAAGCAGCGCAACGTAGCATCTATGCACTTTTCAAAGCAATTTTTGTATTTGATTGCAGTGAATAAGCACAATGTTTTTTTCTTCAAAAAAAGAAACCTACTTTGGAAAAGCACATGTGCACTACCTTTCCGATAGATGGCCTGTAATGATATTTTACCTCAAACTTCAGAGGGTGCCTCGGGGCTGGCTGCAATTGCGTTTGGCAAGGTAGCACTTTGGCATTTTTTAAAGTTATTTGTTTATTTCGTTGTGAATCTTTGCCGTTTGAAAATCTTTATTTTTCTTTGTTTTTCTTTTGATCAACTGTCAATTTAGTATCCTTGTATGCTGCTCTGCAGCCAAAGCCCACAAGGATACAAAATTAAGTTTTCTGAACAACAAACAATGAATGAAAACAATGAATTTACCAACGACTATGAAACAAAAGCAAATTACCGATTAGCTTTGCAAAGTGCACGGACGCAAATGAGATAGAATGTTGCACTCATAGATTATTTATCTATGTACATTATTATTGTGCTAATTACGTTGCATATTGTACCTTGTTCTCACTGAACGTTAAAGCCCTTATGTATGTAATATAACAATCACTTAGTGACTGAACCGGTTTCTGCTGTCTTCTGTTGTGCGATTGGTTGCATTATCGGCTTCGTGTTTCGCCTTTGGCACCGGGAGGCGTTTATAAACGCCATACATTATTATGACCGAAATAAAACATTTGGAGCAGATCAAGGTAGCCTGTGTACACTTTTCAAAGCTACTTGTGTATTTGATTGAAAGGAATAAGCACGCTGGCTTTACGATATAAAACAAAGTCTGTTTATAGTCCGCTTCGGCCTGTCTAAAACTTCAGAGGGCACCTCGGGGCTGGCAGGTAGCACTGCAAGTGTGCTTGGCAAAGTAGGGTTTCTGCACTTTTCAAAGTTATTTAGTTCCTTGTTTTGAAGAGCCAGCTGGTGGGATTTTGAGGCTTGTATTGGGTGACCGGTTCATGCCCGCAGTCGGTATTTTTTCTTTTATGATTACTCCTAGACTTACATGAAAGTTGCTGGTTAGATTTAATAATCCAATCTTACTTCCTTGGTGCGTTATTTAGACCCAGTAAAAGTAAGAACCTTTTCGTAGCTGTTACTTTTTGTGGCTCCCGGCAATCCGGTGCGCGCTCCTGTCCCGAGATTAAAGGGGCTGTAAAATGTGGACATTTCCCAGCCCTCTGCTTCACAGGAAATTCTGTGGGCTCTACTGGCCCAATTGCCACCTCCTGGAGAGAAGTGGGTTTGTCATGCGGAATAGTACTTCTTAATTAAAGGCCACATACATAGCTCTCCTAATCTCAAGATTATGATAACCCGAATAGTCTAATAAGAAGCCAATAGCCCATTCTCTGTTAAACTTCCACAGAGTAAAAATATTTTTGCGTTAATTGAAACGTTTTTGTTACAGCGCCCTAGAGCTTGGACAAGTGATAGTGTGCTTTAAAATAAAGGGTAATAAAAAGAGAACTTAAACAGCACTTGCTGGTGAGAAATAAATTACACTAATACATATGTTCGAGCTATATACATTTGTGATTGGCATCAATACAGCCCCAATGCATTAAAAATATGTATACGTTTGTAGTCAGCAGTGATTAAGCAGATCAAGTGCACAGCAGTACAGTACAAAAGTACAAAAAGGTGTCCCCCAATGCTGTGCAGTCCTACCAAAATGAATTGCCAAAGCCAAAACGTCCCAAAGGCGAAACATCCTAATATCTATTCTATACATCTCTCACTCCTATCTAACTACCATGCCACATAATTCTACTACACACCACACACACAATTCCACACCTAACAATTTGAATCTAACCCACATAATTCCATTCCACACCACTTACATCCACTTCAAACCAAAACACATGGGTAGAACACACATATCTGAAGGAAACACGTTATTTATAGATTCCTTACCTTAGAATTACCCCCAGGCGTCAGCAGTACCTCTGCGCCTTTGGAATGTGGCGTTGGTCGGTTCCGCATCCGGCGTTGTGGTCGCCGGATGACGTTACAGCAGCTACTTAGACGCCGCCCTCGCACGCTGACGTCAGTTCTTTCTTTTTCTGCGCTAGCCAGCCCAGATCCGGGAAGAGTGGTACCTCAGTCATTTTTTGACCAACTTTTTCTCTACTTTTGTCGACTTCTTTTTCGAGTCTTCGACTCCGAACGTGCACAAGGGATGCCCGGTTTCAATGCCTGCGGTTCCTGTCATTGCATGATGTCAGTGACGGATCCACACAGCGTGTCTCATTTTGCCTGGAGTGCGACCATGACCCCAAGTCGCGCTCTGACTGCTGGTCGATGGTGCCTAAGGCTTTGCCGGAGCGGTCCCCAAAGCTGCTTGAGCACCGGCAGTCAGCTCCGCGCCGTTCGAGGTCCCGGTTGGGAGGGAGGTTGAGGGACCGGTTGCGGAGCCACCACCATTTCAGTTCGAAATCTTCGAAGTCTTTGCACTTGGGGTTTGGTAAGTCGAAGCATAAGAAGAGATCGAAGAAGCATTGTTGCTCTTCGACTTCTCCTCGTCGGTCGGCGGATCCGACGAGGCAAGCGGGTGGTGTTCAACCTGCAGCTCCGCGCACGGAGCCTGAAGAGTCGACTCAAAGTTTCCCTCCCGTTCCGGGACCCGAAGCGACTCCCGCCCAGCTTTGTACGTTCTACGAGGCGATGCATGCTATCTTTGGGCAGAACAACAAACTTTGAGCTCACTTTAGTGCTCATGGGTGCAATCCTGTTCAAATTACAGATACGACCATCATTCAACTTTACTACATTCTGAAACAGTTTCTTCACCACAAAAAGTGGACAGAATTTAGAAACTCCAGCGTTTCTCTGGGGAAGACTTGCATGCACCTGGTCTCCCACTCGCACGCGAGTGTGAGAAACCTAACTTTTAAGCCCCCGGCCAGTGTAATAAGGCAGGTATACTGGATGCACTTGAAAGTAAATGATTTATTGAAGGAATATCAGGTATCTACAGTGATAACGTCCTATCCACACAGCGCCAGCAGGAACTGACCAGTGGGAGTTCTGATTCCACTCAAACACGATCAAAGCTCTAGAATGTACAAACCCATTCTGAGTGAGGCATTCAGAACGTGATGACACACAAGTTATTACACCATGCCACAGAGATACCACCGCATATTGGTGGATCACTTGGCCCTTCTCCAGCAGGAAGTTACGGCTCTTTTGGCCAAGGGAGCCCTCAAGTGCGTTCCTGTCCCAGAAGTAGGTTGTGGTTGTTACTCCCACTGCTTTCTGATTCCCAACAAGGACAAGGGTCTGCGTCCTATCTTGGACCTCAGGGACATCTATCGCTTCCTCCGGAAGGAGAAGTGCAAGATGTTGACGCTTGCTCAGGTCTTGTCTGCCCTCGACCCGGAAGACTGGATGATACTGTTAAACTTGCAGGATGCTTATTTTCACATTCTTGTCCTGCCGGCTCACCGGCGTTACCTACAGTTCATGGTAGGCGACGAGCATTTTCAATTTACTATGCTACCTTTTGGCCTTACCAGCACCTCTAGGGTGTTCACGAAAGTGATGGCGGTGGTCGCAGCTCATCTGTGCAGATCAGGGGTTTCAGTCTTCTCCTATCTCGATGACTGGCTGTTAAAGGATGGCTCGCCCCAGGCCGTCGTCTCTCACCTCCATACTACGGCTGACCTCATGCATTCGTTCATGCGTTCGCCGGCGAACAGGATCAAGTCCTAAGTCTTGAAATACAGATAAAATACTTAGGAATTCAAAGCCTAAAAACATTTCTACCGAGAGGTTGTTTTGTTTTCACGCAGACTCAGTGGAAGGCTGCGTTGTGGTCAAATATTGTTTTTGTGATTAAGTGTATGTTTGCTTAAATGCTTACAATGATGTTACTGAAAAATACTTTGGCATCTTTCCCTTATTTTTGAAATGTTATCACTTTTTTGTAAATTATTTATTAGTTATATGTCTCCATATTGTATATGTATTTTGATTCATGTTTTGTGTTGTAAAGATTAGGCATCACGACTTTTATGGTCAGTACGTGAAAAGCAGTGGTATTTCTCTTGACATAAATAATATCCACCAAAAGTTGCTTTGTTTACAAAATTGATGAATAAAACGGCGTAAATAATCGCCACGATAAACATATTAAGTTTTGTTTATCCTTTCATCCAAAACTGAATGGTGTGAAATATAATGAAGTGTGGGTTCCTCCCTTTTTTTATAAGGAATTTCCAAGGCGGCACTCGTTCTGAGATGCTTTTCGTCACGAGTGGAGTGGTCTGTTGTACGCCTTTCCGCCTATACCACTTCTGCCCAGAGTGCTGAAGAAGATCAGGCACGACCGGGCCCAAGTCATTATTGTGGCTCCGGATTAGGCATGAAGAGTCTGCTATCCTGAGCTGCTCAACATGGCCATCGATCCCCCAAACCTGTCCAGTTTCCACCTCCTTGCGTGAAGATTGAGCGGTGGCAGTTGATGTCTTTTGATCTGCTTCCCGAAGACTGTGACATAATCTTGGCAGCCAGGCGTCCCTCCACTAACATGGTAAAAACCTGCTGGTGGAACAAATTTGTGGCATGGTGCACAGCAAAGGCTGTGGATCCCCTTTCTGCCCCTCTTTCTAAAGTTCTCTTGTTCCTTCTTTCTTTAGCCCAGCTTGGCTCTGCTCTGGGCACTACCAAGGGCTATCTTTCAGCCATCTCTGCCTTCCTTAGGCTGCCATATCAACCTTCTCTTTTCAAGTCCCTGGTAGTTGACCGTTTCTTAAAAGGCTTAACGCATCTCTTTCCTCCAATCCCCTTTGTTGTGGCTCAGTGGAACTTGAATCTTGTTCTTACTTATCTAATGTGCGCTCCCTTTGAGCCGCTTCATTACTGTCCCTTAAGATTCTTTAGCTCACTCCACCACCCCAGTTCACACATGGCCATATGCAAATCAGTCTGACCCTGTGCCTCATGGGAACAGTCATGCCCGAACTGCCAAGCTAAAGAATGATGATGGATTAAACCCAGACCAGTTGACTGGGGGGTGAGTGTTTGATTTGCTCAAACACTCCGTCCATCATCCCCTTTGGTATCGCTTTGTTCGCCCTGAGTTGGCAGGGTATGCCCAGACGTTGGTCCCTTGCTCACTCTACCACTAGATTCAAGATAGCTGGCGGATGAGGATTATGAATCTGAAACCGGTCCCAGGATGCTTGTTTCCGGTCCAGGGAAGACATGGCTTGGCAGTTCGGGCTGGACTGTTCCCATGAGGCACAGGGTCAGACTGATTTGCATATGGCCATGTCTGAACTGGGATGAGCTAAAAAATGATGATGGATTAAACCCAGATCAGTTGACTGGGGGGGGGAGTGTTTGATTTGCTCAAACACTCCATCCATCATCTCCTTTGGTATCGCTACTTCTATCTGGATCATACAAAACAGTTCCGGTTACATGACCAGCTCTTTGTTGGCTACGTAGGTGCAAAAAAATGTCTGGCCATACACAAACACACCATTTCTCGATGGGTCTGTGACAGGAGACCACTGGAGGACCAACAGGAATGCCCCGGGGGCACTGAGCCAGACCAACTAGTGCTGACTGTGACTACAGCGGAGGGGCGGGACCTAACAGGGTTGATGACCCCGGAAGCGGAACCAATCGGTGTGGAAGGCCGAGGAGGTGAGGAGCAGAGCGGAGAACCACACAGCGGCAAGAAACCCAAAGAAGACTAGGACGAGGAGACTGAGTCGTGAGGACCTAAAGGCGACGAGGGACACCTGAGGAAGGCTGAGCCGTACCCAGAGGAAGGCCATAAGGACGAAACGGCCGGGACCCTGTCAGTGGGTCCCGGCTTCAGGCAAGTGCTGGGGAAAACTGGGCACACACTGGTGGGGTGGCTACATGCGCAAGCAAGTTATTCCGGCCTATGAAAAGTTTAGATAACAGAGAGGAGCAGGGCGCACTGGAAAAGAGAAAGGGGAAGCAGGTTAAATTACATGAGGGAAAAACCCCAACAAATTCAACGGGAGGCTACCTAACTTTTAAGGCCCCTGGGATTGTTTGTTCCAAACTAACCCTCACCATGGAGGATACTAGTAGGGTGGTGGTGCAAGGAGGAGACACCCGTAAGGAAGCAAGAGCGCAGGGAGGGTCACCAGAGAGGGGGACCGCAGTACTGAACGTCTCTTGACCGAGGGGACGGTCGGACGAAGATCGGGCAGATGACGAAAACGCAGGCGAAGGAGACAACCGACAAGACGAGACATTGTCCAGAGTTCCGGATCAAGGCGAAGAAAGCCAACTATATTTCATAACCTCTGGCCTGTGAACCCTGATAAAAGATATATTCAGCATATCTCGGCCTCGGGTGATCTGTGCGGGTGTGTCAGGGTTGTTTTGTGTTTTACGGCATGTTACTCTATGGCTAAAATGGAGCCTCCAGTTGGGCTACGCGCCCATTCCACCAGGGCAACGGCAGCCGCTAATGCCTTGGGAAGAGGAGTTCCTCTACATGACATCTGTCAGGCAGCCACGTGGGCATCACTGCACATGGTTACAAAACACTACAGCCTGGACAGCCATGTCCGAAGAGATGGATTCTTTGGCCGTTCTGTTCTCCAGGACTTTCTGGTGTGATCTTGTTCGCAGACCCACCACCGGGGTTGGTATTGCTGGGGTATCTAGTCTAAAGTAGGGAATCTATAACTAATGTTTTTCTTTCAGATGAACAAGTTACTTACAATTTGTAACAATATATCTGTAAGAAACATTAGTTAGTTATAGATTTCTTACCGCCCCACCCATCCTCCCCGTTCTGCAAACTGATTTCTAGGGTTAAGGACATCCTTTCAGGGCCCTAGTTTTGTAAACCAGTGGTCAGTGTCTTGCATGGCTCTGTGTTTCTGGCATGGAAAGTTGTGTACAGAACTTACGTCAGCACGCGAGGACGGTGTCTAAGTAGCTGCTGTGCCGTCATCTCTGCGACGACGGACGCGGAGGCCACCTTCCGATGCGCAGAGGTACTGCTGAAGAAAAAACGTTCCGGATCCACTCTGACGTTTGGGGGTAATTCTAAGGTAAGGAATCTATAACTTACTAATGTTTCTTACAGATAAATCGTTACCGAAGGTAAGTAACTTGTTTGATCATTTACAACAACAAAAGCCCTAACTCTTGCAAATGCAAGACCTATTGGTATTGCCAATGCTTATTTAAAGTGTATTACTCTAAAGTTTCATGTTTAGCGCTCCATTTTATTTTCAAGTGCGCCCCTCTTGCCTTCTTTTGTTGCTAGCCCCATTCCTCCCACCACCTTCCTCCTGTTGCTTGCCCACTCGCCGCTCAGTTGCTATCCCCATTCCGCTCCTGCCCTCATCCCACTATTCATCAACTTACTGGCACTTGAGGCGTTTTTCATCCTAATGCATTCATCTGCTGCTACTTTTAATTTTGGCAGCAAAGCGGTTTCTTATTTTTTTTTAGCTTCGAATGAGTATTTTAAAACCTCTGTAAAATTTTCTTTCAGTTATAAGACTCTTGGCCTACAAACATACGTGGTCTTGCCGAAGATTATTTTTTCGTGTGCTTGCTTCACTGGTCTAATTGTCTCTGTCACAGCTCTGTGGTACCCTGTTGAAATGCCTTCTAGTGTAAGCATGAAAAATGGGACCCTAGTGCATGTATGGGTACTTCTGTACAGCCATAAGAGGGGTGCAGATGACTTCAAACGTCTGGGCCACCAGTGCCACTACTCCTGCTGCACTATTGATACCTACACCGTCCGTACAATTGTATAAAGTGTTCTGAGGTGGCGGTTGCCATAGCGAAAGGTTAGTAACTGAATATATGATATGTCAAAATTAAATAATGCCACACCATCAAAGAAATGCAGAAAACTCCCTGGTTAGCTTTGTATAACTTACAAAGGCTGTTATCTGTTCATAACAATCCAGAAGCTAAAGTGTGGCTTGTGCCAAGGGATCTGAAGCTACTTCCAGCTCTCTGAGTTAAAAGGGCGCAGATAATTTCATGAAAAGAGCATGTCCAATTGATTTTGGAAAACAAGGGGGCAATCAGTAAGGCTAAATTGTCAGATTTTAGGAAAGGCAGTTCTGAAAATTCAATTATATTGCTTGTCTGAAGCTAGACTGCCTTAGTTTCAGAAGTATGACCATACTTGCATTAATTCATTTGTTGCTTCTTTTGCGTGCGTGAAAGGTCTTCATTTCTGAATCAGATGGGACCTCTTCTTGTAAACTTGCTTAGTTTGTGCACTATTGCCATGTAGGCCCTTTAACTCAATCCGTTAAGTACTTTCTGCCGTCATCTATTTGCATCTTATTTTCCACAGCTTCGAAATCCACAAGCTGGCTCTTCATTTTATCCTTCAGAGATCGACAAAATAGCTAGTTTTGCATTTCAGAAACTTCTGCAACTCCAATGCTCTTAAAATGAATCCATGTACCACAAGCTTCCTAGTTTTTGTGAACATAAAATCCTGCTGTGAAAATAAAGTAATGCAATTTGTTTTAAATTTTTTTTTTTTTTTCTTGTTCCTCATCTCAACCATGGCAGGTCCTTCAGTACAGCGGACCAGGAAAAGTGTGACTTGAGAAGTAGACATGCTGTCTCAGTGCAGGACTGGTAGGGGTCAATCTTTACGGGGATACGCCAGGACCCAACAGCAAAGTCAGTTTCACAGTATATCACAGGCCCTTTTATACTCCTGGAATGATGCTTGCTATTAGCCAAATTCCACCATCTACTCATACCACAAATTGACCTTAATTGTAAAGGACAAGCATGAGTGAGCAAAAGGGGTGCGACATGGCTTCGTAATCATTGGAACTGGGGGGGGAAAAAAAAAAACCCAGTCTTGACTATTGAGACTAATCAAATTTAAGCCAGAAAGCTCTTTTTTCTGGTTTGCCACCTCTAGAAAGATCTAATTTCGATATAGAAAGTATGGAGGAACTCCAGTCTTGTAGTGTCGGGGGGATGCCTCATTCCAACGCCTACAAATCTCCCGTCGAGCCACCAGGATTGAGTAGAACAAGAGGTTGTTATTTGCGCTGCGTTTTTTGTCCTTCACTCCAAAAATTACCAGGCTTAGATCAATATTCACAGTAGTGCCTGTTGAAGATGTTAGTTTGTTGCTTATTGATTGCCAATAAGATGTTAAATGTGGGCAATCGTAAAACATATGAGCATCAGAGGCTGCCACCTGACCACAACGGGGGCAAACTACTGGAATTCCTGATGAAAATTTGGACAACCTCTGAGGAGAATAATAAGCCTTGTGGAGAGTGAAGAGATGGTTTCTTCGCAGCCAGGCTGGTTTAATAATGTCCCATACTACAGTGAAGGATGACTTCCATAATTCTTTTAGATTTACCGCCGGCAACAATGATCCCCATAATTGGTCAGGAAGATGTAACACTCCGTCTATTTCCTCTAAAATTAGGTTATAAAAATGAGAAACCTGTTTTGTTGTTAAGGAAATATCCAGTAAGGAAGATTCTAGTTGACTATTGTCTCCCAGTAATTGTTGTGGACGGCGAGTGGAGCCGGATGTTTGTGCAGTCGCCCAGCTAGAGATCTGCAGATATTTAAGTCTAGAGAGATTGGGGCCTACCTTACTCACTAGATGTTCCCAGGAGAGCATTTCCCCCTCAAAAAACAAATCTCCCCAAGTTAAGATCCCAGCATCTTTTAGCGGGCTTGTCAGAGCATCTTTAGTCCACTCCGGTGGAGCCGGAAGATCCCATATGGGAGAGCCGTTAGAGTAATAGCCTATTTTGGTAATGGTTCTAATGTTATACCAAGTTTTTGCCAGGCCTTGCAATGTCTTCAACTTAATTTTCTTAAAGAATTTTGGGTCTCCAAACTTAAATAAGAAACCAGTCTAATTTAAACCTTCACATTTTAGCAGTGTTGAAAACATATGGCCGACTCCCTGATCTGATGGAGTTTTAAATAATATTCAGGCATGTGTCAGCTGAAATGCCCAGGCATAAATTTGAATATCAGGGCCGGCCAAACCCCCCTTCTCCCTACGACGCCTCAACTTATTCCAAGAAATTCTTGCTGTCTTGTTCCTCCATAAGAATGAGGTGATGTCACTCTGCATCTTTATCATTTTCTTTTCAAAATATAGTGGCAAACTATTGAAAACAAAGGTCAATTTAGGCAAAATGGACATCTTGACCAGATTAGATCGGCCTAGGAGCGTCAATGGAAGATGTCGCCAAGAGTTCATTAAGTTCCTACAGTCTTTGGCTGCTAATGTAAAATTTGTGTGGGCAATCTGGTTGATATCTTGTAAGATTTTTATACCTAAATATTTCATGTTGTCCCGAGTTTGTACTGGGGGTGGCGCATTTATACTATTCCATGCCATGATCTCAGTCTTTGTGGCATTAATTTCGTAGCCTGAGATATTGCCGAATTTTTGTGCCAAATTAATAACTGATGGGAACGTTGTGTTAATGTCCGATGTTAAAATCATGAGATCATCAGCATATAAGGCTACTTTTTTTTCCCAATCTCTATATCTAAATGGAGCAATGTTGATATCTTCGCGGATCGATTGGGCGAAAGGCTCCATATAGATATCAAAAAGTAGGGGTGAAAGCGGACAGCCCTGTCGGGTACCTCTTGTGATGGTAAAAGGCTCAGATAGTCCGCCGTTAACCAAAACCGAAGCTGAAGGTTCATGATATAATAGTTCCACAGCCCGGCAAAAAGCCCGCCCCACCCCAAATTTTTCCAAGGCCCCCGACAGGTATTTCCAATTAACCCTGTCGAAAGCCTTGGCGGCATCTAAGGTAAGAATAGCTAAGGGCTGTGATGAATTAGTTGCCATGTCAATTGCGCCTATCAAGTCATAAATTAACTCGTAGAGTTGGCGGCCCTTAACGAAGCCCTTTTGGTTTGGATGTAATACTGAAGGAGCTACTTGTCCCAAACGTTTGGCTAGTATAGATGCAAAGATTTTATAATCAGCGTTTAAGACTGAAATTGGGCGATATGATCCACAGGCGGTGGCATCTTTACCTGGTTTCAATATTAACGTAATGGAAGCTTTGCTCCATGATGAGGGAGGTAAATCTCCTTCTACCAGTATTTGGTTAAATAGCGTGGTGAGAAAAGGCGCAATATCTGCTGCAATATTTTTATATAACTCAGCTGGAAGGCCATCCGGGCCCGCCGCCTTGCCAGATTTACTATTTAATATAGCAAATGCTACCTCCTTAACCAGGATTGGAGTATCCAATGTAGTTGCCTGTTCTTTAGAGAGTACTGGTAGGGAAATTTTGTTGAGCCAATTTGCTACGTCAATAGAGGTGATGTTGTTATCCTCTCTATAAATAGCCTGAAAAAAATCTTTGAAAACTGACCTTATTTCTGCGTCCGAAGATGCTGTACCAGAATCAGAGATTATAGAGCTGATGTTGTTGCGTGTTTGGTCTGTTCTAGATTTCCAGGCTAATAATTTGCCTGCACCTTCCCCGAATTCAAAATTGGCTAGTTTACTAGCTTCCCACTTCTGCAATATGCGCTGATTCAATACAGAAGCCATTTGCCCTTTAAGTTTTGTTAACTGCTCCTGTTTTGCATGTATAACATGATCTGGGCAATGATTTAAGTTTTCTAAATCTGATTGAGCTTTTAATATGTTGGCCTCTATTAGTGTAACCTCTTTGGTGTATTGTTTCTTACGAAACAAAGTTTTATTTTTATCGATCCCTCTCAGAGAGCATTTATAAGCGTCCCATACTACACTAGAGCGCGCCGACCCAATGTTGATTTTAAAGAATTCTTGCGTCTCCACCTTAACATATTCCAAATCCTCAGAAGATGTAAGAAAAGATCTGTCAATTGTCCACGATCTTGTCGCGGTTTGAGACTGCAGTTCGAGATTTATGAGTACGGCCGAGTGGTCGGACAGGTGTGATGGTAAATATGTTATATCCTTCACTAGCTTGCCCAAGCTTTTGTTGACCAATATAAAATCGATCCTTGATCTGTGGCGGTACTTATAGTTTCTAAAAGAAAAGCCGGACTTCTGACCCGACCTTGCCCTCCAAATATCAATAAAACCGTATTGCTGCATATTTTTAATTAATAGATCTCTAGATTTAGAATGTGGCTGTTGGCGGCTGGAAGTAGATTTATCCAACTTCGGGTCCAGCACAATATTAAAATCGCCCGCTATTATCATGGGTTCTGGGAAATGTAGCAACTCAGAGAACAACGTGGCCAGGACCGAAGGGTCATCGCAGTTAGGCCCATAATAGCCTACCAATGTAATATTTGACCCCCCTATCGTTACTGCCGCGATAGCCCATCTACCATGAGGATCGACCCTTGCTTTCAAGAGCTTTGTTGTGATAGTTTTTTTAAATAAAATAGCAACCCCTCTTGTATTAACTGTCTGGGAAGTAGAAACTGACAGATCTATCCATCTGTTCTTTTTTACCAAGTTCAGTATTTCCGCTTCAACGAGATGTGTCTCCTGGAGAATAATGACCTGAGCATCAAAATCCCGAATGTATTGTATAATTGTATTAGCTCTAGGTTTGGTGCGCAGGCCATTAACATTCCAGGAGAAAATCTTAATGGTATTTATAATTGGTGGGTCTATTGGTATTGATTAAGGGTCCAATCGATGCATTCAGTTTGATATTACAAAAATAAGGAAAATTAGTCCAATTTCTATTTACAAAATTATCGACCGCCATTTTAGAAGTGAGAAACATTTTATTTTTTATTTGCCTAACCCCTTCCCCTTGTGAAAACCTCCCCCCCACACCTGAGGAACCCCTAATTATCCAACCGGAAGAAATCCGGTTTATGATACCCCTGATACTCTATCCGGGCGAGACTTATTTAACATTTAGGGCTGAATGTATCTAAATCTGTTGAGCCTTTTATTGGGAAGTCACGGTGTGAAAATTTGACTAAATAGCTTAAAGTGGTAACTATAGAGTCTTATAGGGGGAGAAAAGAGATCTTACACTAGTGCTCTTTAGAATTTCCTATTAGGTGGTGTGTATTTATTTATTTATTTATTTATTTCCCCCCCCCCCCTTTTTTTTTTCCTTCATTTTTTTAATAGAGCCTTCCAAGGTTTTAAAGTATATAATAGTGTTTTTTTTTATTTCTTCTCAAGTTGACTATTCTGTTTTCCTTCTATTTGCTTCATTATACAAAGTCATTTTTAGCCGTATACTGTTCAGTCAGAATCAAACACTGTAAACTCTGTGAACTGGTTTATAAGGAGAGCCACCAAGAATTAGAATTACTTTTTTGAGGCGCCCAAACTTAGTAATAATTCATCTGCTGCTAGGACTGTTCGGACGTTGAACATTTTGTTGTTTAGCATGATTTTGAGAGCTGCAGGAAAGCTTAACTGGACTGATGCTCCCAGATTTCTGAATGCCTCTATCCTTCGGCCTAGCTCCCACTGTCTGTCAAGGGTCGCCCTTGACAAGTCAGAGCGCACTTGGAAGGAAAAACCATCCCCTGTCAGGGATTTTAGTTTTAATGCAAAATTTAAGATATGATCCTTAAGTGGATACGTGTGGAAATTCACTAGAATCTTGCGGGGCTTTGTACGTTGTTGATTACGCCTGAATGGATCCCTGTGAATTCGCTGAATGTCAAGATTAAGTTCCTCCTCTGTGTGTTTTAAATTTAGAGTTTTAATTAGGAGTTGGATAATGTAAGCCTTTATGTCGGTGCCTTCGTTAGCTTCTGGGACATTCAGGATGCGAATATTGCATCGCCTCGTATTGTTTTCCAAGTGTTCTATTCTTTCTGCCAGCGCTGTGTCTTCTCTTTTAAGCTTCAGTATCTCCTCCTTAGCGTTGTCTAGTTCTATGGACATCACTGCTGTTGTCTCTTCCAAGGCCCCTGTCCTTGAATATAGGCCATCAATTTTGCTGTCTAACGATTCGCAGTAGGACCTAATCTCTCTCTGGATTTTGGATGACTCCTCAAACCCCCGTTTAACATCAACTGCTAAGTTCGAAATCATGGTTAGTACTGCAGAGAGGTCTGAAGGTGGGGTAGAGATAGCGACTACAGGACTGAGAGGTTGAGATATTTGATTTACTTGCTGTATAGTACTCTGAGAGCTATCAGCTGAAGTTGGCAAATCTTCAAGTAGTTGAGCTGGTTCTACTCCCTGATAGTCATTTGTTTCATGATTGTTACCATTGTCGGGGAGGCCAAAGTCTGCCGGTTCTGTGGTATTGAGTGAGACAGCCATTTTTATGTTGGACTGGGGTGCGTCATTATCCTCCTTAGAGTTTACAGAGTTTTCTAGTGTAGCAGTTGGTTGCCTATTTTCCATGTTTGGAAGCACAGAGACCGCGGCCATATAGCCAACTTGTGGTGAGCTAGGGCTAAGGCTTGCCTCAGAAAAGGTTTCAGTGGAGAAATGGCTGGCATGTGCGAGACTCAGGACCTGTGGGATTGCCTTAAAGTATGAGCGCAAAGAAGGTGTTATCTTTGTGTCCGGGTCCAAAACCGTTTTCTTTAATTTAGACCTCTTAGATCTTTTGGGCTTGGCTTCTACTGAGAGGTACGAGGAGGACTTGGAAAGCGTATTTTTTGTACCGTCACTAATACTAGAAAACGTGATGGGTGTTAGACTAGCTAAGCTAGCTGGGACTATTACTTTAGGGTCCTCAGTAGCGCTAACCTGGACCTCCTGCACAGTAGACTGTGAAGACTCCAGTATTGGGGCAGGGAAACAGTTAGATTTTCCTAAGGCTGATCCCCCTCGGTTACTCAGTACACTTCCTGCTTTAGTTGGTTTTCCAGCTCTACAACCTTTTCTGCGTGATTCTAAGACTGATTTTATTCTTACTTCAGTCTGGGTGATAGCTCCACTTCTTAGAAAGTAAGGATTTTTTACTAAACAAACAGCCTGGTCTACGACCTCAAGCGTTGAGCTTATGCTATCCTGGGGGTCAGAGTGTACAACTGAGGGGGTCTCAGGCTGATCCACAAGCTTAGCCGCATTTGACACACTGAACTTTGCAACCTTCACCTCCTCCCTCGCCCTTTGTAACCCCTTCACCTTCTTTGTAGAATAATAATCCAGCTGCTCGTGGCCACCAGACCCCTTGGGAGGCACTGTAATCAGGGCGCCGGAATGCCCAGAGTCTTCGCTGCCTCTGCCTCCACTTGCTGCTGCTTGCTGCCTCTCTGTGTCTGCCGCTGTTAAGACCGTCGGAAAAAGGTCTCTGCGTAAGGAGCGAGCCTGCCTCCCTCGGCGGTGCTCCAGGGCGGCTTGGTCCCACCTCCAAGGTGCTGGCGTGGGATTGACCGGTGTCCGCAATGCCGCCAGAACTGACAGGCTCAGCAGGGTGTGTGCAGACGCCGGCAGCGAGTGCGGAGAGAGCACGCCCCCTGCGGGTCCAAGCATGGGGAGTGGGCGCGTTACCGGCAAGCTCCAAATTCACCGAACGCCCCCGCAAAAAACTTAACCAGCAGAAACAAAAATGCTTCGCTGACAGTTCAAGGTGAAAGAAATCAGCACCGTGCTCCAGCGTGTAAAAACATAAATTTTCGACCCTCGACATAGAGAGTAGAGCATAAACGTCCTGCTCGAGCCCAGAGCGAGGTATCGCGGCAGCTAGCCTGCCGCCGCCATGTTCCTCCCCCAATTTGTTTTGAATACACAGGCACATATTTTCTTCAGATTTATTTACTTGCCAAAGATTAATAGCAACGAAAAACAAACCTTGGCAAAGCCATTAGATTTCTCCTCTGCAAGATCTATTGGCTTTATCAGTGATCTTTTTTTAGACATGTTGCACTTAGCATGGGCTGCCATACAGCATGGCGTAAGGGGGGAAAAAAGCTGTGACGCTGCCAGCTGTGCAACAGGCCTGAAAGTGAAGAAAATGATAGCGGCATGAGTTAGCCAGCGCTGGTCACGTTACAGCTGTTTTTTCTTTACTTTAAGCAGAGTGCTAACCCTTCCCCCCAACTTATTGCAAATCGTGTATTTGCCTCAAAATTTGCTGAGGTGGTGCGAGAAGCCTTACATTTTATGCCTGACTGCCGCAATAAAACACAAGTGTTCGTTCCTTGATGTATTTTTTTTATTGCAAGCAGCCTAGGGGCTCCAAATACTGCACCCTCTGCGTGATGGAAAGACCGCAGCATGACATGTCTTTTTGCAGCTTTTCCAGCCTCCCAAGACATGCTTTAAATAGTTTTACATGGCCTTCCTCTGCTCTGTCTCCTCCTCCCTATTATTTATGCGTTTTTTTAAATAGCGAGAACTTTACCCAAAGATGTCAGAGCGCTTTACAATAGAACCAGTTACATTTCATAAGGACTTCAGAGTACATTAATTACATAAAAGTAACAGATAAACTCTAAACTCACATAAGAATGGTATCTGAAAGAGACTATTAGTTAAAGATTCCTCCCTCACCTTAGAATTACCCCCAGGCGTCCGACTGGATCCGGAGAATTTATCAGCAGTACCCCTGCGTGTCGGTGGGTGGCATCGGTAAACTCCACATTCGTCCTCCTAATCGCCGGAATGACGCTGCTTTATCTTAGACACCTGACGTTAGTTCTTTTTTTTTTTTCGCTCCAGCCAGTGCAGATCCAGAGAGAGCGGTACCCTTAGTCATTTTTTGACAATTTTTACGGATTTGTCGACCTCTTTTTTGAGTCTTTTGACTCCTGGTGCAAGAGAGTTGTTAAGCCATTGACTAGGTTTCAAGCCTTGTGACTCCAGTCACAAGCTGATGTTGGTCACCGATCCGCAACTCGTGTGCCTTTGTTGCCAGGAGCGCAACCACGATCCGAAGTCGTGCTCCGACAGCCGGGCCCTGAACCTCAGGGGGTGGTCCTGAAAGCTTTTGGAGGCCCGGCAGTCGGATCCGCACTCTTCAAGGTCCTGGTCGAGAGGGAGGTCACGGAACCGGTCGTGGAGCCACCACTACCTTTCGTTATCGAAGTCTAAGTCATCGGGTAAGTTGAAGCACAAGAAAAAGTAGTTCTCTGGCTCCTCCCTCCCAGCCTGCTGGGACATCTCCGCGCTTCCCTCCCTTCTGGGAGCCCCTGCCCAGCTTCGTGCATTTTACGAAGCCCTCCACTCCATCTTTGTGCAACCCGACTCCACCGGTGCGCCTTCGTGCCCCGCTGACTCGGCTGGGGGTTCTAGACCTTTGATGCTGACTGCTTCAGCCTCGGCTCCGCAGGGCCCCCGGGGGTCCAGGCCTGGATCCGGATCGGCACCGGTCGACTTCACGGTACCTTCCCCAGTGCTGATTCTTCTGACGACTCTTCCGCCACCAGTTGCGTCCTCAGCCGGTGGCGACCCCAGATTCTCTTCCCACTTGGACATGGAGCCGGACCGGTATCGACCGATGCCGGTACCAGTGTCGGAGGGTACTTTTGTACCGTTGTTCTTCCCTGGAGTTCCTATCGCCCTGAGTGGCAGCCAGAGGAGGGTGAGGAGGACTGGGAGGGGAGTTTGGTGATGCCAGTGGTCTGGATTACTCCACAGACCTTAGTATGCTTTCTTCCCCTACCGTAGCTACAGAGGAGGGAGCCTCCTATGCCGTGGAGTTGCGTAGGGCTGCCAAGGCCTTGGGCATGGAGCTTCCTACGGTGGCAGTCAGGACTAACCACCTGACAGAGGTGCTTCAGCTGACAGCAGACTCTTCGGAGCCCTTGCTGCCTTTCAATGAGGCCCTCATTGATGCCCTTCTGGGCTCCTGGTCCAAGCCCAGCACAGGAGCTCTTGTGGACAGGATGATTGCCATACCCTAGTCCGACTTTTCAGGGCAACCAGTTGTCAGTGGACGGCAGGATCAGCTATCACCTCTGCCACTGGCACAACATCTCGTTGGACAGGTGGGTTTTGCAGATAGTACTAAGGGGCTACTCCCTCCCCTATAAGACTACCCCTCTCTCCATGCCACAAAAACTCCATTTCATGTCGGAGGATCACTTGGCCCTTCTCCGTCAGGAAGTTACTGCTCTCTTGGCCAAGGGGGCTATTGAGCAAGTCCCTGTGCTAGAAGTAGGTTGTGGTTGTTGTTCTCACTTCTTACTGGTATCAAAGAAGGACAAAGGCCTGCGTCCTATCTTGAATCTCAGGGACGCCAACTCCTTCCTCCAGAAGGAGAAGTTCAAAATGTTGACATTAGCTCAGGTCCTGTCTGCCCTTGAGACTAGATAGTAGCGTTCGACGTGCAGGACGCCTATTTCCACATCCTCGTCCTGACAGCCCCAAGGCGTTACCTACGGTTCACAGTAGGTCATAAGCATTTTCAGTTTACCATGCTCGCCTTTGGCCTTACCAGCGCCCTTCGGGTGTTAACGAACGTGATGGCGGTGGTCACAGATCATCTGCGCAGATCAGGAATTCCAGTCTTCCCCTATCTCGACCACTGGCTGGTCTAGACTTGATGGACCTCCTGCACTCGTGGTTCACTATCAGCGTGCTGAAGTCACACCGGATTCCCTCTCAGGAGCTTTTCATTGGAGCAGTTCTAGATACAGCGCAGTTTCGGGCTTATCCCCCTGAGCAGTGAGTCCGGAATATTCGTGCTATGATGCCGATGTTTCAGCCTCCCTCCCGGATTTCAGTGAGAATGACCTGGAGGCTGCTGGGCCTCATGACCTCCTGCATCCTGCTGGTGGATCATGCCAGATGGCATATGCAGGCTCCGCAGTGGGACCGGACGTTCAAGTGGCTGCAACATCAGGGGAATCTTTCAGATTGCGTCCAGATCTCGGAGAGCACTGCACACCAGTTGCAGTGTGGCTAATGGACCAGGATTGGGTCAGCAGCAGATCCCTCTCCCTTCCCCAACCAGAATTCACAATGGTGGCAGGTGCGTCACTCCTGGGATGGGGCGGCCACATGGGAGGGGCAGAGATCAGAGGCCTCTGGTGTCCGGCTGAGGCCGGCTCCACATCAACCTTTTGGAGCTCTGGCCGGTTTGTCTTGCACTGAAGGCACACCTGACTTCTGTCAGAGGAAGGGTAGTGCAGGTGTTTACGGACAACACCACCGCCGTGTGGTACTGCAACAAACAGGGCGGGGTCGTGGCCCCTATGTCAAGAGGCTCTTCGCCTTTGGATGTGGCTGGAACAGCAGGACATGTCCCTCGTGGTTCAACACCTGGCAGGTTCTCCGAACGCCAGGGCGGATGAACTCAGCCGCCGGTGCATGATGGATCACGAATGGCGTCTTCACTCGGAGGTGGTGGAAGGTCTCTTTCAGTACTGAGGAGAGCCTTGGTTAGATCTGTACGCCACCTATTAGAACACGCATTGTAAGCAGTTCTGCGTGTTGGAATTTCCATAGCTGCACTTGCTCGGTGACGCTTTTCATCGCGAGTGGATTTGCGGTCTTCTAAACGCCTTTTCACCTATACCCCTTCTGCCCAGAGTGCTGAAGAAGATCAAGCACGACAGGGCCCAAGTAATTTTTGTGGCTCCGGACTGGGCATGAAGAGTCTGGTATCCTGAGCTCTTGAACATGGCCATCAATCCACTGATCAGACTGCCTCTTCTGGAGTATCTTCTGTCGCAGCAGCAGGGGACGGTCCTCCACCGAACCTGTCCAGCCTCCACCTCCTTGCGTGGAGATTAAGTGGTGACAGTTGACCGCTTTTAACCTTCCTCCGGGAGTCTGTAATCTTATCTTGGCAGACAGGCGTCCCTCTAGTAAGACAGTATAGACCTGCAGATGGAACAAATTTGTGGCATGGTACGCAGCAAACGTTGTGAATCCCCTTTCTGCCTCTTTCTGAGGTTCTCCTATTCTTACTTTCTTTAGCCCAGCCGGGCTCTCCTCTGGGTACCCTTAAAGGCTACCTTTCGGCCATTTCTGCCTTTCTTCGCCTTCCTGGTCAGACTTCTCTTATCAAGTCCCCTATTGAAAATAGGTTTCTTTGGGGCATTACTCACCTCTTTCCTCCTATTCCGTTCGTAATGCCCCAGTTGGACTTGATCTGGTCTTAACGAATGTATGACGTTACAACGCATACTTTTACAACGCCTACCTTTACAACGCATTTTTTACACCGCAACATCCATTACAACGCACACCATTACAACGCATGCCATTACAACAAATTCTTTGAAACTACCTTTACAACGCATTCCACTACAACGCATACTACATTTACAACGCATACCATTACAACGCATTACATTACATTGCATGTAAGGTAAGTGTTGGATAGTGTAGGGGTAAAAATTACTATTCTAACTCCAGGGGGTGCAACAGTAGGGTAAGTATTGGATAGTGTAGGGGTAAAAATTACTATTCTAACTCCAGGGGGTGCAACAGTAGGGTAAGTATTGGATAGTGTAGGGGTAAAAATTACTATTCTAACTCCAGGGGGTGCAACAGTAGGGTAAGTGTTGGATAGTGTAAGGGTACTATGTGTTGTAATGCTATGCGTTGTAATGGTATGCGTTGTAATGGCTGCATTGTAATGGCATGCGTTGTAGTGGTGTGTGTTGTAGTGTCATGCGTTGTAATGACTGCGTTGCAAATGCATGCGTTGTAATGGATTTTGCGTTGTAAAAGTTTTGTTGTAATGGTAGTGCGTTGTAAAAGTTGCGTTGTAAAGGTTGTATACCGTCTTAACTTACCTTATGTGCGCTCCTTTCGAGCCACTACATAATTGTCCTCTCAGACCCTTGACTTTAAAGACTGCGTTTCCGATTGCAATCACCTCTACCTGCAGGGTGAGTGAGCTTCAGGCTCTATCCTCTAAACCTCCTTTCCTTGCTGTTCATCCGAACAAGGTTGTCTTTCGAACTAGGCCTTCTTTTCTACTCAAAGTGGTTACTTCTTTCCACATCGGACAGACCTTTGCCCACCTTCTTCCCGCAACCTTCCAAGGCGGAGGAGAGACTCCACCGTCTGGATCCAAAATGTATGTTATTTTATCTGGATCGCACAATACAATTCTTGGTAGACAACCAACTCTTTATTGGCTACGTGGGTGCCAAGAAAGGTTGGGTTGTGCAAAAACGGACCATCTCACGATGGGCCGTCCTTTGCATAAAGATCTGTTATTCCTTGGCGAAAAAGGAGCCTCCGGTAGGATTGTGCACCCATTCCGCAAGGGCGACGGCAGTCTCTACTGCTTTGGGACGTGGAGTCCCCCCTCAGTGACATCGGCCCGGCCGCTATGTGAGCATCACTGCACACCTTCACTAAAGTCCGGAGTGATGACATATTCGGACGATCCGTTCTCCAGGACTTTCTGGTATGAACTTGGTTTGCAGACCCACCTCTGGGGTTGGTATTGCTGGGGTATCTATTCTAAGGTAAGGAATGTATAACTAATAGTCACTTTCAGATGAACAAGTTACTTACCTTCAGTAACGATGTATGTGTAAAAGACATATGTTAGTTATAGATTCCTTACTGCCCCATCCATCCTCCCCGTTCTGCGAACTGACTTCTAGTATGAGGGACTCGCTTTTAGTATGAGGGACTCCCTTTCAGGGCCCTAGTTTTTTGCACCAGTGGTCAGCGTCTTGCCTGGCTCTGCGCTTCCGTCCGTGGAATGTTGTGTAAAAGAACTGACGTCAGCGCGCAGGAGCGGCGTCTTTAAGAAGATACCGCAACGTCATCCCGTCGATTACGACGAAAGCCGAGTCGACCAACGCCACATACTGACGCACATGGGTAATGCTTACAAAAAATTCTCCCAACCCAGTCTGGCGTCTTCAGGTAATTCTAAGGTAAGGAATTTATAACTACCATATATGTGTCTCACAGATATGTTGTTACCGAAGGTAAGTAACTTGTTCAGAAAGTACATAAGTCTACTACAGATACTAGTGGTTAGAGTTACATATATACAAGTTGCAAACTCACAAGATTACATACTAAAGGTAGAAGCGATTCGGGTTGGGCATAGAGATATATATATATATCATATTTACACAGCATGATCTTCTCGCCATTGCTGGGGTTCTTGCTTACAGCCCGGCGTGCAGGGTTTTGTTGCACTCACTGGCGGTGATGTAGGGCCTGGAGGGATCCCCAAGCTCATGCAGGCCAGTTGTCTTCCATGCTTGCTACATCTTCAGTGGGTGCATCCTGGCCCCCCGACGCTCACCTGTCCTGTGTCCAATTACGAGGGGGGGATGAAATATTAGGGCACACCGGTGTACCTTTTAATTCGGCCGCTCAATGCCTCACCACCTGAGGCGAGGCCTGCCATGCCAGTCCGGCCCGCCACCGGCGTCCACCACTGCTCCAATCCACTTTGCCCCAGGTCGACGCCTCCCTCGCTACTTTAATGCAGATGCGGCTTCAGGACCTGGACTCCCCACCGCCTCAGACCCCCCAGTATTTAGTGATTTGCCCAAAAAAACAAAGTTACAAAATCGGCACTTTGTAGAAAAACATAGATTTTTACAAAAGTGCCCGCAAAATGTTTTTAAAAAAACCCTCTTTACTGGCTCTGTGCTACCACTGAGCCAGTAAAGTGAGGGTAAGCAACAGGCCCGCAAGCAACAGAGGTGTTGAATTTTTCTGTCACCTGCCTTCAAAATTCACAGAGCTCACTTCTCTGTGATTAGCCTGCAGCCCCCTCACACCTTTTCGCACCCCCTGCGGACTCTGCAGGCTCCTGAAAGGCTCTCCTGCCCACCTCCCTCCACTACATTCCTCTCCCTTGACCCACTCTTGTCTCCTATTAATACCTAACCTCCCCCATTATTTTAGGTCTCGGTTGGCGTTAGCAGCGCATGCGCTGCTCTCGCCATGTAAGGCATTTTGGAATCAACACGGTTTGCTAAGTGCACTTTCGGTTCCAGAGGTAATTTTCATTGGTGTGCGTCATTTGAAGCCACCAATTACGCTAAACGGGATATACTGATTGTCCAGGAGGCTTTTTAGTCCCTCCTGGTTACCACCCTGTCCGCTTTTGGCCCCTCCCACTGGGACCGGATCTTTTACAGGTGATTTACACGCTTTCCTTTAAAGGACAGTAAGCACTTTTTTATTTTCATGTGCAGCGATGTCCACATGCTCGTAATGGCCGCTAAGACAGCCTCTCCTGCTTATTATTTAATCGCACAAGCGCGGTCCGTTTTGGGTGCGTTTATGTGTTTAATTATTTTATCTCAGCAGCACCTATATTTAATCAATTATTTAATCTCAGAAGCGCTGTTCGCTTCGGCCGTGCTTGAAGAGGCATGAAAAGTTACGCAGATATCCGACATAGGAAGCACCAAGGCAAGAGGGCAGGATCTGGCATGGACTTGTGGCATTCGCCTCACTTGACAAGGCTGTATTGCCCTTCAGAAGGGAGGGCTGGACATCACAGCCAGTTTCAGGGCACTCGGCATTGCATTTTAGTTCCACACGTGCACAGATCACATCCGTTTTTTGTTTTTGTTTTTTAAAATGAAGACACAATCTTTGAGTTGGGTTCTGGAAATAATATCTGTAGTATTGCACTCCATTCTGGAGCCCACATCTAGAGTGGGCGTCTTAGAGGCTAGGTCTGGATTATTATAAGCAGTTGTGAAGACCACACCTGGAGATTGACTGTACGTGTTCTGATCCCCATTTCGGAAGCAATGTATACAGTACTATACCCAGTTCAGTAAGCCACAACTGGAGCCTCGCATTCAGTTCTGGTCGGCACATCGGGAGCATCTTTGGATGCTCATTTGTAATATTATGACCCTGTGCTGTTTTATCCATTTCAGGAATACTCATTTAGGATTCTGTGCTGGGCGGAGCGTTCATCTTCTGTATGATGACAGAGACAGACAGCTGGTGGGAGCTGCCATGTTGCAAGCTCTGAGCCAGAAAAGGCACGTGGGCAGAAATGCATACGGAGTTACATCAACCATCAGTGTAAAGTGATGACAGTGCATGCCTGTGGCAGCTTGCCCGTGGCAGCTTGCCCTCAGTTATTCTCCACTTCCACTGCTATCAGTCTGTCATCAGTCTGACACTGCATCACTTCCAGCAGACCAGAGACGACTTACCAAACAGTTTCCGTTTCCATTTCCATGGCAGCCTAGAGGTTGGATAGATTAGTGGGGATGCGCTATCGGTAGAGTGAAGGGACAGACCTTTGTTAGGGGGGTGCGTCAGGCTGCGGCACAGAGGCATGTGGGTGTGAAGAGGGGGGTTGGTTCGCCATACCAAGGTTGTACACGTCCCCGTTGCCTGGCGGGTGTAGCTTTCGCACCTCCCGTCCCCCCGGCCTGAATGGCTTTTCTTTGAACACAAGACATATTGAGCCACTTGTTCCTAAAAACAGTAACACAACAATAAAAGAGGCACCTGTTCACTCGCCTGGCTGCAGGCTAGTCTCAGCGCATGCGCTGCTCTCGCCATGCGAGGCTTCCTGGTCGTTATAAGCACGTATTTTATATTTACAACACATATGAATGAATTACAATATTTATACTTTACGCAATTCTGAGTAGTTCTCTTGATGCTCCCGGGAATTGTCAAGCTGTTGAAATAAACAATATAAATTGTATTGGTGTCGATGAATCTGTGGTGGGCGCTGTGGTTTTTGGTCCAGCGCTTTGTGACTTTAAATGCCTGTCAGTAATGTGGAAGAGGTGTGGCGCCGCGGCCAGGGCGACTGACTCCGGAATCTGGGGATCACGGTTCGATCCCCGGCACCGGCGACAGATTAGCCCAGCACCATGTGACTCTGGGCAATAGCTTGCTTAATCTTCCCGACGGCCCCCAGCGCCTAGAGACCCTAACGGGTGATTGTGCGCTTTACAAATGTGGATATTAATTAATGTGCACTTTCACCTGTTTCTGTCCCCATTCCTCACATGCACTGTTTCAAAAACAAGCACTGGTAAGCCAATAGATCTCGCTTTTAGGTCGTATTGGCTTGTCAACTGGTATAGGGATGCTGGAGCGAGAGAGAAAAAAAAGCTCTATCACGTGGCCGCCACCTCATTTTGTAGACGAGCGCATGCATCACTATGTACACTAGGCGTGTGCCAGCAAAATTACGTATGCGCTTTTCCCCCTTTTTTTATTCACTTCTTATCTGAGACGGAGAGGTAAATAAAATAAAATCTAGCTTTAAAAATGCAATAGGTCTCGCCTTTCATTAAGTTAAAGCCATGTGCTTTGCTATACAATACCATTAGCAAAGCAAATGGCTTTAACTTTATCAAAGGCGAGACCTATTGTATTTTCAATGCTTGTTTAATATATATACCCTCAACCTTCTGTGCTGCCTCATTCCACTCCTCCACCCCTGCTGTCCTGCGCAGGTTGTCTGATATCAGAAAGAGAAGGTGTCCTAATGTATTCTACTCTTTGGCATCAGACACCCTCCGGTTCCAAGCACTGTGCAGATGGAGAGGAACTTTACAAACTGCGACATAGCACAGTCTCCAGCAGTGACAGACCACAGGCCTTATGTGTTTTTGTGGCAGACACTCTTTTTGCCCACTGCAAAAACACCGCACATTTGAGGTTTTGGGCGGCAATTCTTTTTTTGGGTGGGGGATGCTTCTCCCAAAGCCTCAAAATCCAGGGGGGGGGGGGGGGATTGGCGGTTTGATCACTTTAGTATCTTAGGGGATTGGAGAGAGCAAGGAAACCAGGCTTGTACCTGTATTTTCTTTCAGCGTAGTTTTGCGATGAGCATAAGCTTTTTACCTGTAGTGAGCTCTTCTATATTTTAACTTATTCTGCATACTCCCCACTTCACCCATCCACCTGCCCACTTGTTGACCTACCAAACCAAATGAAAGAGCACCAGCCTGGGGAAACTTGGGCCAACAAATAAACCGAGGGAAACCAAAGGTCAGCCTGGCTCGAAGAGGTCGTGTACCAGCCAGAGAGTAAAACTATTTGGCATGTAAGTCATGCAACAAGGATATTGTTAGAACAAGATAAGGTGTTTTCCAAATGCAGAAGCGTTTCACCGTAGTACATCTAATTTTATATATACGCATTGAGAAGTGTTTGTTAAATGTAAGAATGTTTAAATATGAACTGAGAAGCATAACATTGCAGCCCTGATCCAGATGATGATGCTATTAGTAAACTAAGGGTAAGGCCACTGGAATTATGTTGTAGGGAGGCACCAAATATGTGGCAGGGTTTAGTAAATAAGCGTGACGAAAAGGAAAATTATGCGACATAATGCAGCACATTTTATTTGTTTTTTCATTATTTTATAATATTTTCACATAGTAATACTATCTGGGCAAATATTTCACCGCATTAGTATCAATTTACCCACCAAATACAGAAATAAGCAACTGAAAGATGACCAGTTAATCTTTCCAAAGGGCCCTCCACTGTGCCCGAATAGGTCATTACTTTTTTGTCATTTTCAATCCATTTGAAGATTTTAACAAAAACTATTGTTTCTTGCTCAGATTATGCCGCAGATGATGGATTATGTAGCGAACAAGGGAAATCCATAAGTTTTTTTTTTTTAAACTGTTTTTATTAACACAGATATTGGTAAATAAATTTGGATACACGAATTGCATAAAAAATGCATGGCATTGTTAAGTCAAAATGACAGCGAAACTAAGCAGTTGTAGTACAGATATAGGTTACAACTTGTTTGGCCATCATGGGGCTGTTTTAAATGTTAACCACATCTATATTGTAAGGGAGTGGGGGTAAAGGAGAAAGCATCTTTTAGCATCTCTCATTCCCCAGACCCCACCGTTTTGGGTTGGGCATGCCTTCTTCCTCCCGCACCTCTAGTCCGTAATATTTCAACCAGGTAGTCCAGATCTTGGTTAATTTTTGGGGGAACCCTCTAGCTTTGAACGTCACTGAGAGAGTGTTGTCTTTCTTGCATGGTATGCCTCCACTTTTTGCTGAATTGCTGATGTGCTTCGACTGAGTGTGCCTTGGGCTCCTGCCAATCTTGTACCCAGGGCCTGTGTTCCTTCCCTAAAACTGCGTTGAAGCCTAAACCCAATTGGCATCTCTGGCCACAGGTAAGCCCCTGGTAAATGGTACCACAGGTACCCAGGGTACTGTGACCAGAGAAGGCCCCTAAGGGCTGCAGCACTTATTGTGCCACCTTTAGAGGCCCTGTACCCTGACACAAACACACTGCCTTTGCAGGCTGCGTGTCTTGGTGTAGAACAAAGTGAAGAGTCGATATGGTACACATCCCTGTGTGCCATGCCCACAAACCACTGCCTTGGCATCCATCAGTCACCCCTCTAGCTGGGTGCCCTATGCCAGTGGTGAGGGTACAGGTGCATGAGCCCCTAAATTTAGTATTTAGAGGCACCCTGAACCTTCCTTCCTCAGATTCAGCAACCACAAGAAAAGAAGCCGTGCAGAGCTAACAAGAGGACAACGCCCAGTGACTTGGCCCCAGCCAAATCCCCTCGAACATGCTCCTGCAAAACCCTGACGTGTCCAGAGGCCATCAACCTCAAAAACCCCGGACGACCTGCCTGCATTCACTTCCCAAGCTGTTTCTCCCGTGAACACCGGGCTTGTCTGAACTGCAGCTTCTGGTGCCAGCCTGGATCCGCAAATCCAGCCCACTCTGCACCCGCCGAGCCCGGACCGAGTTTGAGTGAACAAACACCACGAGGAGGTCCCCCCGGCGACCCTGACCCGAGATCCGGCGACCCCTCACCTGCCTCAAGATGACACCTGCAGCCTCAATCCAGAGGACCCTCTACCGCGACCATAGCGGGTAGGAAAATCCGACGTCCCAAGGCACCCCTGCATCCGACGCCCCGCGGCCTTGTGTGCCCAATCCAGCGGTGCCTAACCAACCCTCTACATCCCTACTTACCCCTCAAAGTGGTTGTCGCTCCTGGAAGATCCTCGTCCCTGAGCCTGCAGTGTTTTTTTTCCCCGGAGAATATCCATTGAAATCAACAGGGCACCTGACCTCAAAACAGCACCCTGCACCTGTCCGCTCTAGTGCTGCTGAGGGTGCCTCTTTTGTGCTAACTTGGTCCCCAACTTGCCCTGAGCCTAACCCTAGGAGCTTTGCTCCCACAACCCCTTGGCTTGCTTGCCAGCAGCCACCAACCGGAGTCCCCATTTCCTACATAGGATAACATTGGGCTTCACACTCTGCACCCGGCAGCCCGAGTGCCGCTGAGGGTGCAACAACAGTGCATCACTGAACCTGGAAGACCCCTGGGTCTAACCCTAGGGCCCTAACTCCAAAGACTGATTACCTAAATGGAAAGCGATAACCTCTTTTTCCTCATAGAATAACATTTACACTTTTTCTCCCAAAAAGTTTTTGTTGACTTTTTAAAACTACAAATAATCCTTAAAAATCAGCCGAATAACCAAAACGCTTTTTTTCAACTATTTTCAGGAAATGTCCCAGTGCTGAATCTAGGTATCCAGCACTGAGTAAGAAAAAGTATCGCTAACATAACTTACCTGCTAAGTGAATTTCTTCCCATAGGATAACATTGGTGATTCTATTTGAAAAAGTTTCCAAGTGTCAACTTTTGAAATGCAATAATAATCTTTAAAAATCGTACCTCTAACTAAAACTCATTTACTCACCTGTTTTCAGGAAATGTCCCAGGGCTGAATCTAGGAACCAGCCCTGTGTTAGCAAAAGTAATCTGAAAAGTAATTAGATGCATTTTACTTAAAAAGCCCATTCATTCAAATGTACTATACCTGCAATGTGTTGCAAACTGCTTACTTAAAACTGTAACCAAAACCAGTACAAGTTACACTGCAATTTTGAACTGTGTTCATACAAGTACTTTACTACTGAAAAGTATTTTTATACTTGCCTGTACCAGGCTTGCTTGGTTCTAGAAATAGAACAGTATATTTTTTTATACAAAGCAATTGGCCTAGAGTCCAGTTCTTGAGTGTGTTAATTCATTTGCTGACTGAGTGGGTACATCAAATGCTTAACACTGCCCTTTGATACTGCCTTACTACTAGACCAAGCTACCACTTTAGAGAGTAAGGTTCTATCTAACTTTAACCTCTGCCAAACCTCTGGAGACCCTTGGACTCTATACACACTGTACCTCACTTTGGTGCAGTATCTATAGAGCCAGCTTCTTACAGTCACTTTTCTGCTACCATGCACAGATCCAAACTTGCCCTCCATTCAGTGTTTATGGGATGGTCTGGGGCTTCCCAATATCGAGCTTTGTCCCTCTTGGCCACCACCAACCTGGGTTACATAAGAGTTTACTGTTGGGGAGGTCTAATTCAGTGGGGATACCTAGTGAAATATATTTGGCCTCCAAGGAGAGCTGTGCCCCTTATATTCCGTTCCGTTTCCCCAGTATCTGGGACCAATAGAATTTTATATAATGGCGTTCCCAAAGTATGTGGATGTATGTTCCATGTATTGTCTTAGAACGTAAGCAATAAGGCATTTCTGCTCTCCCCATGGTGTGTAGGCGTGCCCTGTCCAAATACACTCTGTACAGAATCTTAAACTGAATTAGACGCAACCGCTGTCTAATGGCCACCTCTCTTGGGCGCATCAGGGCTGCTTCCCAGTCAATATCTTCTAGCAGTCAGGTGATATTTTCCCATTTGGTCCCAAGGGTTCCCAGCTTATCGGGAATGTTACTAATTAAGGTTTTATATGTCCATGAAATGGCTTTACTGGGTATTTCGTTCTGTAATAGTCTGCCTTCTAAGGGTGCGATTTCGGGGGTGTCAGCGCTGTGTATAGTCTCTGCCCTCCATGCTTGTTGCAGCCAGAGATAGGTGTATCTTTGGGTGTTGTTTAACTGGTATGCGGCTTGAAGTGGCCATGTCCCAGAGTCTAAAGCTCTGGTGTTTATCGATCTCTGGTAGTCTCAATCCCTCAGAGTGGAGGCTTTCGTGAGTCTCTTGTCCAATTTCATCTGTCTCTCTGCTCCTCTCCAGGCCTCTATCGTCCTTTGGGTGGCTGGCAGCAGCCAGCGGGTTCCCTTGCCCCTGTATAAGTAATGAAGGTGTGTCGGAATTGGAGCTGTTCCAAGGCATAGGTTGGATGGTCACCTGCGATGTGCCTCCATTCATTAAGTACTACTAGTAGGGCAGCCCTATAGTAGGATCTTATGTTGGGTAGTGCTATTCCCCTATTATATTGACTGCGCTGGACTGCCTGTAACACCAATCTCTGGTATGTCCCATTCCCCAGGAGTGTATGTAGTTTGTTCTATATTATTGTGAAGATCGCCTTGGGTACCTGTAGCAGGGTGGCGGGGAACGCTACTGAGACGGACTGGTTGTCGACTGACAATCCTTACACCCCCTCTCTTTCACCGCTTCAGGACACCTGGGAAACGGAGCCCGAAGTGTGGTGGAATCAACTTCCCTCAAGAAATGAGGACTGTATCTTTAAGGGGGCAGAGTATACAGGAGAAGACACACCCACCTATGATGCGCTGCTGTGCCGAGCGATTCGACTGGAGGAACAATGTACGGCCCCCGGTGACGTGCTGACTAGAGGACTGGACAAAAAGCAGGAAGAGGAAGAATCAGTGTGCCCCGACACCTGGGAGAAGAGTGGAGAACGAAGGGAGACTGTGGAGGACGGAGGAGAATTGAACGAGGACATTTCGGAAGAGCGGAAGTAGCAGTGCCTGGAGGCCAACGTTCCCAAGCACCGCCCAGCCACACCCAGGGAGGAGTGTGGCTCACTCAGGTGCGTCAACGCATTACGGGTTGGCTGGGGCAGCGTGGCAACGCCGTGTAGTTAGTGTACATATCGTCTTCACTTCCCGATCTACTCGTTCCCAAGACCCCCCTAGCTCCTTTTCCTCACAATATTACCCTTCACCCGTCTAGCTCACTATTACTCTGTACAGCGCACAAACCACCGGTGTCCTCACTTCCCTGGTGCCCCGAGGGGAACATTACAGTAAGAAGCCAGAGCGCTAAAAGCCCTCTCTTTATTTCCCGCATGTGGCGCTGGAACCTGGCCAGAGAGAGAACGGGAATTCCCAGAGGAAGAGAGGAGGTGGACCAGTCCACAAAGACCCCGTGCCCTCGCCGACACCTTGGACCCGGCAACCCTAGCTCGTGAAAGACTCACCCAGAGGAAGAAAAAAACCTTCATAAAAATAAAAGCCCATTTACCCTACTCTGGTGTCCGAGTCCCTCCTTCTGAACCGCTACAGTACCTTACAATATGTACTTTGCAATACGTAAAGTAATTTCGGGAGCGTAATCATTTTATACATGGCGCTCTTCCCATTGTTGTTAACAGGAGTCGACTCCATCGATGTACACCATCATGGAATTTTCAGAACCCGTCTAATGTTGTAATTTAGGCTCACCACGTCATCAGTGGTGACATAAAGGCCAAGTAACTGAACCCTTCTTGGACCGTGTGTAAACACCCCGGGAGTTCTCGTGTGTCAAGGGTTTCCCCCACCGAATAGAGGGTGGATTTGTCCCAGTTTATGTTGTACCTTACGTGTCGACCATATTCTTCAAATGTTGGTAGGATCACAGTAAGTGACTTATTAGGGTTAGTGACATACAAAAGGATGTCGTCGGCTTGAAGTGAAATTTGCTCCTCACCCAGGATCCCCCCGTCATCCTTGGACCCTCTCATTTCTGGGTGCTCCCTAATCATGCAAGCCATTAGCTCCAATACCAGAGCAAACAGTAAAGGGGACATTGGACAACCCTGTCTGGTACCCCTGTGCACTGGAAAGTCCTCCGAGGTAATCTCATTGACTCGAACACTGGCCCTAGGATTAGTGTATAACTCTACCCAGGCTATAAAAATTGGACCAAATCCAAACCTTAGCAGTGTTTGTCGCATAAATGGCCAATAGACTGCCCCAAACCCCTTCTTAGCGTCCAAGGAGAGAAACAAGTGCCAGCTGGACCTATTTTTCACAGTATCCAACCAGATGGCCAGGCAGCGAAGGTTGTGACGTGTGGCATGTTTTGGCATAATGCCAGATTGGTCGCAGTGAATAAGGGATGTGATTACTGGCAGAAGGCTTGTAGCCAGGATGGTGGCCAAGATCTTGGTCTCAACTTTGAGTAGCCATATATGTCTGTAGGACCCACAATAAGTTGGGGGTTTCCCTGGTTTGTGAATCACTGCCTCTGTAGCTTTATGAATATCTGGTGGGAGTGCTGCTAGGTACATGTTCAGGAGATGTGTGCCTAGTATGCTAGTGTTACTCTTAAAGAATTCCATGGGCAGTCTATTCGGACCCGGGGTTTTCCCAGCTTTTTGTCTACCAATAGAGTCGATCACTTCCTCCAGGGTCAGCTCCTTCTCAAGCATTGCTTGGTCATCTCGGGAGAGGGTGGGGCTGTCTATTGCTCCCAAGTAGCTATCAATTTGTGTACTGTCCACTAGCGGCCTGGCTCTGTGGAGTTCTGTATAGTAACGAGCAAAGGCACCCGCTATGTTAAGGGCTGTGGTGTGGGTCTCGTCTTTTTTGCGTATAGAGCCCACCCACCTCGTCTCACCAACAGCTTCCCTGAGCTATACCCGTTTCATATAGCCGGTGTTGTGTGGCCTGGAGTTGGGCCTTCACTTCCTGATTCACCAATGCTCCATATTCCGGCGGAGCATATGCTGGTCAACACTTGGGTTTACGTGTCTCTCCAGCTCTAGGAGCCTGTGTTCCATTCGCGGGTCTCCTCTCTCCTTTTGTGGGCTATTATGTTTTGCGCCGTATCTCGTATGAGAGTCTTGTATGACTCCCATATGGTAATCGCCGAGGACACTGAGCTCTCCTTTTCGTGGAAATATAATTGTGAGTCAGTTTAAATCTCTCTGGCGATAACCTTATCTTATAGGGCCCAGGCGCTCAGCCTCCATTCCTGTTGCTGCCTGCGCCTTTCCCCTACCACCATCAGCCAGAGAGGAGAGTGATCAGATATGCCTCTCGCCAAGTACTCCATCTTTTCCACTATGTCCACCTCTCCTGCCGTGGGCAAAGAAGTAGTCTAGTCTGGAATAAAAACTAGCGGCCACCTGAAAAGTATGAGTAAGTGTGTTCTGTTGGATGCTGTCAGCCCCAAAGGTCAATCAGTCCTATTGTATTCTAGAATTGTGCCAGGAGGGTGGGCTCACGCCTCCCCAGAATAGCATTTGTGCGATCCATGTGTGGGTCTGTCACATCATTGAAGGCCCCACCCACAATATGTGTAGAGGAACCGGACTCCATAAGTATACTGGCTACCTTATCTAGTGTCAGATGTTGTAGTCTTGGGGTTTGCATAAACACTAATCAACGTGTGCGCTCTCCGTCCCCATGTCCCCTTCACCGCAACAAATGTGCCGTTTGTGTCTGTCAATGTTTTGTTAGTGTAGAAGAGGGGTGTCTTTTTAATTAATGTGGCACCTCCCCTAGATCCAGGGGAAAATCCAGCGTGCACAAGTGTGGTATACGCTCCCCTCCCCAGAAAGGCTTCTCATGGCCGCTCAAGTGTGTGCAGCCTCAACTCCAGCCGCTCACTTCACTGTCCCTGATCTTGGTATCCCTATGGTGGTTTTCTAAGAACTTATTTCCTGAGGTCCCTTGTCTCAAATAGTCAACATAACCGACTCCTCTATCTGGTGGATGTTTCGGAAGAGCGAGTGGGCGCTATCCGCGCAGCTGAGTAGTCTTTGTCTAATGGGTCGGATGTGGTTTGTTCTCGATCTTTGGGTTGCTTCCGTCTTTATCTCGTGGCATTTTATCCTCAGAGTCTCAGATCTGTGCCCTCCTGTCTGTAAGTCATTTGGGGCGGAAGGGTGTCTACAAGTATTGTGAGAAGTTGGCCTGTTATATGCTATCCACTATTTAAAGTGGGCACCTTGCACCAGTCCAAACGACCCTTATTGATGATTAGGTTAAAGACAACCTTTATTGACAGCTATCCTAGTGGAGAGTGGCCTTCAGGCTAAGTCTCGAAGGAATGTAAAGCAGCTTGTTTTACCAGATCAGAACCTCCTGAATGACCAAATGAAAGGAGAACCACACAAGAGATATATAAAATATGTGTATTTATTACTAAAAACTCTCTACGAACCTCTTTGAGATTAGAACACGCAGTACACAATATTAAATCACTACAACAACCACCGTAAATTGCACAATACACAGCAGGCTCCAGGGGGGAGACCGTACCGTATTCTAAGAAAGTGGTATAACAACCCCGACTTGACTAGACACAGTGCCTAGAGCACATAGAATCGCTGGGACTCCAAGGAACCACCCAAGGTAGTGACACAGGGCACACATGGAGGACGGGTGCAGTGTGTGAACACAGGCTCGGTCTCCGTACAACTCTATGGGAAAGTTGCGGTTGGAAATGTGAAGATTAAGGACACTTCAGAGAAGACTTCAAGCAAACCCTTTCAAACATAGAAGGTTCTAAGGCCAGCACCCTTGAGAGTACCGAGGTACCCGTGTTACCTATCCCAGAGGAGCCGGGTGCATAGGGGTCAAGTGGAGTCGGAAACCTTCGTCGTTTTCAATGGCCTGATGCGAAGAAGTGCTGCTTCCGGTAAGATGAAAAGTGTCATGTGGAATCCAAGCCTGGATCCGAGGTAAGATGAACCTGAAAGCAGAGGGGACAGAGTCTAGGTCACTTCATGGTGACCAGGGGCACGATAGATGAATGCCCACCGATGTCTGGTGCTTCAGGTGAGAAGATGCAATGCTTGACTCTGCAGCCATGGGGACCAGGAGACATCGACGACTACCAAAGTCCGGAGGTGAGCTGTCCCACGAAGGATGTAGAGTACTGGGGGCTCAGTGTCCGGATCAAACACCAACAAACCTTGGCAACTGCAACACACGCAGGCAGAGGAAATCCGCTTTGGTGAGGACCAGCAAGGTCCTAGGGACTCTCCAAACAGTGGAGAGTCGAGGCATGTCTGGTGCATCCAGGAAAGCCCACGGAAAGTCAGTTACCTTCACAGGGACCCACAAGTCGATGGACCAGTGATCGCGAAGGGACCTCGAGCTGAATCACAAAATACCAGCCCACGGAACACTCTTGGAGTGTAGGCTGGAAATCTTCGGTGGAAATAGTGCTCTGGGTCAGGACTACACGTAGCCCAAAGCACAGCCTCCGGGATCGCCAAAAAGCATATGCTGCTGCAAAAGTACGCTGTGCACAGGGGTTCGGGTTGCACAGTCCCCACGAGTGATGCGGGCCTCAGAATTGCTGAGAGCGCAGATAAGCCTCCGAGACCTCGGAAACCCACCTCCTGTGTTTAGGAAATCTTTTGAGTCCTAAGGAGCTCGGAAGATTCAAACCGGTCAGCTGCGTTAAAGGTGCCTGCCTTGCAGGGGAGTAACTCTTTACTCCAAGGGAGTTTCTTCAGTCATCCAGCGTAGTGTAGATCGTCAAAGTACTTGGTTTCTGTAGCAGAGTTTAGACCAGGTAAAATATAAATTCCTGTAGTCAGGGTTCCTACTTTATACCCAAGGAAGGGGTGTGACAAGCTCTGGGGACCCACCTAGGGGAGGTTCTAGACAGAGGGGTGGCTACACCCATGTCCTCTGTCCAGTTTCACACCAGAGCAGTAGCAAATGGCTCCTGCAACCGGTTTGAGCTGTACTATGCACAGGGACACCAAATGTGCCCCCAGTGCAGACTTTCTGGCACGCTCTGAGTGCACCCACCCAGCCCCAATACACTAAAGCCTGTCTGGGAGATGGTCACACCTCCCTGTGACAGTAAACCTATTGTCAAGCCTTCCCCTGCTCGAACTCAGCTCAGCATCAGAAGGGCAGACTCGTGTCTGTGGCTGGCAGCATTCATTTTGTGATGCCCAGGTCGAGAAAGCTGGTACCAGGTGTACTAGTGTTTCACATAAGTCCCTCTAGGAAAGTGGAATCATACCTGGATGTGAGGTATGGTACCAGGGTGTTTGACACCAAACACAACATGTTTAGATGCAGCCATTTTAAAGTTAGCATTTACCAGGAGGTTATAATGCACTTAAAGGGGCTCTGCTCGTGCATGGACACCCTCACATAAAACCCAGCACCCTGTCTTCAGGATTGATAAGGCCTGCCATAGGGGTGACTGATAGTTTTATATGTGCAGTGATTTAGGATAGATATAGTGAACCTATATCTAAGTAAGGGGTGCATGCACCACCTTACACCGGGTGCAGTAGCAGACCTGTGCTGCCATTTTGAATGGTCTCTCAGGGGTGGCACAATACATACTGCAGCCCCTGGGAGGCCTCTGGGGTACCTAGGCCCTGGGTACATACTATACCATATACTAGGGACTTATAAGGGTACCGCAGAATCCAATCTGGAGTGTACCTAAACTACATGCAATCAATTTAGTGGAGAAAGCAGCTAGACTGGGGTCCTGGATAGTAGGCTCCCAGTCAGACTAAGCCAAAAACAGTGATACATCAGCAAAAAGGCGCGGTAACCATAAGAAGCAGATCCTACTCTCCTACACGTAGGTCTTGTGCTGCTTGGTAAGTCGTTGCGCCCCTCTCCCCTTTTGCTGCCTGGAACCTGATCCCTTTGACTTACCTGTGTGAGAGGGCCCCATCAAGTCTGTTCAACGTCGTAAGTGGGGATGCTCCCACACCCAAGTCCATGCCTCTTTTGGCATCTGGAAGAAGTGAAAGGTGCCATGAAAGATAACCTTAAGTTTTGCTGGAAATAGTAGTATATAGTGGATCTTGAGGGTTCACAATTTTGCCTTGACAGTCAAAGTTATGCCGTAATTAATCCGGGAACACCATTATCCTGGCATTAGTATGTTTGATTTCCCCCAATTGCCTTAGTTCACAAAGTTTTAGGTCTCAATCCTGAAAGTTAAGGAATTGGGCAATCGGAGGCCTCGGGGGAGCACCAGGCGGCAGCCGAAAACTGGGCATCCTGTGAGCTTGTTCAATGATGAAACACGGTGAGAACTGCAGTTGGGAGGGAAGTCCCTGAGCCATGCTGTTAGGGATGGTCATGGGTCTGCTCCCTCCGCTCCTTCTGGGAATCCAATATAGCATAGGTTGTTTCTGCGGGCCCTCATCGTCCACCCTCCAAGCCACTTCCTTAAGTGAGGCGCTTAGCCCTGTTTCTTCTTTAAGCATGTTGTGGGATATGTCTTCCTCTTCAGAAATACGGCTTTTGGCTTGGGTCACTTTCCGAAAAATAGCGTAATTCTTGGCGCAGCAGGGTCACCTCTGAACATATCTCTGCCATTTTCCCTTCCAGAGCTTCTCTGGAGGCGTGTAAAGCCTGTAGTAGGGCCGTGTTATCAGGCAGAGCAGCAGCTTCTTCCTCCACATCCGATGGCAGGGGCACCGTTTTTGTATACATTACCTGTCCATCTTTGCCTGCTTCATCTGTTTAGGGTTCTTGTCCCTTGCCATCTCGCAGTGGTGAGAATGAGACTATTGAATAAGTTGTGGGCCCGTCTCTCTGACTTCCCAAATGACCACCTCTGTGTGACTAATGTGCGGTGACTGTTGCCCCTGTCCTTTTGTGGGTAGTTCGTAGCGTTGGGTGCTCTCCCCCGACACGCTCACTCCCCCCTCTGTCTCCCCGATCCACATGTTTCATGAGAGGAGGGCAGCTTGGAATGGGAGAGACCTCAATCCGGGGCTGTACCTCCTCTTACCGCACTGCGCAGTCACCTCAGACAGAAAAGGGGAGATCTCGCCCCAGAAGGGGTATCCTGCTCCACTGCTTCTACCTTGATTCTCTCTCCATGGTGGCAGCAGTAGGACACAGGCCCATCCCCACTTCAGCAGGGCCTGAGGGGGGAACCAGTGCCCCCAGGTATCGCCTCTTAACAGGGCCACCCATAAGCCAATAGCAGTTTTCCCTACGCCGCTGGCAGTTCTGTGTGCCAGCTCCCCCGGGGTCCGTATCTCCCGTTCATGCCAAGCCTTCAGCTCCAGGGTACACTGTCTCCGCCCCCTGGACTCTCCACGACTGCCCAGTCCCTCTCACCTGTGCGTTGCTCCAGGCTCTTGACAGGCCTTCATCTCCAGGGGTGAGGGGCACCACTGAGGCCTCCCAGCATCCTCCCCAGTCTCAGCGCCTCCGCTGCCCGGCCTCCCCAAGAACACACAGTCCCTCTCACCTGTGCTCTGCTTCAGTTCTGTACTCAGGGCTTTAAGTGGGATGAAAAAACTGGGGTGCTCTCAAAGGGGCGTGGCCAGTGTAATTAGGGGCATGGCTTTAAAACACTTCCGCTAAAAATCTGTGTTTAGCATAGTGTGCCGCCCGACTTGTATTTTGCTGTTTGTCATTGCATCCAGATATGCGATACAACAAGTAAGGACTATTGGCTTTGCCAATGGCTATTTGTTGCATAAGATAAATAGGCTGCAACTATGGTAATTACCAGGGCACAAGTCCTAAAGAAAGAAAAGTGGGGGGACTCTCCAAGTTAGGTGGTGTCACAGAAAGTGGCATCACAGCAGGAAGTGACATCACATGTGCAGCAGATCTTTCATTTGCACATATTGCAAGATTTAACAATTAAAGCCGCTCAGTACTTAAGCCTGTGACTTAAGGTCCCTGTATGGAGGAATTAACAGCCCAATTGTGGATGAAGTTTGGCGTGCAACTACATTAGTCAAGCCTTTAAGTGCTTTAAGCGAGGCATACTAAAACATGGCACCATGAACAAAAGCAGAGTTTGTGCTTTGACAAAACCCAAAGAAAACCACATGCCAGAAACTACAATAGTGATTATCAAAACTATAAAATGTATTACGCTACCTACAACATCACATTTAAATATACTAACCGGTAACCATTTTACGGGCCTTGGAATGTGGTGAAGCATCAGGACTCCACATCTGCACGTTCTTTGCAGCAGGCACATTAACCCTCTGCGCTACTTTTATGAAGTCAAACCTGCCATCAGACAAAACTTAGCTCTCTCCAGCAGGAGTATTAATCACCAAGTTATCTTGAACATTTATTGTTGCATGAGAACTTCTGGACACGGGCTTTTTAATCCATGTGTCATTTTCCAACACAGCGCCCCAGAGATTAGCGCCAGGTGCTGGTGCACCGCCTTCAAGTCAGCTCTGCATGTATGATTTCTGTTTTTCTCATTTAATTGAGGTAATTTTAGCTTTTCCAATCCCATAATGGCACTCTGCATTTGCTGCACTGCACTAAATAACTGCTTGTGAGTGTTGATCGAAATCTCATCCAGTACATTTCACGCTTAGGCAATCCACAAACACAAAAATGTAACCCATTTTATGCACATTTAGAACTTGGTAGCTGTGCTGTGACAGTGTACCTTTTTCTGCAAATTGAGCCTGCCACATAACAATGTTATAAATTCTAATGTTGTATTGTCCGTCCAGAAACCTACGTTGGCCCGATTTGTTAGACAAGGATAACTGTTTAGGCTTTGATTAGAGAGCTGTAGAGCCCGCACCAACCCATGCATTTTCAGGTGATTGATGCGGCCAGGGCACAAGTTTGGTACCCCACTTATTTTCCAGGGTGGATGCCGTCCACCCTGCTTATCAAAACGCCGTCCACCCTGCCCTGCTCATTAAAAAGTATCACGCTTTTAATGAGCAAGGCAGGGTGGACGGCGTTTTGATAAGCAGGGTGGATGGCGTCCACCCTGGAAAATGAGTGGGGGGACGCCGTCCACGCGCGTGGTACCCGACTCGTGCCCTGGTTATTACATAAAATATTGAAAAAGCTTCCAATTAAAATCCTGGTGACTCTACCACAATGTTGCTGATCTTCCGTTTTAGAAAGAGAAGGGAATTCCAGAAAGAAAATAACTTTTTAAAGGATTTCCCTTCCCCCACAGCGCTCACCTGGCATGACGGCATGCCATAACTTCTCCACTTGTGAGAAGTGAGCAATTCAGGTTTCTCTCCCTCACTCTGGGGGAAATTCCAGGTGGCCCCTTAGAAATATCTTCTACTGCATCTGGAGGTACAGACATTAGCTGCAGCATCCCTCCTTGTCCCCCGGCGACTCCAGCCTGGTACCGACAGGGTCCGCGTCACGAGAGGTAACTGCGAAAGTGTTAGAACTGTCCATTTATGTTGGGGGTTGTGTGCGCGGTAAGGGCCAAGCGCTAGGTTTCTCAGCGTAATTGAGTGGCTCTAGATTTTAAACGCGGCTTCAATGCGCTTAGAGGACCAAAAGCTCCAGTGAGGGGAGCCAGCGTGTTTTTACCTGTGCCGGCAGCAGTCAGAGTGAGTGGGGAGCCGTCGATGGGGCTTTAATACCAAGGGCAAACAGCTCCAGTGCAAGCCGATAGACCAAGAACTGACCAAGAACACTCATTACCCGTATTATCACAACACTGCCATGTGGCACTCGTCGCAGACGCGCGGCGATCGCGTGAGCTGTGGGAGAATGTGGGCAAATGAATACAGAATGAACGCGCAATTCTCCAGGGAAAACGGAGACTGAGGAGCCCTAGCTGAATGTGCCTGCTGATGCCCCAGCTGGCGGAAGGTGGAGGTCTGAGATGTGGCCCCTGGAACACCATCCCGCTTGCCGGTATCTCCCTCCCGCCTCCGCACAGCTTCTGCCCTTTGAATGAGGTGAGAGTTGGGCGTGGGGGCCACAGGAAGGACATCACATTTCAGGGCGATCCACTACTGTACTGACTTGCATGCAGGAGTCTCCTGATCCTACTGATTTGCCTGCAGGATTGCGGTTTGACATGCGAGCCTGATCTATGCTTTGAACCTTAATGGGTTACTTTGATGGTCTGGTGTTGCCTAGCTCTGGTGTATACATTGAGGGACGTCGCCCATTTTGTTCATCTTTATTTTTGCTTTTGGACATCCATCTTGTCCTTTGGTCAAAGAAACTGAAGTGGGGTGCCCCCTCCTCCCCTGTCTCTATGCTCGGCTGTACATAGAGAGTGAAATGGGCTGGATCCACCCTCTGCATTTGGGGTCCATCTTGGAATGGGCTAATTGTAATTGACATTATCCCACTGATCTGGTTCAGGAATTCTCCTCTTAACATCATCCATGTGCCACTGATAAAACATTACCATCGGACAATAGATCAAGTACATCTGCGCCGCAACAGCGCGGGCAGCTGCAACGTTTCTACCTATCTATTTAAAGGGCACATTGAGTTTCCTGGCGGCCTTTCCCTCATTTACAGCTGCGCAGCAAGTAGTGCCAGCTGCACTGTTTAGGCCATTAACAGCTATGCAGCAAGTAGTGCCAGCTGCACCGTTTAGGCCATTAACAGCTGTGCAGCAAGTAGTGCCAGCTGCACCTTTTACGCCACTTTATCCGTGGGGACAGCTCTGATTGAGTTAGGAGTGAGATGCACTTCTTCGCCCCATTCCCTCACAGCTGCGCAGCACTTAGTGCCAGCTGCAACGCTTAGGTTTGCGCAAGTGCACATCCTTTGACTTTCGCTGCATTGGCAGCCCTGACATTTTAGATACAGGGCATTTGAGCCCCCCTCTGAGATGGCCAGTTGGCCAAGGAGACTGGGAGGATTGTTGGGCGCCAGGCCCTTTTATGATTATGTGGTGCTAGGAAATGTTCATGTAGTATGATTTAGGCACCCTGTTCTGAGTACCTCTAAAGGTGGTTTTATGATGAGGAGGTTGTCTTGCATATTTTGGTTATGCTAGTGAGATTTTGTTCCACCCTGTGCTTTATGCCCCTAATGTTAGTGATTCTCAGGAGGTCAGGGTCCAATATTAGTCTGCTGAGATTATGGGCGTATAATGCGGTTGGTGCCTAATGTGGTTTTTGTTACAGGCTGATGCTAAGTACAGTGATCACCAGTGGTTACTGGGTATTAGTTTATGATCTGTTTTACTTTTACTAAATTTGCTTTGTGATGGTTCTGACAGTGGTCCAGTTGGCCCAGTCATATGTAAATACTTCCCCTGTAAATATTATCTAGTGCCTGGTGGCATCATGTATACCGAGATGAAGGGCCAAGCCCCCCCATCTTCTTTTGCTCTGAAGTAACAACCTGTTCCTAATCACCTCACTTCCCGGATGGCACATCAGTTAAGATATCTTCACCCGACGTCTGGAATATATGCCCCCTTTATGTCCTTATACTTCTCCTCACCACCGCTTTCCTAGTAACACCCTTCTCATATCCCCCCACCCTCCTACTCTTAATTTTCCCAACATGGCCACCACTTGAGTTAAGGCTGGAATTAATTGCTACAAAATCATTTATCCTCCCAACCAGACTAAAGCTTCAGTTAAAAGATTGAAGCATAACATTATTGAACGTTTCCCTGATTCCCTTTTTGTTTATCAATTTTACAATGGTCGTTTTGGGAGGCTCAACAACGATTTCATTTTCTTCACTCAGGAAACCCCCTCTTGGTCCACCAGCTTATATAATTCCCTTAACGTCACCTCCTCCTCCTCTATCCCTCATGGGAAACAACAAAAAATGTCCCCCTGCGTGTTTCAACGGCCCCCTCACTATCTCACTCTATAACAACGTCCTGTCATGATCCAAGGCAAAGACACCTATCTCTCTCTCTTTGACCACCTCTTCCCCTCCCTACTCTCCTCCTCAGCGACCAGGTTATCCCCTGACGCTTCATCTAGCTCCACCCATTACTCCCTTTCTCCACCCCTGACACCCCTACACTCCATTAGGCTGAACCCTTGAGAAGCACAGATCGGCCTTCTTCCCTCCACCTCTTCTCTCTCCCTCTTCCCTCCCCCTCTTCCCTCCTCCTGTTCCCTCCTCCCCCATTCTTCCCCCCTCGCAGTATGCCCCCCCTTCATCACTTCAGCCTTACCTTTAGCTAATACGCTCCTCATCCAAACTGCACCGTCCCGGTACTCCAATCTCATCTCCTCCCCCCTATTCCTACCTGCCACCCCCCTTTTTAGTCCCCCTCTCCTCCACCCTTCTCCCCAGTTAACTTTCCTTACGCTCCCCTTATTCTTCCCTCTCCCCCTCTTCTCTACCCCCTCCTCCACTCGCTATTTAGCCCGATTTCTCCACAAACCCATTGCATCTCTCTCCTTCCTCCCACTCCTCCAGCAATGCTGTGCTACCCCCTTCCCCCCCTTGGTAACCCTTTCCATTTCCCTCCCACGGGCCCAGCAGAACCATTTCCTTTCTTCAACTTCCCTTTCTCCCAACCCTCCTCACTCTGCCAGATGCCTGTTCCCTCACAGACACCTCTCCTAGCTGACAGGACCTCTCCAACCACCTCCCCTCTTTTCCTCCCAAACCTCCTACATTCCTATGACTCCACACAGTCCTCGCCTCTCCTTCAACCCCACCGCTTTGATCCGCATCCATCTCCCCTAAATATGTCCTTAATTTCTTTCCTTCTTGCACACCAACAAAGACAACTCTCCCTTCACCTCTGATACACCAACTCCCGCTCTAAACCTCCACCTTTCCCCACCTATGAACCCTATACCCTAACTCTCCTCCTGTCCCCCCAATTCTCCCTGCCTTCCACCACCAATTTCACCCCCTCCTGTTTCCATCAAGCCACCCAACCTTACGTGCTCTGTCCTACTCTCTCTGGAAAATAAGCTAGGCTCTCTTATCACCTCCATCTCCCAGCTTGTAGCTACCATTTCACTTTTAAGCTCCAAGATTTCCACTTTTCCATACACCTCAACTCCTTTGGAAAACTCTCACCTTCCCACAAGATGCACCTCGCCCCCTCACACCATTATAGCCAAGCATAACCTGTTGTGTGCAAACATCGTCAACTCCCACAAGCCCTTGAACGCGACCCTTCTTCAACTTGCATCTCCTAGTAACCCTACTATCTACACTATTCCGACTATCTCCTCTGTCAGAACCAAGCATCCACCTAAACCCTCCCAAGCACCCCAGTATAAGTACAATATCCCTATAACCCTTTATAGCCCAAGTGCCCCCGTCACCAAAACAATCTTGACAGAGCTGCGCTGTCTGCTCCACAACTGCAGATCTGCAATAAAACACAAACTTGAAATCTCTGATACCATCACCCTTCACAATATTGACGTGCTCTTCCTCACAGAGACCTGGTTCAACGATACCTCTCACTCCTATTACCCACAGGCTATTCTATATTTAGGAATGACGGAATTGACAAAGTTGGCGGAGGTGTTGCAGTCATCTTTAGAAACTCCCTTCCACTTAAGACTTTTCCTATCAGCTCCTTCCGCACTTTTGAATGCCCATCTCTTGAGCTTCAATTACACCACCGCTCACTCCTCAGATTCCATGCCATTTACTGCCCGCCTTGTAGCAGCCCTTCTTTTATGGAGGAACTCACTGAATTCATCAGCGACCAATTCTCGCAAAGTGACAATCAGACCTTCGTGGGTGACTTCAATCTCCACTGGGGCTTACCGCAAGACTCTTCTGCGAATTTGCCTGCAACCTTCCTCTCGGCAAACGATCTTATCCAACACTGCACAGAATCAACACACTCTAAGGGCTCAATCCTGGATCTTGTTATTTCTAAAGCAGGCATGCTTTCTATCGCTACTCCTATTCATGTAGACTGGTCTGACTACTTCCTCATCCCATTCTCTCTTCACCTATCACACACTATAACTCTTGGCCAACCTAAGAGGGCTACCTCCTGGTTCCGTGACACTAAAAATATTGACGTTGGTCCCTCTGTGAATCGGCTTTGCTATCCCTTCCAAGGCTAGACCCGAACCTAGATGTTGACGAACTCACCTCCCAATGCCTCACAGTCCTTACAGTCAAAATCAATAACGTCGCTCCTCTCCAAAGCATAAAGAAAAGGCCCACTCCCTCAGCACCCTGGTTCTACAAATCCCTCTATGAAGAAAGGAAGCACCTAAGATTCCTGGAGAAACAATGGAGGCAAGCGCCCTCCACCGATAATTTGGCCACGCTTCGTTCAGCAAGATACAAGTACCACAAGCACATCTTCCTTGGGAAAGCGTTGCACTTCAGAACCCTCCTTGACTCAGCCAAAAATAGACCCAAAAAACTATTCGATCTCATCAAGAATCCTAACTGCTCTCCCCCAACCTCCAAGTTGGAGGATTCTACAAAGAAAGCAGCAGATTTAGCTATATTCTTTGACGAAAAAGTGAAATCACTTGTGGATCAGGTCGTTCATCCCACCCCTCCAGAGGAGCGCAAATCCTTAGCCATTTGGCAGAACTTTGACCCCATCTCTGAAGATGCCCTCCTCAATTGCATCCTTGAAACAAAGCCCTCCAACCGTTCTCTTGACCCCATCCCTAGTGCCATTGCCATTGACTTCTTTAGCCATTCTCTTACCTATTGGACCAATCTGGTCAACCTCTCCCTCTGTCAAGGCTCCCTTCCTGTCTCCTTCAAAACTGGGCAGGTCACCCCTCTGCTTAAAAAACCCACTGCTAATGCGAATGACCTCAACAACGTCCGCCCCATCACTAACTTAGCCTTTCTTGCGAAGATCACAGAAAGATGTGTAGCGAAACAACTCTCTCGTCATATCAAGGACAATGATCTTCTTGACAATTTTCAGTCCGGCTTCATCCAAAACTGCAGCACTGAAACAACCCTGCTGCAAGGGATTATTGACGCGCTGCTGATACTCTATTCGGGGGGGGGGGTCGGGTCTTGTCTTCTAATTCTGCTTGACCTTTCTACAGCCTTTGACACTGTCAATCACAACACACTCCTCAACACTCTTCAACAGAGAATGGGCATGCAGGGCACTGTGCTTAAATGGTTTGCTTCCTTCCTCTCTGATAGATCCCAAATGATCAAAATAGCAAACAGTCTTTCATCTCCTTTGGCGGTAGGTCAAGGTGTTCGTCAAGGCTCTATACTTACACGACTCTGCACGGCGACCCGAGGACAGGCTGCTGCGGCAAGGCTCTCCTACGGAACAGTTGTGCTCTTTGGAGACGTACTTGCTGGGCGCCATTTCGAGTTTGAACCATTGGTAAACTCGTATGTTGATTCCAGTGTTGTTGGGATTCTCCTCCATACGTTATGATCAGATTGTGATCAAGAGAAACTTTGTTGGCCTTTGACCGAAATGCGGTTGGGCTGTTACCAGGACTGGGTGAGATAGACGTCCTGAAGAAGACCGGGGTGACCTTCGTGGCACAGTAAGTCGGTTGAAACATGTTGGCACAAGCAGTATCAGGAGGGGTGTTTTGAGATCATAATTTCTCTCTTAACACGACCCATCCTTCTCTCTTTTAATCCTGGCTGTGGCGCCTATAAGTAAAGGTTCTGTTGGTGTCCACAAGCCAGTTTTAAATCACTTTTCAACACTGCACCTTGGTCTATCACATGTCCCAGTCACAGGGTGATATTCACTGTTCTATCACTGTGTTTGTTACATTTGTTATATTTGTGTTGCGTCCTGTTATTAAAAATCTTTTCTTATTATTTTTTTCCCCCTCCCTTATGCTCCACCCCGAGCGTGGCTACGCCGGGGCGTTTTGTAAACAGACCCGATGATGAAGCATATCACACACTTAGGTGTGTGAGTGAGGGCAGTTTTCAAAACAGATTTGTTATGTCTGCGTTGTGTTGTTACACGTGTATTTTGTACTCCCCACCCCTTTTGTGGTGTATACATAGCTTCAGGGGGTTTTGGGGTGGTGGAGTGTTAGTTGATGACCCTCTCCCCTCATTTGTGAGTAGTGTCTATACTTGCACCCACATTGTTCAATCTCTATTGAGAACCATTGGGAAATCTCCGAAGTAAATCCGGGATCCACTATCATCTCTATGGAGACGACACTCAATTCTACCTCAAGGTTGCCTCCACTCATGATCTCTCCATCCTAAGCTCTACTCTCAACTCCATTCAAAACTGGATGCCAACACATCAACTGATTCTGAATCCCTCCAAAACTAAATTCCTCCTCCTCTCCTCCTCACTTTCTCCTCCCCCGGTTCAAACATGGATGGATCAGATGAATTTACTTAACAATAAACCCATCATTGTCGACAGCGCAAAATCCCTTGGTGTCATACTCGACAAAAAACTTAATCTAATCTCCCACATCAATTCCATTGTAAAGTCTGCTCGATACCAACTGCGCCTTCTTTGGGGAATTTGTCGCTTCTTCCTGGAGCAAGACCGCAAAACCCTGGTCCAATCGCTGGTCCTCTCCAGACTGGACTACTGCAATTCTCTTCTTACTGGCCTCCCCAAATCCCACCTGTCCCCCCCCCTTAAATCTGTTCTCCATTCAGCAGCTCGTTTCATTTATGGGGCCAAAAGAATTGACCACATCACACCCATGTTTATTCACCCTCCGCTGGCTTCCCATTGAGGCAAGATTTATCTACAAGACTGCCTGTATCACCCACAAAGCCTTGCCCTCCTCCTCGCTACCTAGTGAATAAACTGAAACTCTCTGGAAGCAATAGACCATCACATAATGCGGAAAATGTACTGCTTGAACCTCCCACTTTCAAGAAGGAAAGATCGATGGCCCAATCCTTTTCAGGCAACGTGGTGAGAATCTGGAACTCACTTTCGCCTCAGCTCCCCCCCCCCCCCCAGGCCTTCAAAATTGACCTCAAAGTTCTCCTCCTTCAAAGACACTTCCAAATTTGATTCACGCCCTCTCTATTATCTGAAGGAAGAACTTCCATTATAGAAAATTCTGTTCTCCATGACTGTGGAAGTGCCTTCCCAGTGTGTTCTTGTGTTTTCAGTGTCTGCCATTTATCACAGGATTATCCTTTTACCTGTATTTGGTACTCTTTTGTAACTTGCACACGTCACTTTTTCCTCCTGTAATGTACCGTTTGCTACCTCTTGTATTTGGTTTGCTCACAATTGTCACTTTTGCCTCATGTAACTTAACGTTTGCGTTTGTAAGTTGTTCACTTGTAATTTTCTCCTCAGGTATCATTACTGTTTCTATTGTGAAGCGCTCTGACACCTTCGTGTAAAGTCTGCGCTATATAAAAACGCATAAATAAATAAGAGTGGGCAGCGCACATCGACGTGCCTGCTGTCTCGAGAAGGGGCTCTATCAGGCTGTTTTGCGCCCTGGCACTTTTTTTCCGGACTGCAGTGACCGCAAACCGCTGCCACTGCAGTCTGGAAAAAACCAGCCGCCTGTGCCAGGGCTCAGAACAGAGCCCAATAGAGACCCGTTTCGAGCCCTTCTTAAAAAAAACTGCCGGTGCTCAGACCCCTCGAGACCCGGCTCACTTAAAGCCGTGGCTGTACTGTTCTCTTCGGGCGGTCCGCTGGGGTCACTTCGTCTGCGGAAGAGGTCCGGCCAGCCAAGGCAACAGTGAAAGGCGTAGCTCGCGGCCGCCTCAGACCCCACAGCGCCTCTCCCTCTTCTCCAGTTGCTGCAGATGAGTCCCTCTTGCTGGCTCTATCACGGCTGCCCGACAGGTGGGCATCTCACCTGCTCTTCTCAGTGTCCCTCACGGCGATTCTGCTTGGGCAAGCCGATGGCAGTCAGCTCGCGGATCTGGTCCACCCCTACCTGATACTGCATCAGAATCCAGGGGATGAAGATCTAGCTCCTGCGGTTCTCCTCTGCTAGCCCTGTCTGCGCTCTTCGGTAGCCGGCATTCCTCTCTCTAGGGTGCCGCCATCTTGAGCAGTCATGCTCTGGACGCACCTTGTTTCTCTATGAAGGCTTTCCCAAAGCCGGAGCCACCTCCCATCAACCTCACCGCAGCCACCTCCCATCAACCCCACCGCAGCCACCTCCCATCAACCTCACCGCAGCCGATATGTTTCAGGGGGTATAGGACGCCACTTATTAGCACCGGGGAGCATTCAAAGGACAGGATTCACTTCAGGATTCTGTTTGGGGTGTCGGAGCTTCCGACCGATACTGCGTCTCAGTTACGTTGCTGACCATGTCCTTAATTGTATTAAAAAAAAAAAGCCGCAGAATTGAATAATTCCAGTGGCTCTTACTAAGAGGTAAGTAATTTGTCATGTGTGCCCTTTATGTGGCCTAGATTCTTATTAAAGATGGAGCAACATTATAAGCTATTATATCAATTTTAGGTAGGTTTCTGTACATCGCACAACCTTGATTCACGTATTTGAAGTGCTCTCATATATGGTAATGAAGAAAAAGGAGGCTCAGTGAAAAAGTATTTGCCTATTACATAGTTCAGTCAAACAGGGAAGCCGGGATTGATCCCAGCCTTCCAGTTTCACATTGTGCAAACCAGCCTCTAGCTGGTTAGCTTTTTCAAACATCAAAAGGCTTTGTCTTTAGGTCTTGGAGGGCGAGATTAGAGCATGGGTGACGGGCAGAATCCACACTGTATTTTTGGCAGTTTGCATAGTGCAAACATTTCCCAAACCACGCGGTTTTCTTTTTTTCGACACAAGGGCATTTAACTGAATTCATAGGGTACTAGACCGGGGTTCAAACCTTTCTCTCCCCATAATAGGTAGATGGCAGCTGTACCTCATCTCCTGTTAAAGTCTAGCTCATTTTGGGCATGAGGTTACACCTCAAGAGCTCTCTTTCACCAAGGTCGTAGCCAACAAGGGTACCCAAACATAGTGTCAGTGTAAGGAGGAGCCCTATGCTTTTGTGATTAGGAGAGCACACACCATGGGTTTTTCCTCCAGATGTCTTTATTAGGACATAGCTATTAAATGTCGTTAAAATAAGGTGCCACTCAAAAATGCTGCATAAAACGTAACAGGCTGCAAATATAATTTTTGTGCCTCAAAATTTCCTAGCCCATGCCACAATATTGTGGGGGGTGGGGAAGGTTTTTTACGCCATATTGCCTAGCAGCCCACCCTGCTGGGCAACATGTCTGAAGAAAAAAAAAACATTGACAAGCCAATGGATTTAGCATAGGCATAACCTGTTGGCTTTGCCAGCGCTTGTTACTTCTGCTTTGGGTTTAATCGGAGGCTTCAGTCATCAAGCACGCAGTGTTGCTATTCCAGGGAGAATATAGACTTGAGAGATTATTGTAGGCAAATTTCCACTTTTGTTTCATTTGTACCTTGGATGCGAGTCTTTTAAATTTGCTAGAGAGGCATTTAACTTTGTATGTTATGTAGAACTATTTCAGAAAATGTCACAATTCTCATATCATCTGCATGCCAATATGAATGGAAGGTGATGCCTCATGTTCTTCTGAGATTTGAGAACATAGGGTTTTGCAGCTAAGGACATAATTAGTGCTTAATGTGTAAAACAGTAAGTTCCAGGGTCCAAAGTTTTCTTCGGAAGCCCGCAGACACCACTTCAAACATCAGAGGTACTTAACGCCAAGACAAGGTAGTTTTTCATCTCATGCTTCGTTTACCACCACCAGACACTCCCTGCCCCTTTTTCAAACTCTCCCAGGTTCTTTTTAATTCTTTATTGGGATGGACACGTCCTCTGCATGGTAGGAGACGTGTACCCCTGCCTTGAGTGGCAACTGTACAGTTGTCTCTCGGTAGAAAGGAACTGGACTTTTTACCCTATGCTATTGCAGTGAGGCTTAGAGGCTCAGTCATGTTTTTAACCGTTTTGAAACGTTATACTGCTGTGTGCTTAACTCACCCGTGCCATACATCAGGTAGACGTGGAGTGCTACACAGTACAAAAGTAGTGACTCTGCGTTGTTTGTATGTGTGCCAGGGAAGGGTACCATACAAGGATGGAGTAATATTAGGCAGTGCATGTGTGGTTAGTACACGTATGCCTGAGAGGTAAACCTTGCATGAGAGATGTAGTTTGATGCAGTGCATGTGTGGATAAAACGTGTTTGGTGTATGTGTGTTTGCTTGAAGTACAAGACATGAAGGATGAAGAGTTGTGCAGCACGCAAATAGTGTGTGCAACACATCCTCGTTAAAGATGAGAAAGATTGGGTCCTGAACTGTGCACACAGTGTGTGTGCTGGATGCATGGGCACTTATAGTGATGCAATTTACAGAGGTTGTGCTGAACAGTAAATGTGCTGAGAGTGTACACTAAATGTGTCTGCAAGGGTACTTTGTATGGAGGACCCTGGGCTCCATTTTGGGAATCCCAGGCCTGCGTGGTGAAGACATGAACATTAGAGGAATTTCTCCAGACGGATTTGTGGATTCCTATAAGCTGGGTGGGAGCACACACTGGATGGAAGGAAGAGACTCCCTTTACATCTCAAAAGTCTGCTCTTTGAATTTGTGATAGTTCACAGGGAAGGGGCGTGGACACATCTCAGGAAGGGACATGGGGCTAGTAAGGGTATCATAGAGTAGGGCTGGGGGGCTGGAATTATTATTTTGATGCACATACCACTATGGCTGACATCCAGATGTGAACTCTGATCCCTTCCCTGAATTATGTTGTGGACAATCCGCTTCAGAGACGTGCCTTCTGTGACAAACCCCTTTCATGACTAAAGATGAAAAATCAATCAATCATTTCATTTGTAAAGCGCACTGCTCACCCGCGAGGGTCTCAAGGTGCTGGGGTGGGGAATGCTGCTACTGCTCGAAAAGCCAGGTCTTGGGGAGTTTTCTGAAGGTCAGCAGGTCTTGGGTCTGCCGTAGGTGGATAGGGAGGGTGTTCCAGGTCTTTGTGGCAAGGTGGGAGAACAATCTGCGGCCAGAGGTTGCTCTTCGGAAGCGGGGGACTGTGGCGAGGGCGAGGTTGGCGGAGCAGAGCTGGCGAGGGGGGGTGTAGAAGCTGAGTCTGTTGAGGTACTTTGGTCCGGTGTTGTGGAGTGCCTTGTGTGCGTGGGTGAGAAGCTTGAAGGTTATCCTCTTGTTGACTGGGAGCCAGTGCAGGTCTCTCAGGTGGGGTGTGATGTGACTGCGGCGAGGGATGTCGAGGATCAGGCGTGCAGAGGCGTTCTGGATGCGTTGGAGCCGTCTCAAGAGTTTGGCCGAGGCTCCTGCGTAGAGGGCGTTTCCGTAGTCCAACCTGCTGCTGACGAGGGTCTGGGTGACCGTTCTTCTCGTTTCAGTGGGGATCCACTTGTAGATCCTACGGAGCATGAAGAGGGTGTTGAAGCAGGAGGAGGAGACGGCGTTGACCTGTTTAGTCATGGAGAGGGTGGAGTCGAGGATGACCCCTAGGTTGCGTGCGTGGTCGGTGGGTGTTGGGGCGGTTCCCAGTGCAGTCGGCCATCAGGAGTCGTCCCAGGCCGAAGGGGTGGATCAGAGGATGAGGACCTCCGTCTGGTCCGAGTTAAGCTTCAGTCGGCTGGTCCTCATCCATTCAGCGACGGCCTTCATTCCTTCATGAAGGTTGTTTTTGGCGGTGTGGGGGTCCTTGGTGAGGGAGAGGATCAGATGGGTGTGAGGTTGTGCCGACAGGCAACGTGGGCGAGCGGTGCCATGTAGATGTTAAACAGAGTTGGGCTGAGGGATGAGCCTTGGGGTACGCCGCAGATCTCGGTGGCTTCTGAGCGGAAGGGGGGAAGGCGGACGCTCTGTGTTCTGCCAGAGAGGAAGGAGGTGGTCCAGTCCAGGGCCTTGTCTTGGATCCCTGTGTTGTGGAGGCGTGTTCGTAGTGTGTGCTGGCAGACCGTGTCAAAGGCGGCTGACAGGTCCATGAGGATGAGGGCCGCCGTTTCTCCATTGTCCAGCAGGGACATGATGTCATCGGTGGAGGTGATGTTGGCAGTCTCTGTGCTGTGGTTGCTGCGGAACCCGGACTGGGAAGGGTCCAGGATGTTGTTCTCCTCGAGGTAGCGGGTTAGTTGTTCATTGACGGTCTTCTCGATGACCTTTGTGGGGAACGGGGGCAGGGAAATGGGCCGCAAGTGAGTAAGGCGTTGATCTCGGCGTGCTTCCAGCTCTCCGGGAAGGTTGCTGTCTCGAAGGAGGTGTTGATGACTTTCCGGAGATGGGGTGCGATGGCTGTGCTAGCTTTGTTGAAGATGTGCTGTGGGCATGGGTCTGACGGAGATCCGGAGTGGATGGTGTTCATGATCTTGATGGGGTCGTCGTCGTTGGGTCCAGGAGAGCAGGCGGTTGGTGCGGATGGTGGTCGTGGGGGCGGAGGTCTCAGTTGTTGTCGGGGCGGTCGTGGCGTTGAAGCTGTCGTGGATGTCTGCAATCTTGCGGTGGAAGAAGGTGGCCAGCAAGTCGCACAGGTCTTGCGAGGGTGGGATGTCTTTGGTGTTGGAGCTGGGGTTGGAGAGTTCCTTCACGATGTTGAAGAGCTCTTTGCTGTTGTGCGCGTTGTTGTCTAGGCGGTCTTTAAATGAGGTCCTTTTGGCGGATCTGATGAGGTGAAGGTGTCTGCGGGTGGCGTTCTTGTGGGCTGCATGGCTGTCCGGTGTTCATTCACGGAGCCAGATCTTCATCTTTCGTCAGGTTTGCTTGGAGGCCCGGAGGTCTTAAGTGAACCAGCTGGCTTTTTTGTTGGTGTGACTGTTGGAGGGTTTCTTGATCGGGGCGAGGGTGTTGGCGCAGTCGTTGATCCACTGTCTGAGGTTGTGGGTGGGCTCTGGGCGAGGGTGGTGGTTAGCTGGTCTTCGGTGACTTTGCTCCAGCAACGGCGAGGCATCTGTTGGGTGCGGTGGTGCGTGGTGGGTTTATTGAAGGTGAAGTGGATGCAGCGATGGTCGGTCCGGTGGAGTTCGGTGGTGTGGTTGAAGGAGATGTGGGGGCTTGCGGAGAAGATGCGGTCAAGCGTGTGACTGGCGGAGTGGGTGGGTGTTGTGACGAGTTGTCTGAGTCCGAGGTTGGCTAGGTTGTCGATAAGGGTGGTGGAGTTGGTGTCGTTGTTGTTCTTGAGGTGGAAGTTCAGGTCCCCGAGGAGGATGTAGTCCGTGGAGACGAGGGCGTGTGTGCTGACAAAGTCGGCGATGGAGTCGCTGAACTGTGGTCGGAGTCCGGGGGGTCAGTAGATGAGGGTGGTGTTGGGGTGGGTCTGGAAGTGCAGGTGTTCGGCAGTGCTGAGGGTGTCGTCGGTGTTGGTCGAGACTCTGAGAGTGTTCCTGTGGACGATGGCGATTCCTCCTCCTGCTCCGCTGGTGTGCGGTCCCTGCGGGTGATCTTATAGCCTTCCGGGACGGCTATGGCTATGTCGGGTGCCAAGGCGGGGTTCAGCCAGGTCTCAGTCAGGAAGGCGACGTCTGGGGAGGTTGAGTCGAGTAGGTCCCAGAGTTCAACGGCGTGTTTGCGGGCGGAACGGGTGTTGAGAAGGATGCATTTGAGGTGGTTAGGTTCTTTCCTGGTCAGCAGCATGGTGGGGCGGATGCTTGTGAAGCTGCTGTTCCGGCAGGTGAAAGCTCCGTGGGTGCGCTGGGGGTGGCCTGGAAGCAGGTGTGTGATCATTTGGTGTTGAGTGCGTGGAGGGTTCCTGCATCGTAGCATTCGGCACGCCAGCGGCGCGTCCGCTGCGCTGCCTTCATATGAGGGGATGTGGGAGGGAGGAACAGCTGGGAGGCGGGAGCGGGGTGGCGAATGGGATGGCAGGGGGCGGGCTGCAGGGACTCAGCAGCAGGAAAAACGGGCGGGGGCCGCAGGAGAGCTGGGCACAGGAAGGAAAAACAAGTTTAGGCAAGAAAACAAGTACAGGCACAGAGGAATAAAAACAAGTCTGGGCAAGAAAACAAATACAGGCACAGAGGAATAAAAACATGTCTGGGCAAGAAAGCAAGTTAGGCACAGGGGAAAAATACAAATTTAGGCAAAAACAATGCAGGCAGAGCCATGCAGAAGCGTGGGGAGCGACCTGCCTGCGAGCAGGACATAGAAAATAGAGGTGCCCACTTCAAAAGAAGTAGAACCCCAACATAAAAATAAGATCTTAAGTTACATTTGGTGTCTATAAAAGGGCTGTAAGAAGGTGAGGTTGAGTCCTCAAACATTTGTCATCTGCAAAGCAGCCAGACGGGCTGTGTAAGGAGGGGAAGCTCTATAAGACTTTTGCATGTGACCAGGACTGGGGGGCAAAAGCCTGCTAGTCTCCCATCTGGGTGAGAGGACATCCCCCAGGACACCAGATAGGATTGAGCTTGCCAAGACCAGTGTGCCCTGTGAGGGACAGAGGAGCGTTTGATGAAATTGAGTGCATTTGATGGAGTGAAGTCCAGTGGGGAGCTCTGCTTGAGGATTGCCTGAGCGAGATGTGAAGCTCTGCTTTGATCGAGCTATTGCCCGTGTACTGTATCTGCTCTGCGATCCCCATGTGATAGAAGACGACTGTGTTCTGAATTGTATCAGAAGCGGTGAGTGGGAAGCATCAAGCCGCGCTGCTGTTCTGTGGTGACCCTGTATGCCAGAGAGGGTCACCAGTGAATTGAGTTTGTGCCGGCTGCTGTCGACCTATTACTGCAGAGGTTGGCGACCCTGTGTCTCAGGAATGGCAACATAGTGAGGTGATCGCCTAAGGAGAGTCTGTGTCTTGATCGCGAGTACCACAGCAACCCTGAACTCCAGGAGGTTCCACCTTTGCCTAGAGTTCAGGACAGAAGAACTACTATGACCAGCAAGCACACTTTGATCTGCTCCTGAAAAAGTCCTTGAGGCTCGCTGAGATGCCATTGAGGGGGAAGAGTAACTTACCTTTTTTGTCTGCCGGGAACAGGAACAGCTGTGCTCATTAGAACCCGATCGGATGTGCTGCTTGACAGCAAGATCCTGCACCGCCGGGTGCTGCCGTGCCCATCGTGATCGGGCTGACTTTGTCGTACAGTTTCTGGACTTGGGAGCGCCCGCGGAGAGGGCAGTCGTTGCACCGCTGGGCACTGCCATCTTGCCAGAGCGGGTAAGACTGAAAGATGGCCTTTGAGGCCTTAGTGGACTTTCTGCTAACTGTGCTGCAGCACCATAGACATTTCTAAGTACCTAAATGGTCAGAATTGATAGCTCTTGAGTACATCCTAATAATGTGTATTCCCTGATGCAGCCATCCTTGAAGGGTGAATAACCATGGACATGTTACACAAAGGTAAGTGAAACAGGGAATTGCATGACCACAATTAGAACCTCAACCTCCAGGGGGATTGTGGTGTTGCTTCTGAATGTTGTATTCTTTTGCATGTGTAGAATTAGAAATAAAATACTACTTATTCCATGTAAAAGCAAGTATTTGACTGGACATTGATTTATTACTCGTACTGTTTGCATTTTGAGTTATGATTCGTGTTCAGTGACCTCTATATCCCAAAATAGCCAGCCTTAGCTTCGGCCTCAACATCCACAGTTGGGCCTGTAGCCCATAGCCCCTGCCTGCCCCGTGGCCTTCTGAAAGGGGTTCTGACATACCTCCGGTCTCCCTGTGATGCTGTTTGTCCGTCTTTCTTTTGCAATTTGTGTTTTGTTCCCCTTGATCTGGATGAGGATAATTAGGTGTCAGTCCCCAAAAATGAGTGCCGGAGGGTCCCAGCCGCATTCACTGGTTCAAAATATGCCTTGGATATTATGCATGACAATATGAGTGTTAGACAATATGTGCCTCAGCCTTGTGCAACATGTGGAGGAAAATCCATCTCTGTGCAAAGGTGTATAATCATGATTCTTTGTTTCTCTTGATGGCTAAAATGATGGTATACTGCATCTCAAAGATGTGTATGATGTAACCGCTACAACAGTTCAGGGATAAACTTATGTAAAAGAAAATGTATCTAACCCATCCTAAAGAGATTTGTGAAAACAAATCAAGATGTAAATGTGAAAAGGTAAAAAGTGCAAATACCAATCAGGGGAAATAAACAGAGGTACCTGCAAACAAGAATTTCTTTAGAGGTTTTTAGTTATTGAAATAACTTATTATGACGCATAAAACATATTTAAGAAAAAAAGCAATACAAACATGAACACACGGTGTTCATCAAGTTACATATAACAAACATGTAATGGTACAAATTACATTGTAAACCGAAAACCAACACAATGACAGAGAAAAAAGAATAAAAAGAATATCCAATATATAACAGGATCAATGATGCAATAAATGCATCCTCTTATTTTCCAGAGGGATCGTCAATGGCGATTGGACGTTATCAAGTTTACAAGTTTATTTATAATGATTTGGGACTCCGAAGAATTCTACATATGAAGAAAATACATCCAAATATCAACGTAACACACCATTAAAAAAGGAATTTTCTAAATTTGTACGGTACTAAATTTATCAAATCATATAAAAAGAGAAAAGCATATATACAGAAACCATTCAAGAAACCTTTCAAGTGCCAAGAAGATTGATCTATAATAAATCAGATTACCATCCTTGAATACTTAGAGAATTTTTACGAAGATTACAATCTAATGCTATAATAGAAACTTTCAAAATTAAAACCATGTAGTAAAAAGCGGGGGATTTGTCAATTAACAATACTGTACGAAATAACCAGCAGCTTAATGAAAGTGCAAGAATATTTTAATACAATTCAAGGGAAAATACACGAAAACTGGCAGTTGTAAAATATGCATAAAAATTAAAAAGCTCATAGTAAGGCAGAGATATTCAATTTCAGCAAACAGTACTCAATAACTAGCAGCAAAAAGGTAGGAAAAAGTGCAAGTGCTCGGAAACATACATAATGAACCAATACTGTTCTAAAGTACATTTCAGAATTGTTTAAAAAAGCTAAATTCTTTTTAAAACAAACTAATTCAGATGGAGGTGCCAGCAGACCGTTACAGGCCCCTTCTGCTGTGGTGATATTGTACTTTAAAAAACAATTCCCTAGGTATCTGCGACGTAATGGTTGTAATGTGGGGCAAACAAATAGGACATGATTTAAATCTTGTATACAGGAGTTACATAAGCGACAAAGTCTTTCCTGTCTGGCAATGCCCTTCCAAGCTCCTGTTACAATTCCTAAAGGGAGTAAATTCAGCCTAAGCAACAGAATAACTCTACTTACTCCATGTTTAAGATTCCAAGATTCCATAAAACATATGGTCGGTTTTTTTCTAGATACTACTTCCCGCAATACAATCATTATTTCTATTCTCTGCGCACAATATATCTTTCACAAGATACCCCGTAGATTGCTTTTTTAATTCTGATTTTCAAAGCATGTTTACTGAGTACTACCACACTATCCATCTCTAAGCCGAACAGTTTCATGGCTTTTTGACGATTCCTAAAAAGAGCGCTCTTTTCTTTCATGCTGACAAAGATTTCCTCACGTAGAGCTACCTGTAAGGCATTCTCAGAGCTGTTTACTAGTGCGTTGCTCCATCTTAAGCACGCAGCCATAGATAGCACGTAAGTGGATAGCTATCCGAATTCTAGCCGAATCGCTGCGATCGGAGCAGTGCGATTTAAATTGCTTATTTGGCGCCAGATCCGTCCCTCTACTTTCTCGAATTTGTCCCACTCTTTTGCATTCACAGGCATTGCTTAGCACGCAGGTTCAATGCTGGTGGTATCTTTATTTTTTAAACTGATGAAATATGTACAAAGTGTCTCTTCCCACAATGTGTATACAATCGATTAATTGCAAAGGCCTGTGAAATTGCCTTGCCCTTACATTGATCCATGTGATTGCTAAAGGAACACCTGTTTGTAAAGATTTTTCCTGAATAAGGATACGACTTTACTACTTCCAGTTTCTCATTTCCCAAGAACCAATGCAAGTTCTTTCTGACTCTACATCCCCGAAAACTACAAACCATTACTTTGCTCTGTAAAATATTTATTTTTAAGTAGTATTCTTCTGTATACCTAATCAACTCAGCAAGGCGCCTTTGAAGTGCAATTGGAGTCAAATCCATTATTATGGCATCATCTGTATATAGCAGGCAGCTCAACTTTTTTTTCCTAGTTTAGGGGAATCCCCTTTGCTGAGCCCTACTTTTCTTGGCATTAATGTAAATAGAAAAAGAAGGGGGGGCCAGAAGACACTCTTGCTTCAACCCATTAAGAAGGGGGGGCCAGAAGACACTCTTGCTTCAACCCATTAAGAAGGGGGGGGCCAGAAGACACTCTTGCTTCAACCCATTATTAGGTTGTATTGCCCCCCCCCCCCAATAAAACCTGCGTCCAAGTAGAGGAGTGTAGATTCCATGGTATCCCCATGGTGACCACAACATCCCCAGATCTACCCGGTCAAATGCCGTAGAGAAATCTATAAAAGCCGCATATAACTGCATTTCCCGGCTCGCTGGATAGTTTTCCGTTAACGTTTGCAAGGAGGTGATGTTATCCAGGGTACCACTGTTTTTGCGTAATCCTGTTTGCTCTACGGGGATGAGACAATTTCTGAATGCCCAATCTTGTAGATAGGTAAGAATGCTCTTCGCAAATAAATTACCAGTCGCATTCAGGAGAGAGATCGGTCTAAAACTGGCAGGGGAATTTTTTGGGACCCTTTTTATATAATGGAACCATTATACTTCCCATCAATGATGGTGGAATGTCACCATGGGTATAACAGTGGACAAACAGTGGGTGTAAAAATTCCGCCCATGCTTCGCCATCCTGTTTGATCATGGCTATTGGTACATCATCTGGGCCCATCCCAATAGAGTATCTTGCGCCTTTTTTTAATTTATTTAATCTTTATTTCGACCATATGGCCATCAAAGATATACAACATAAAATGTATACACCATAAAATCGCCGCCAATGATAATAGTACATATATATACATTCATTTCTGTAGATTAAAACTAGCAAAATTACATTTAGAAAAAAAAACTTACTACTAACACAAGGACTGTTGCTTCAGAAAACTAGTGAGAATGTGCCAGACATTAGTAAGAAATTTAGCCAGTGAAAACACAGTTAGGTTCGAAACATCGGTTTTTAAAATTCTATACATCGGGAGATACTCCCTACAACCAAAGTTTCTAATGAGTGGGAGAAGCCAGTATTTCCTAGCTTTCATATAGGTTGGGCAAAACAGGACTACGTGTAAATCACTTTCCTCAACATAAGAACAAGTTGGACACTGCTTAGTGGAGGGCGGGTTTGTCCAGGAGCTGGTAAAAGCTCGCAATGGCAAAATGCCGTATCTCCATTGAAGAAACAGCTTCCTGGCCAGCACAGGGGACATAGCGTCCAAAACCCTTTCCATCCTGTATGTGTCCTTACTTAGCAAAAATACAGATGTTAGTGATCCCTCCCGCTGACATTCCATGGCAGTGACTAATTTCTGAGCGTGATGGGCATTAACCAATTTCCTACGTGAGATATTTAGTGAGGCATCAGCAGGATCGGACCAGAGATCAGAAAACCCCAATGTCGTACATAATTTTTGAATATATTTTACCCAAGGGATCTGTAGCGCTTTCGGATGAATTAGAAGCTCCCTCAGTTCCGCCTTATAGGCAGAGAGTGCTTCGCTACTCCACAGTCTTCGCCAGAACACTATGGGTCTAAGACCTATTTCATCCGCTATTGGTCTTAATCCCAGATCTAGCCTCAGGGGAAGGAGCGGAGTGCTGGGTGGAAGTGCAGCTATCTGTCTGATAAAATTGTTCTCAGTTACCGACAGACAGCGAGTTGGTGTGTGTCCCCACAGTTCCGCCCCATACATAGTGGCGCCCCTGGCCTGGGCCGTGTAGATCTGGATGAGTGGTCCCAACGGCCGATGTGTCGAGCTTTTCAACATCCGAGCAATACCCCCAGTGGTCTGTACTAGTTTAAGGTTGGCCTTGGTCCGGTGTGCTCCCCATGACATGGTCTCGTTCAGGGTTACACCTAGGTATTCGAAGGTGGAGACTCTCTCCAACCGTGACTCTCCCAATAATGGATTCGGGCGCAATTTTTTACTTGGATTCAAGACCATACATTTTGTTTTTGCTGCATTAATTTCTAGGCCTCTATCTGTACAAAAGGCCACAAAAGAATCGAGAATCCGCTGAATCCCCATTGGGGTTTTGGACAGCAGCAGGGTGTCGTCTGCAAACATGATTGCAGGCACCCTGCTGCCGTTCAATTTTGGAGCGTCAGTGTGTTCGGTACCATTCAGGTGGGCGATTACCCCGTTGACAAAGAGGCAGAACAGGGTCGGTGCAAGCACACAGCCCTAACTAACCCCCCTGTCAACGGGGAATCTGTCCGTCAGTCCCCCTGACTTTCCGCACCTCACTCGGGCATAGTTATTGTGGTGTAGTCTCTGTAAAATTTTTAGGATGTCCGCAGGTACGCCCATCTCAGACAGGACACTCCAGAGTTTACCCCTGGGCACCAGATCGAAGGCGGCTCTCAGATCCACAAATATTGTGTATAAGCTGCCGCCTTCACAAATCACTGCCCTCCAATAAATGATGTTCAAAAGGAAGACCTGGTCCACAGTCGAGACTCCCTTCCTGAATCCTGCCTGATAGGGGCTAATGACTCCCATTTCTTCTGCCCAGTCCTGAAGCCGGTTCAGCAGTACCCTCCCAAACAGCTTCTGTGGTACATCAATCAGGCTGATTGGTCTGTAATTGGCTGGGAGCAGGGGCGAGCCCTTTTTAAATATGGGAACAACCTCTGCCCCCAGCCAAGTACTTGGGACTTCCATGCCACCCAAGACTCCATTTAACAAGACCGCACGGTATGGGGCCCAGACATCGGGTTCCTGCTTGAACAGGTCCCCAGGCAGGCCATCCAATCCTGGCGCCTTACCCGAGGTCAGACCTGCTATTGCTGCCCTAACCTCTCCCACTGTTATTGGCTCCCCCTCATATGCCACCTGACCACAGCCAGCATCATTCGAGGTTTCTCCCCACTTTGAGCTATAGAGGGTTTGGAAATGAGCCTGCCACACCCCAGCTGCGATGTTGGGCTCAATGGCTGAGTGGAGGTTCCCCAACCCCCCATTCACTACTCTCCAGAACGTTCTGTAATCTCCTTTAGTAAGGGAATTACTGAGCTCCTCCCATTGATTCATCTCCCATTCCGTTTTAGCATGGGCGAGTAATTTTTTATATGCCCGTCTGCTTTCTCTTACCTTCTCTCCACCTAAGCCCTCCCTAATATTTCTAAGGAGTTCTCCTTTTGCCTTTTTGCAGGCTGTATTGTACCACAAGGATTTGTGTGGTTGCCCTCTCCTCGACTTTTGTGCATTGCTGAATAGGATGGGGGCCACACCCTTTATAAGATCCTCATGGGCCTGATACAGTTTACAGAGTGTTTCTTTATTGCCCCTCTCAATATCTAAATCTCCTACACTCTCTAGAATAGGGATTAGCCCAGCATAAAGGTTCGGGAGTTTCTCCTGGCTTGAGACTATTTTTTCCCACCTGATTCTTTTTTTATTATTGGCCAGCAGCAGTTCAGGTATATTTCCCTCGCTGGTTTTTGCAGGGAGTTGTAGGCCAGGGTGAGTGAGATCAAGTTCTAAAGCGTTATGGTCGCTTTCTAGCCTTTCGGTAACCCTAAAATCCCTAATAGTAGGCCAGTTAGTTATCTGTACCAAAACATAATCCAAGCGGGATTTTCTTCCTGCTCTATTAAAGGTGGTTCTACTAGGTACATCTGACTTAGTTCGCCCATTACAGGCTCTAATTCCAAACTTTAGGGTTAGGGCTGTGATCTGCAACGCCACGGGGGTCCATGCCCTCGGTGGAGGGGCTTCCACCGAGGGTAATGACCACCTGGCCTCTTCATCCATCGGGAAGCCTTCTAGGAGGCCTGGCAAGGGCTCAAAGTGGGAATTTAAATCCCCCCCCACTATGTAAGGTAGATCTCCCGGTATTTCAGCTAAATAAGCTGAAAGCTCATCAATGGTGGGTGACTCCCTGGCAACTCCCACTGGCCTAGAATAGATGTTAATCAAAGCCAGTTTTGCTTTATTCAGCCAGGACAGTAGAACCACAAGGATGTCATTGGATGGTACCGGTAGGCGTAAGGCCTCGCAGCCTAGGTAGGATGCCACCCATGTTGTTAGTCCACCCGAAGGATGACCTTTGCCCTCCCACCTGGCCGGGATAAAGAATGACTGGTATCCCTGGTGCGTGTATTCCTCCCTTGCCCAAGTTTCCTGGAACATGCAAACTTCCCCAGTCTCGATATATGTAATCCAGTCTGGGGTGGCCAGCTTGTTGGCAAGTCCAGCAACGTTCCAGCAAATGAGTCTCAGGTGCTCAGTAGTGGAAGTTTCCGAAAGGGAGATATCAGGTGGAGCGATCCCAGTTAGATCAAGGTTTGTTACATCGGGTGCGTTATCTGCAATGATTCCAACTGGCTCAGGGAGAACACCGAGAGCATTATCCGAGGTCACAGATTTGGGAGCTGGATTTATAGACAGTCAATCAACCCCTTCCAGCCCCCCCAAACAGTTAAAACGATTATAATGGAAAAAAGGTGTATCAGGCGGTTGATAAGCTGAACATGGAACATTTCCCTTGTATCTGGGTCTCCGCTCTACCCGTGTCCAGTTACCTTGTACTGGCTCATGATGCATGCGGATGGGGGGGAAGAAGAAGGAGACTGGCAAAGACTGTATAGTGGAATCCAGTGATCTATTTGACCCTGCGCAAATATGTAAAACAGTGCCAGGATCTCGAAAGGACACCATAATGCAGTCCCCTATTATTGTTTTCCTCGTCCTCCCCAGCCATGGTACCCTTCTAACCATGGTAATCTCATTATTAAAATGGGGGGGGGGTAAGGGTCTGTTCCAATTGAGCCACTTTATGACTTTCCTCTTGAGTGTTTGGAAATTTTCATGTTCGCCCCTTTCAAGTGTGGGGGCACCCGCCAGTACCACCATAAAGCTGTTAGCTTCCGGGGGCAAGTCCGGTCTCCGTGGTCTAGGGGCGGGCCTTGCCGACGGAGGAGGGGAAATGCTAACGTTTGGTAGAGTCCTGCGATTTGTGCCTGGGGCAGGGCTATGAAGGGCTGCCACTGCTATCTCGGGGAACACAGTATTAGGGATACTCGATGGAAATGGGACTTGAATAGACATAAGTGGTTGCAAGGGGGCAACTACTGGAGTGCCCTGTGTAAATCCTACGTTTGGATGAGGTTTTTGTGGATAGGGGAGGGTCCCTAAGGAAGGATTGGGCCCAGCGGCTTTGGTCTGCTTGCTAGCCGCGGCGTTCAGACTAGTTAGGGTAGCTTCTAGGATAGTAAGCCTGATCTCTACTTTTTTTAAACTCTCGCTAATGGGCAATAAGAGTGATCTTAAAAGAAATTCTATGCTCCCCAGGGATGCAGCCGGAGATGTTGTATTGGGTAGATTAGTCCCTGGGTCACTATTAGCGACAGCGGTAGTTGTGTTATTACCCTTAGGAGAGACGGCTACAGATACCTTCACTCTGGGCCTATCGGGGGAGTGTACCGGCTTGTAATTTTTCCCGAAGTCTGAGGAGGGAATTTTGGTTTTCCCCTGCCCACCCCTTGTCTTTCTTCTATGCTTGTTGGGTGGCGGACCATGTACCTCCACCACAACAGTTTGCTTAGGCTTACTTTTCTTGGTTTTGGCTTCCAGAGGTGTTTGGGTAATCAAGTCAACAGTCACACCACTATCAGTTAGTGGTGGGGTGACCTCCAAGGTCTGTTCAAGAAGTATGCCGGGATTAGGAGCAATATCCCGTAAAAGTATTGGAACGCCCTCTTGGTTTGATATGTCCAAAATACCCTGGCGGGGGCTTTCCTCTTGGGAGATAGGTTAAGGAATTATCTCGCTGATAGGTCGATTTTTCATGTATTCAATTGAGCGACGACGCTCACCCCTACGCTTCTCTAGGGAGCTTTCTTTTCCCCCTTCCCCCTTCGCTGGTTTAAAAAAGTTATCCAGAGTCCCAGTGTTGCTACCCCCTGCCCTTGATGGAGTTTCACCTTGGGCCGATGAAGGCATGGCTATATCCTATAGCACAGTCCAGCTAGGATCAGGAAAATTAAGACGTAAGACGAAAGATGGTTCCGCTAGGTGTGGGCTCAAGTCCGTGAAAAGACCGTGGAACAACAAGTAAGGTCGCGTCTCAAAGGATCCCTGCGCCTTTAATATAACCCTCTATTTCAATGCACGAAGGTGCTCCATAATCGCTCCCCACGGAAGGGGCAAAGCCAACATTGTGATTCCATCCAACTGTGAAATTTAAAGCATACAGCAGGGAAATATACGCAGACCATTCGGCATCTGATATCAAAATGGTCTTTGACTTCTCACATCTCAAAATGTTGCTATCAGCGCCCAATATTTCCTAGTGTCACAGGTTTAAGCGACCTCTTGAAGTTTAACCCAGTTTATGTCTTCGACCCTTCTGCGCTTTTATACCATTTTCCTTTTCCGTACCTGTTTTGATTTGCCTTGGTATTGTGAATAGCTTTAATTGTTATCTAATTAAGGCATTAATTTCCCAATTTAATTTTTGATTTCCCATGATTTAGTCGCTGGTGATGCAGAACTGTCAACTTGCTTTTTACTTCAGAAAAATCTAATTGCAGCCAGGATTCTCTCAAACCTGTCAATAGGGGTTTCTTGAGTGCAAAACAAGGTCATGTTTTCAGAGACTCTTCTAAAACTTGGGAGCAAATTATTTGACCAACAAGTGCTCCCATTACTGCGATTTTATGAAACCCTTATGTCCCTATGATTCCAAAGTTTAGGCTTCTCGATTTCTATGTCAACATTAACAGCCAAAATTCTATGATCACTCATTTTTTTTTTGTTTGAATGTTTTATTGGTTTTAGTATGCAGTCTAATGATACACAGTCATACAATATCGTTATTGCAAGACAGGAATATTTCTACGTTCAGTTACATAAGAAACAAGACGATGTTGTAGGGAAGGTCAATGGCAGCATTCTTCATAGCAAGCGACATACATATCAATTCGTAATTCAGTGAGGCCATGACAATTACTACAGATATCCTGTCTGCATTAGGCATAGTAACTTTCTTTAACTGCAGGGCTATGTATCAGCAGAGTATCAACATGTAAAGCGTAGTGGGAGGTGGCATGTACTAGTGGCCCCATTCCGTGTGTACCCAAGTCTCGGTTGCCAACGTGTGGCAGCACCAGGCGTGGAGCATTCTTTGGTGTATTGGGTATCAGGTGTGGCCAGTCCTCTAATTCAACATATCCAATAATCGAACAAATATGACGATCAGGGTTGCCATAATAACTCCCAAACAAGACCTCTTCAGGAACAGGAGGTCAAACAGGGCAAAAAACAGGGGATAAAAAGAAAGAATAGGGTCTCCGGGGTCACGAAGTGATCATGGAGTGGGGTAGAAAGGAAAAGCGGTGGGGATAGGTCACGTCAGCAGAAGTACAGTGTCAATATGTGGGTCTACGTGTAGGCATGGGGGGCTGGTGCCCAGGTCAGTGATTAGTACGGTGAAAGTGCGGAGGTTATTACTCAATGGGTCGGAGGGGGGCCGGTCAGCTACGAACCAGGAAGCGATAGGGAGGTTAGCTGTTGAGCTCATAGGAGCCAGGGGGGCCAGTGCGGTCCGGGCAGGTATCGGTGTCTCATCCTATAGATGTTTGCCCCGTGCGCAGTGTTATCTCCTAAGTGAGCCCTCGCGCCAGACTGGCCTGTTGAAAGGATTTCAAGGTATCATCCCAAAGTTGTGCGATTGGAAACTTCCTTAACCCTGCAGTTTCTTCACAGTGTAGTGTGATGCTTTCAGCTCTCACCCAATTAGTGAAGGAAGTGCACCAGTATTTGGTTGCGGGGGTTCCCTTTTCTTCCAATGTTTAGTAAGCATGCGTTTAGCAGTGATGAGCCCTAAGTCCCAGAATCTGGTCGGTACTTTATTCAGTTCAGTTCCAATGCTTTATTCGATTATTAAAAACAATCACAAAAGCGTACAGTAAAAAACACAATACAAACATTACAATGAGAAACAATAACTCAGCAATAAAGCATTTCAAAGTATTAAAACACCAGACTTTTCCTATGCAGAATGGCTTTAAGTAACAAGCATTTACAATGCAATGGTTTCGCCTTTGGAAAAGTTAGAGCTATTGGCATTGTAAATGACAAAATGTGTATTTATGTGTTGGTTTTGAAAACAGATAAATAAATGGCATTGTCATTTACATTGCCATTAGCTTAATTTCTGCACTCCCTAGCACTCTGCACTCCCTAGCACTCCGCACTCCCTAGCACTCCCTAGTCACTCTGCACTCCCTAGTCACTCTGCACTCCCTCGCACTCCCTCGCACTCTGCACTCCCTTGCACTCCCTAGTCACTCTGCACTCCCTAGTCACTCTGCACTCCCTAGCACTCCCTAGTCACTCTGCACTCCCTAGCACTCCCTAGTCACTCTGCACTCCCTAGTCACTCTGCACTCCCTAGCACTCTGCACTCCCTAGTCACTCTGCACTCCCTAGCACTCCCTAGCACTCCCTAGTCACTCTGCACTCCCTAGCACTCTGCAGTCACTCTGCACTCTCTAGCACTCCCTAGTCACTCTGCACTCCCTAGCACTCCCTAGCACTCTGCAATCACTCTGCAATCATTTACAATGGCAATAGCAGAGCATTGATATGCGCGTGCTCACACTGTTCACTTCTCACTAGTGGAGAAGTTACGGCATGAGGACATGCCAGGTGAGCGGTGTAGGGGAAGGGGAATCCTTTAAAGAGAGTAATTTTCTCTCTGGATTTCCCTTCTCTTTTTGAAACGAAGGAGCAGCAACATTGTCTTGGTCATGGTCTTGTGTCACCAGGGCTTTAAGTCAAAGCTTTTCCAATATTATATGCAACCCATAGTTGCTGCTTATTTATCTTATGCAACTAACGACTATTGACAAAGTCAATAGTCTCGACTTGTTGTAGATATGTTACTTTTATATATATCTGGATGTAATGACAGAAACCGCAAAATACAGGCCGAGCGGCACACTATACTATTAAGCACAGACTTTTAGTTTACATGTTTTTAAGCCACGTCCTTAATTATAATGGTCATGCCCTTTGGAGAGACCCCCAGTTTTTTTCATCCCACTAAAGGCCCAGCCTACACGATTTACTTCTTGCCCCCACCCCCAGAGAAGGCTATTTCTCTGCTCTGATTACTTCATCCAACAGTCACACGCTGCTGCACTCACGCCCATACCTGCACACTCCTCCGGGTTCTTCTTCTCAGTGTGACCACTCGCTGGTATGATCTCTGTGATCGGGCGGAGCGGCCTCTGATGGGAGGGTCCTGCTTCTTACACAACCCGAAAGTGAAGTCCAGCAAAACCCTCCACAACGGCCACAAACCTGTCTGTAGGTGGCATTCTGATCACCACAGCAACGGGGCTGCTGGCGTCTGAGGTCACGGAGCTAGAGAACACAGCAGGGCAGAGATGTCACGACCACTGAGGTCACGGCCAGCCCGTTGAAGATCAAACCGCGCAGTCGAGTTGGCCAGCTGTGACGGGAATGGGGCAAGGGAGAAAGCCTGGACAGAGAGAGGCAAAGAGAGGGAAGGCACAGCGAGGGAGAGGCGCAGAGAGGCACGGAGAGAGGGAGAGGCACAGAGAGGCACGGAGAGAGGGAGAGGCACAGAGAGGCACGGAGAGGGAGAGAAACAGTGAAGAGGGCCGGGGAGGAAGAAACAGACGAGGGGGCAGAGGAAGAAAGGACAGCAAGGAGGGGAGAGAACGGGAAAGGCAGAGAAAGTAGGCATTTATGGGTCATTAAATTCAAAGGGGAGACTGGAGGAAACTCAGACAACACTGGATTTAAAGAAAGAGAGGGACGTGAGGTGGAGTGGAAAGAGAGAAAGAGGCAGAGGGTGCACAGGGGACAGTTTGGAGAGGCAGAGAAAAGAGTCAGGGAGAGGCAGAGAGCAGGGCGAGACCGAGAAAGCGAGAGGCAGTAAACAGGCAGTGAGAGAGGAAAACGAGGGGTGCCTGCGGGGGGGGGCACAGAGAGTAGAGGGGGAGAGGGCAGTGAAGAGGGTAAGAGTGAGGCATGAGGAGGGAGAGGCACGTTACGGAGGGTGACAGGCAGGGAGACGGGGAGCAGAGAAACGAGGGCGAGGCACAGAAAAGAGAAGTGTGCAAAGCAGGGAGAGAGAGAAAGGGGCAAAGTGAGACAGCAACATCGGGAGGGCAATGGAATGGATGAGGGAAGGAAAGAACCGGCGAGAAAAACACACTGGTGAGAGAAATGTGGAGGGGGTCGAATGATGGAGGAAGAGAGAAGCAAAGAGAAGAATAAGAGACACACACCACACACACCAGCAGTCTATTGAGACTGCGGACACACAGCCTGCTGCAGAGGGCCCCGGGGCCCCACTCAGAATGCGCGGGAGGTGTCTGCAGTCTCAGCTGAGATGACACCATAAGGGACACACACACACCAGCAGTCTATTGAGACTGGGGACACACCGCCTGAATGATATGCTTAGTAAGTCAATGCAGGCACCCTACGCACCCCTCGGCATCCCGGAGGCAGCGACCTCGCTGCTACCCACCTCCAGCACCCAGACTCCTCACCGGGAGGTGGGGGGAGGGGCCAGGGGGGTCTACAAGTCAGTACGCATATGGGAGGTCAGTCCACACTCCCATCCGCCCTGGTTAACAACAAGCCAACAAGAAATTCGGGCCAATCTGCAGTCGCCAGAGCCGGGTGTGTGCCAGTGCCAGCCCCTCTCCTCTCAGCCGTTCCCATACCTTCTTCCTCTACCCCAGAGGAGAACCATTGGCGTTCCCCATACAAACCCTGTACCTTTGCACATTCCAAGCTCTAGATTTCTTCCGTACTCTAAGTAACTGCCCTAACCGTCCAACATCCTCCCAAGGCGGGTTGTCGTCCATTCTTTACCTGCTGTAGCGCGCTCCGGGCCCGTTCTCCTGGCCGTGCCTCCCTGCTCTTAGCGCCGCTCCCTCCCGGCCCGCCTCCGCTCCTCCTCCATCCCCGCAACTCCCACTGTACACCCCCCGCACCCCGTACCGACAACAACATTCGGTGACGTCACTCGCCATCACGTGACTGACCCAGCGTGCCAAAAATAGAATGCCCCCGCCTTCTCTGGAAATGGTGCGTGGCCACAGGCGAGAACCCCGGGCGGGAGGGGCGGAAGAGAGGGAGTGAGCGCGCGCAAGCCATTTGGAAAAGTGAAGGACAAGCACCTACGAGGACACAGGGGGCGGGAGAGGACACGGACGGCGGGAGGGGGCGGGAGAGGACACGGACGGCGGGAGGGGGGCGGGAGAGGACACGGACGGCGGGAGGGGGCGGGAGAGGACACGGACGGCGGGAGGGGGCGGGAGAGGACACGGACGGCGGGAAACGTGCACAGGACAGCGAGGGGGGGGCGGAAAGGCACACGGAGGGGGCGGGAATGGACAGACTTTCAGTGAAAGGGGAGGGAACGGGAAAAAACGTAACCCCGCCCTGGGAAAAAATCTCCGGAACGCCCCCGAATCTGGTCCGGCCTTGACGGACAGATCCGGCACTCAATGGCTAGCCTCCATTTATGGAGCTAGCCAATGAGAGCCGGGGGACGTTCCAGAAGTCCTTATTGTCGACATAGGATTTCACCTGCGCTGAAAAGCTGCGCAGAGCGCAGCCTTCGGCAGGCGAAACCCAAAAAGGTAGCAGTAAAAAAACAAATATCTGCAGAGTCGAGTGCAAATAACAATTTCATGGCTTGGGCAATAGTGTACACTGAATATTTTATAAACATGGGTCTGAGGTAGAAACGGCGAAGGTGCATATAGAGTGGGCAAATAAGCATAAAATGCAAAGTACTTTGTCTAGACTGGCCATCACAAGGACAGGGAGAATGACTATGGAATTTCATCTCTGGAAAGGCAACTAGGTTATGTACAATACCAAGTCTAAATCGTGTCAGAACAAACTGGTGTGATTGCTTGGTTATGAATTTTAAATACATAGGCATGCCCTTTTCTTCCAACTTAGTGGTATTATAAAATACATAGGTAGACATAGTAATGCATTTTGCCCTACGCAAATCAGACTTAGTTTGGATAAAAGCATCTTTCAGGTCCTTTTTCGATAAAGTAACGGCACAATAAGGGTCCTTGACGATGTCGAAGTTAATTTTATTCAGTTTAGTCCTCTTATACAACCCAAGAATGCATGCTTCCCAGGTGTGGGGTAGGCCTGCGCTTTGTGTCAGCAGGGTAGTCACCTCATTCCAGTATACTGTCAGTGTGGGGCAGTTCCATAGCATATGCAGAATGTCCGCGCTAGTCAGGGCGCATCGGGGGCAGCTAGCTGTGTTGGTCGCAAAATATTTGTTAATCCTATCCGGTGACAAGTATGCTTGGTGGAGAATATAAAACTGTATTATTTTGAAGCGTGCGTTGCGCGGGATGTTTACAGAGCTAGCCAATACCATTGTCCACTCCTTGTCGGTCCATCCCCTCCCTCTGGAAGCCGCCCATTTATCCCGTATCGGTTGTGTGGAGCGTTGTGTGTGTGTGAGAAGGGCCTGTGCTAGCCAGGGTATAACGTGGGAGCCGTTACTCATCACATGTAGGTACTGTATGAGAAGATGCATTGGCAATTCCTCATGGATGTCACCCCAGGAGTCTGTGTACGCACGCAACAACGATGCATGGAGGAGGAACTGCCCGGCTGGCATGTCCGTGTTGTCTGCCAGTTGTCCGAAAGGAAGCAACGCTGCATCCGCATAAAGATCACCCATTGTTTCCACACCAGTCGCCGTCCAGGCCTCCAGCATGGTCGACGTCACCACCCCCCCACGCCGAGGGGTGCCCAGTAGGGGAAGCGCAGGTGCATAAGGCTTTACCTCCTGGGTCAGTTTTAGGCTGCGCAAGAAGCACTTGCGAGCTACCGCCATGTGTAATGGCAGCGGGCGGGGCCCTTTGGTCAGGGGGTGGAATAAAGTACAGACCTGCGTATGGGTCCATACCGTGATATCAGTAGCGGTATCATCCAGATTTCTCCCACCTAGCCAGCACGACACCCACTGTAGCTGTGCCGCCAGATAGTACAGTTCGTAATTGGGGACTGCCAGCCCCCCCATCTCGGTGGGCGCATAGTTTCGTCAGTGCAACCCGGGCCTTCCAGCATTCCATATGAGGCCTCGGGTCATGGTATCTAAGTCACGAAACACTCTGGCGGGGACATAGAATGGAATATTGGCAAAGTGATACAGCAATCGTGGTAAAACTATCATCTTGGATAGTGCTATCCGGCTGGGCACGTTCAGAGGCAGTGTCTTCCAGAAGGCGATCTGTGCGCGCAGTGAAGAGATTGCACGCATTAAGTTCCCCTCCATTACTTCAGATGGGTTCCGGTAGATGTGTATTCCGAGATATTTAAACGTTGTGGGATACCAGGCAAGCCTCTCACCACTAATGCGAATGTCACACTCCTGCGTGTCGGGGCTGAACGAATACACACCAGATTTGGCCCAGTTAACCCTTAGGCCCGACATCTCCTCAAATGTCTCGAAGATGTCCGACAGTGAACTCGGCACGCTCGTGAGGTCGCGCACATATAGGAGCAGGTCATCCCCATAAAGCGAAACCACGTGTAAGCCGTCCGCCAATGGAAAAAATTCTATGATCACTTATGCTTGTTGGAAATACCTTAAATTGTGTACATACACCAATCAGTTGGTAAGATACCACTATTTAATGAATTAATGAATGAACATATGGGCCCCGGTAATTATAGGAGGCTGGGGAATCCTCTGGGAATCTGCCATTTAACATTACTAGGTTGAACATTCTCAAATTATGCAAAAGTAACAGGCCTTATTTATCTGATCTTAAATGATCAGGAGTAAAGAATCCGAAATGGACCATACTTCCTCCAACTCAAGATTTGAAAAAGACATGACAGCACAGTTGAAAATGTTAGCAATAAATTCACCCACAATCATAATCTGCGAGCATTCTTCAGTGCTACTTATCCTTTGCACATAAGTACAGATTGAATCAACCAGTGAGGCGGATGCTCTCCCTGGGGCAATATACACGTTTACCAGAAAAAGAAACACAAGTTGTCCTGATTTATCTTCACCCATACAACACTTTGAGGGATGAATATAAATCACAGGATCCCATCTTATGGTACAGCTAAGTAAAATAGCTAAACCACCACTAGCATGCCCTTTTACAGAATATTTTGCTGTACAACAGTATACATAGAAATTCTCTAAGTGAAAATCCTCACCATTCCAGGTTTCCTGGAGGCAAATTATTTTAGGTTTATATTCTAATAATGATTTAAGCTTACAATTAATTTTTCCTACCCACACTAGATTCAAAGATAGAATTCTTCCTAGTTGGCTACCTCCGTAACAAGGGCAGTTTTTTAGTTTCTTTTGAGCCATTCAGGGTACCGGCCGCCCAGCTTCATTGGGCCATCTGATCCTCCACAATGGGACTACTGGGCCTTTGAAATTTGGGACTTATAATTTTTTTTAAATTTTTTTTTTGCAGTGTTTTATATAGCGCGAACTAGACCCGAACTGAATTAGGTATCAGAGCGCTTTACATAGCACCAGTTACGTTACATGAGGACGGACACACATTCATTTTAGGCACGGGGAGATTAAGTGATTTGCCCAGAATCACAGGAGGTTTTGGCGTCGTTACCGAGACTTGAACCCAGGTTCCGAGGTCGAGCGCCCTAGCCGTTAGGCCAACTCCTCTCCTCTAATGTTAATTTCTCTATTTCCTGGGTTTCTCCCTACTGTCATTTCAATGTCTTTAGGATTTAAAGGGTTTATAACGCCCATGGAAGTAGGGAACCCGCTACCTGGCACCTGATGGGTCAAGGATTCATACGGGACAGGCCAAGGATTCACTCACGAGAGCACATCTCTTCCTCTTTTCCTAAAGGAGTCTACATTGGCTAGTACTAGCATTTAAACTACCCCTGACGTGAATGTGACTGTAGTGCTTGGAGGGTCACTCCTTAGGTCTAAATAGACGAACTCAAGGTCTTTGCTTGTTACCAGTCGCAAGTCCTCTATTTCTGATAACTGAAAAAGGGTGCTTCTGTTCAGTAACTTTGAGTCCGTGTCGAATAGGGAAACAAAGAGCAAGGTCCTGTTCGCTTTCCCGACACCCGGCCCTGTGTGCCCTATGTGCCTCTTACCAAATGGCCCCAAGACTGATCCTCTCTCTGACCTAACCCTCTTACTGCTACAAACTGTGATTAAGTTCCCCTTCCCAACTCTCCCCTGGCCGGGATCAAACAGTACTGGGAAAGTATCCCATCCAAAAGGAGGAAGAGGGGCACCTCCACTAACTAAACCCTGTTCTAACACAGAGACATATGAATTTGTCAGTACATTTCCTTGTGTAGTGCCTCTACTTGTTCCTTGATGAGCTAAAATGGTGTTGCAGGGAAAACTCTGAATCTCAATGTCACCCATGTTGACTTTGGTAGACCCTTTTCCTGACCCTCATGGTTCCGTGGCTTGGTCGGGTCCGAGCCAGTCGGCTGATTACCATTATCTAGCCTTGCGTTATGATCAACATTCAATATAGATGCCCCAAGGGCCCAGGGACCTTCCTACTTGATGGTGATTTTGTACTATTTAACTTCTCAATTACGGTAGGGAACCACTGTTTTTTCTGTTTCCGTTTGGGGATACGTTGAATCCTGTTCTCTTTCTTCCCCCTCTGACTTTGTCATGTGTTACTTTCTCTCAGTGGGGCAACCTCCCCTAAGGGGGCAGTGACTAAAATATTAGCAGTCTCTTCAGTAAACTGTGGTTTAATCGAGGGACCTGCCATGCGCGAGTTGTTTAAGATACATTTTCTAAAAATGGGGTACACCTGCAATGTTACATAACTGGAGTTATATTTAAATATCCCCCAAGACTAGTGGACTGGGTACTCTCTCTATGATGTTTAACTGGGGATAAACTTACAAGGGACCTACCTCTGGGCGGTACAACTATAGAATCCTCCTTAACTTCCTGCTCCTCTAACTTAATTCCCCTTATGGACACCCCGTTACATGTCTGGCATGACGGCAATCTATATCAGGGACCTTTGCTAATTTGTTTGTTACTTGATTAACCGAGTTAAGTTCTTGGATCCCCATTAAAATAGGACAGAGAACCTCCAATATATGATCAGAATTTACCGTAGTTTTCTCCAAGGATAAAATTGATGAGAGAATTCTCTCCGATGCATAAAATCTCTAAGGTGCGCCCGTACATTTTCGACTGAGTTCAGATTGTCATGTGCCCCCTTATCCAGAAATGCTTCTGATGTCCCCACATTGGACAATTCTAGTGAATGAACACGAGAACAAATAGTGGGGGTACTACTGTACATGGCGGGCATATGGGAGCAACCATCTAATAAAGCCGGAGACCGTCTCGATTTCAGGTCCGGTTCAATGGTACTTATTTTTCTCAAATGCGCCTTCAGGTCTTTATTTTTTTCCAGTGGTATAGCGATGTCCGGTAGAGGATAGTCCTCCATTTTCACCAGTATAGGGCTACGATCTATAAGCTGTGGCATCTGTGACACCTGCTCACACAAGTTCGGCGGGGAAGGACCAGAATTACACTCAATGATTCTTCTGGGGGTGGTTTGGGGTTTATCAAATAAGGATACCAACCCTGCCAATGGTGATAATGATAATTCCCCTCTGTCCAAGCTCTCAACCGGAAAGACTTCTGCTTTGCCCTCCGCTAGATCCATTTCCATCTTGCTGTCCTCCACTCCTGCTTGTAAAGCATTTCCACCAAGAGGCTGTATAAATGAGGACGATTGAACTTTTTCACCTGTGTTCTAATGGTGAATAATTACGTTGGGATAAGGAGGTGCTTTAAACTGTGGGAGAGCAGACTGAACGCCCTCCTCATTCTCCAATTTTACATGGGTGTCCATCTCATGGTCTTCCAGGACCTCCTTTTCCCCTTCCTTTGCCACCTTACCCCGTTTGGAACTCCTTACATCCTTCGTGAGCATTGACATCACCGATGGATAGGTTTTCAAATGTGAAAGGTGCTCCTTATTTCTCCTTCGCCTGATAGTTTTGGGGAGTTTTAGGGAACTACGGTGATCCGTGCTGAACTTGCAGGTGGCCCTGACAGTCCTGTGGCTGAATCTACTGGTGCATTTGAGCACAAGCACCTGGATGGCATTTTAATCCTTCAAGTGTTTTTTTTTTTTTTTAGGGAACCAGAGAGATTCGGAGATGCGAAGGTAACCTAACAACCTATTGAGCAGAGTAGCCAGGTGGTTAAAGATAGCTTTGAGCTCTGTGGCCCCTTATCTTCTCGCCTCTCAAGATCTTCCTCTAAGCCAGCCGCTCTCCGTACTTCACTTCACGCTCACCGTTCTTCACTTCACGCTCATCATGATCTGTGCGTTACACTCTGCTCCTGCTGTATCAGAGACACTGTGAACCTCCGTAATTTAAATTTAACTTTGAGTCAACCGCCGACCTCCAGCGTCTTGTGGTAAACACCCGCACCGAGAGTGATGGCCCCCCTCGCTCCCCTACTTTCCCTGCTCACCCGGCGAGTTGAGTTTGAGGGGACTGGAAAGTCAGGAAAGAAGCTTTACAGCTCCTTTTCTGCAGCTGCAACACCACTGGCTGTAGGCTGTATGCTCTCAGGCTCTCACAGGCTGCCGTGGAAGGTAATTAAAGTATGAACACATCCGCCTTCGCCGTAGCTCCGCGGGACACCACTTGCTTCCATGGTGTTGAGGCGTTTGACTTTGGTATGACTTTTGGCTCTGGCGCTGACTCAGGCGGGCAGGCGGTGCGACGGACAGAGAGCGAGGAACCCCTATTGCCTTCAGTGGCTCTGGCTGCGGTTTCTCCATGGGCTCTCTGGGAAATCCGGCTTAACAGCGTGGACCTCACAGCCGCTAGCTGCACCCAGTGTGAGTTGCTATGACTTACCGTGCAACTGAAGGAGGGCAGTGGTTCAGCAGTGCAAAGTGGGTTGCCGAAAGCAAAGTGCTGGCCGTAGCGCTCCCTCTCAGCGCCTCTCGATGTCTCGGCCTTGACCGCCTCGGCGCACCCAGCTGCGAGAATCCGAGCTCCAGACAGCAGAACATCGGAAGTGCAAAGTACGGAAGTTATCAATTTATTAGGTCATCATCAGGACAGGGCAAAATTTGAGAGCAACCATCAGAAACTTTCTGCATTTAAAATAACATTTACAATTATAGGGGTACCAATCATACTAACCAGAGAGAGCCCAACCAAGATGCTAGAGCGGTTAGACAAAAACATAACATGCTAATACAGCGTGCATGAAAATTAGACAAATCAGTGCCAACAACCACATTTATATGACTAAACCTGTAAAAAGCCAAAAAGTGCATTATTGGTGAAGGTGAACGAGCGAGTCCACACACTGTCAGTACTCCTGCCAATTGCTCTTCCAGAAAACTGGTTATTAATAATACTTGATCTCTTAATGTAAGCTGCTTTATTACTACGGCAGCCAAAACGTGCATGATACTGGACTACTCTGTACTCTGATCTGCTTGATACAAAAACAACTTTTTTTTTACCCCAAAGCAATTGCTTTGAGTGGTGCATTTTTGAGAGCATGAGGAGCAATTTGAGTGACAAAGGTCTTGTGTGTGTGTGTGTGTGTGTGTGTGTGTGTGTATGTATGTACACACATATATATGTATATACACACATATACGCACACTAAAAATGCCCAAAGGTTACAGGGACATTTTAGTTAGGGTCAGATTCTACTCTTACAAAACCAGAATAATTCAGCTGTTATAGTTACCCGAGTTAACTATAACTCGCTCCTCGCAGTGCACTGCTTATGACCTCACATATTACATCACTCGTGACATGGTCAGTGACATCACTCATGACATCATTGATGCCATCATCCAGTGACTGTTTTAAAAAGGTTTGAGTGTGTACTAATGTGTATTGCTGAATCAGTGGGTGTATGAGTGTCTGTATGGATGACTCAGTGGGTACATAACTGACTGTATAAGTGTGATTAGGTCTCTCAGTGAATGTAAAGGTGAGTGACTGGTTTTGTAAATGAGTGGATCTCTCGGTCAGTTGATGTCTAAGTGGTTGTATGAGTGTGTTTGTGGGTACATAAATGTCTAAATGGGTGATTGATTGGTTGTCTGACTACTTCTATGGTTGTCTGGGTGTGGGTGAAGTGAGTGGGTGAGTCAGTGGCTGTATGGGGTAGTGTGTGCATGTTTCAGAAGCTGTATGATTGAGTGTATGACTGTATTGGTGATTGAGTGCATGTGTGAGTCTGGGTGAGTAACTGGGTATGGTAAAGGCAGTAGAGGTGATTGACGGGGTATAGGATTGACTGTATGTGTGAGTGAATATGATAGTGGCTACATGGATGAGTGTACTTCTGTCACTAACTGTATACGTGAGTGAGTATGTGTTACTATTTGTATGAGTAAAGAAGTGTGTGTGTGTGTGTGTGTGTGTGTGTGTGTGTGTGTGCGCGTGCGTAACTGGGTGAGTAAGTGGCTGTGTGATTGAATGTACGGTGTCTAGGTGTGAGTAGTTCTATGGCTGACTCACTCAGTGTGTGAGTGCCGGTATAGGTGTATGAGTGGATACGTCAATGTCTGTATTAGTGAGTGAGTAGGTGTATGAGTGGCAGTATGAGTGAGCGAGCACATGTTTGTGTAGATATATGAATCAGTGAGTGGGTGTGTAAGTACTGGTATAGCTTTGAATGGGTTTGTGAATGATTGCGTGTGAGTGGTACTGGGTGTAAAAAAGATTCTATAGGGGTGTGAGTGGGTACATCAGATGCTGTGGATGATGTCATCAGTGTATTTTGAGATGTCATCAGTGTTGTCATCAGTGATGTAATTGACCATGTCATGAGTGATGTAATATGCAAGGTCTTAAGCAGTGCATTGGGAGGGTGCCAGTTAGTTAACTCCGGTAACAATAACGGCTGAATTTCTCTGGTTTTGTACAAGTAGAATCGGACTATAATGGCTCTGTAACCTTGTCTTTTCTGTGTGAATTTATAAGGTTTTTTTAAATTCAATTTGATAACTATAACGTCCTTGTAACTTTTGGTTTTATAGTGAATATCTACTTTTTGTAAAATGCTAATTCCTAACTATAACATCCATGTAACCTTTGGTTTTTGTTTTGTAAATTTCTACGTTTATTTTTTTTTAACTAGCAGTCATGTTTGCAGATTGGTGGAGAAAGGGGGCTGGGCCTCCAACCAGCTGTCAGAAATTCTGCTGCTTAGGACTCACTGGAGGTACCAGAAGGGCTTCTTGGCCCCCAAGGTCCCTCTGGAGCCAAGGGACTTTTATCACCCAACTAGTAGTGTGCCGGGAGGCACATTTGCAGAGTGGTAGAGAAAGGGGGCATGGCCTGCTACCACCTCTCAGCAATCCCACTGGGTGGTGCTTACTGAAGGTAACTGGTGGGCTAGTTGGCCCCTGAGGACCCTCAACAGCTAAGGGGACTTCATCCCCCCCAACCAAGAGCACACCAGGAAGCGCGTTTGCAGACTGGTGGAGAAAGGGGGCATGGCCTCTGACAACTTCTCAGCAACCCTGCTGTGTGGGACTTACTGGAGTTAACAGGAGGGGTAGTTGGCCCACTTTAATCCTCAGAAGGTACGGGGATCCCTTTCCCCCCCACCACCAGTGCTCCAAACACTGGCACAGATAATACAATCAGGGGGGCAGGGGCACGAAAAACGGCACAATCAGGGGACAGAAGGCACGACAAACGGCACAATCAGGGGGCAGAAGGCAAGAAAAAACGGCACAATTAGTGGGCAGAAGGCAAGAAAAACGAGTGCAATCGGGGCAGAAGGCAAGAAAAATGAATGAGTGGCATAGGCTGTTCTCGAAGAAATAGGGTACCCTTCTCACAAGGAATACGGAGGCTATCCGCCTGGAATTAGGGGTCCGCCTATGAGGAAAGGGGACACAGTGAATCACTCACCTGCTAGACGCTGCTACGCCGCCACCGCCAGGAGTCATTTTGGGGCAAACAGGCACCTGGAAGAAAACCGCCACCGCCGAGAGTCATCTTCCTTCACGACCACACGCGCCGCCGCTCCGGGACTTCAATTCCCGGCAGCCTACGCGGCGGCGCGCCTACCAACGACGCGAGGGCGCCAGGAGGCGCAATAAAGCGCCTCAGTTACCGGCGGAGCGGGGGACACAGTGAATCACTCACCTGCTAGACGCTGCTACGCCGCCACCGCCAGGAGTCATTTTGGGGCAAACAGGCACCTGGAAGAAGGCCGCCACCGCCGAGAGTCATCTTCCTTCACGACCACATGCGCCGCCGCTCCGGGACTTCAATTCCCGGCAGCCTACGCGGCGGCGCGCCTACCAACGACGCGAGGGCGCCAGGAGGCGCAATAAAGCGCCTCAGTTACCGGCGGAGCGGGGGACACAGTGAATCACTCACCTGCTAGACGCTGCTACGCCGCCACCGCCAGGAGTCATTTTGGGGCAAACAGGCACCTGGAAGAAAGCCGCCACCGCCGAGAGTCATCTTCCTTCACGACCACACGCGCCGCCGCTCCGGGACTTCAATTCCCGGCAGCCTACGCGGCGGCGCGCCTACCAACGACGCGAGGGCGCCAGGAGGCGCAATAAAGCGCCTCAGTTACCCGCTGCGCGGGACGCGAGCGGGACGCCCGGGGCTAAGCCCGGGCAAAGGGCGGGCCGTCTGAGGTCGGACAAGGTTGGGTTGGGCCACGAATCCTGCCCAAACATCTACAGACGTTCATAGAGCTGCTAATTCATCGTCTGCCAGGTAAAACGCTGTTTTACATTTTACGCTTCACGTCTTGTTACTACCAAGCTATCTGCATACATGCCTGGTATGCCTGGTAAAAAGCTAATACCTGTAACTAACACCATGGAGAACTATTTAGTCCAGGTAGTGGCGAAAATAAACAGCGATAGAAGGTCCTCATTGGGTTTGGACTCATCCACACAATCTTTATTAGTTGACATAGAAGCAGAGGACCCCTTTGACCTGACAAACTCTAGCTTTTCTGGAGTGGTACAAGCTCCCTCACAAGATACTGTCACTATTCAACCCAGTGGCATAGTGGCCAGCACTGAAGATATCAACGACATTGATGTAGTGCCTCTGAGTCCTATGATCTGTGAGCTTATTACCCCTCCCATTGTTCCAATTCCAGCACCAAGGGTTACAGGGGTTAAAAGAAAAGCTATACAAAAACGATCGGGGTTAAGGTCAGCTAAAAATAAAATTGCTACACCACCAAGGAAAATCTCGTGTGTAGAGGAGGATGATCCCTTGGGGGAAACACATGCAACCTTCTCTAACATTCAATTTCAGAAATTTTGCAGTCTGATGGATATAAAGATCAAAGGAATAGTTAAACCTCTGATAAGCAAAATTGATAAGCTATCTGCCGAAGTGACTAAACTGGAAGGTCTCCTTGGTAAAATGCTGGGTGAAGTGGGGAAACTCTCTGAAGTTATTACGTCCAATGTACAACCTCTGGTTAATGACATTTTAGCAAGTAAATTGCCACTCACTGTTACTCCAAACCCCCCAGTGGCTCCTTTGATTACCCTACCGGAAACTAGCCTAGGGGTTGCACCCCCCACCCATTTTTTGGGGGAATCTATTACCTCGAAAGGGTCATGTGAGCTGGTGGTGGAAGCCTCGCCATTAGTTCTTGTATTAGCAAATGTGCCCCCTTTGGCTTCTGGTGAAGCTGAATCAACAGCATCGCTTTTAAATAAATCTTTATCTTGGCTAACCAACAACATGGCCATATCTCCGTGGGGGAAACAGCAACTGGCCGAGGAACTGGTAAATGCAAGAAGAGTGGAGTGGATTGGAAGCAGTGAAAAAAAGTTTAAGGGCGATTGCGTTGTGCTTAATCTTTCTCACCCTGATGCATTACCAAATATACTGCCTAACATTTTTCCACCACAGAGATGCTCCGCTTCTATCGTACCATTGACCCTTGACTTCTTTTACCCCCGAAAGGGCAGAGGCCCCAATCCAAGCACCTTAAGAACAAAATGGAATGTCGTAACCAAAAGGGGTTGTAAGAATTTTGGTTCCGCTGAGTGGGGACTAGGTTTAGAAAATAGATTCTCTGCTTTTTCCAATTTAGATGCTTGTGATTGACAAATAACTAATTGTATGCCCCAGCTGCAAACTCCTTTATCCTTGTGTGTAACAGGGGGGCATAATCGAGTTATGGCCTCTCCAAATGAGTTATGTACGCCAGATGCTTTAGTGGGAATAACAAATTTAACAGTTGAAGGCAATGATAATGTGGATGTAAATATGAATAGGCCTGATCTCAGTCCTGAAATATGCAGGGAGCATGACTTTGGGAACCTTCTATCTTGGAATATAGCAGGGCTATGTTCCAAAATGGACTGTGGAGAGTGGTTTGAATTAGTTAGCAAGTATGACGTCTGCATTTTCCAAGAAACATGGGCCTGTGATCCTGTTTATGCTTTGGGGTATTTGAATTATTATGTACCGGCAATCAAAGGTCCCAAAGGGAGACCAATGGGAGGTCTCACCATATGGGTCCGCCAGTCCCTGAAGATCTTAGTAAAAAATCTAGAGCTAAATCACAAAGACATCCAGCTCATTAGACTTGAGAGGGACTCCTCTACTCCCATTGACATCTATAACTTATATGTTAGAGGGGGAAATGCTGGTAAATCAGCGGTCTTATCGTCTCTGTACAGTTACCTAGACACTTACTCTTCTGGGAACAACATCATACTGGCAGGAGACCTAAATCGTACTTTTGAACCCCTTGACACTGGTGAGGCTTTTTTAGGTGCGGAGGAAGATAATATGTGGGAAATCCCTGCACTTGATTTAACCCCAATAACTCGCTGGACCGAGGATATTCTAAGCCTGAATGCTATGTGCCTTGAATATGGGTTAAGGGCTTTGAATGGTCGTACTAAGTCAGACAGAGTATCAGCTATGACCTTTGATAATGGAAGATCTAAGAGTCGTATTGATTATGTTATATGCTGTATGGACCTATGGTCATCCATTGTTGATATGGAGGTCAAGGAGAGGATTGAGAGTGACCACAATCCTCTTTGCGTTCTCCACAAATGGTGGCTGTCTGATGTGACTGCCCCCAGTGCTTCTATTGTTCCCTTACCCGCGTTGATTGTTCCTACAAACGATTTACGCAGGCTTAGGTGGACTAGTGTTAAATCAGATCAGCTGGTTATGGAAAAAATAAGCATGGCAACTGACAAGGCTATCATGGCCCTTGAGGGTGAAACTGGGCCTCTTCCTAGTAAAAATAATGCCACTAAGGTCCATGAAGCTCTCTTTGATGAAATTAGAGGCCATTTCCTGAAACCGGCAAATAAAAAGATGCATGCCCACAGACCAGCACATTGGTACAATCACGAATGTAGGCTGGCAAGAACCTCCTTGGGTGATGCTATTAAAAACAAAAATCTAGAAGCAATTAGATCTGCTAGGAAGCATTACAAACAGTGTATAGTAACAGCGAAAAAAGATTGGGATGAGGCACATTGGAATAACCTAAAAAATGCAAGTGACCGTAAGGACTCCAGGTTATTTTGGCATATAGTTAAATGGGGACATGATAGGATAGAAGAAGCATGCACTAATAATGTCCCCCAGGATGCTTGGGTTAAGTTTTTTAGTGAGCAGTATGCCTCTAGAGAACAGGTAGTGGATAGAAGGTGCACGCATGGTTCACCAACTGGGGATGACATCTTCACTAAGAGCGAAATACTCGCGGCCCTAAAAACTGTTCGAAGTGGGCGGGCTCCTGGTATTGACGGGGTGCCGGCTGATGTTTTCTTGAATGACACTGATAGATGGTGCAGATACATCTATCTGTTGATAAATTTGATTACCAGGGGGGCTGATATCCCAGCTACCTGGAGGGGCGCTGTAATCATCCCAATATACAAAAAAGGAGATCGGGCTCAGCCCGGTAACTACCGCCCCATTAGTTTAATAGATACCATTCAGAAAATAGTGGGCCGAGTAGTTGTCAATAGGTTGCTCGATTGGGCTGAGGAACAAAATATTTTATCCCCCTTTCAGGCTGGATTTCGCAGGGCAACCAGCACCATGGATCAAGTCTTCCGTTTCCAACTAATACAGTGGAAGACCGTGGTGCTAGGCGGAGGCAGCCTGTATGCAGCATTTGTTGATTTGCGGGCTGCCTTTGACCTGGTACCGAGGGCGAAACTGTGGGAAGTGCTTGAGACACTAGGGGTCCCAGGGGATCTGTTGATTTTAATTATGCGACTGCATGAGGGCAACTATGCCAAAATAAGATGGGGAGGATATGGGAACAACACTGCAGAATTTCCTGTTGAGCGCGGGGTTCGGCAGGGTTGTTCAATGGCTCCTACTTTGTTTACCCTCTTTGTTAATGGCGTCGTTTCCCGCATGCAATCTCGGGCTGTGGATGCCCCTTCTCTCGCTGGGGAGAAAGTCCCCATTTTAATGTTCGCCGACGACACCTTAATTTTATCAAAAACCCCCAGTGGCTTGCAAAAAGCATTGGCAATATTTGACGGGTTCTGCACTGACCACGGACTTGAGGTGAATGCGACCAAGACAAAACTCATGGCTTTTAACCCACATAGAAATTTTAAATCGAACATTACCATGAGTGGCCGCATTCTTGAAGTTGTAAAATCCTTCACTTATCTGGGGATTTTGATCTCCAATGACAATAAGTGGCAGCAACACCTTAATATTGCTACATTAAGGCATAAGCAGCTATCTGGCACTATAATTAAGGAGTATAGGAAGTCAAAGACTAAACCTATTAAACCACCTCTGATAATATACGAGGCAAAAGCAATTGGTTCTGCCTTGTATGGTGCGGAGTTATGGGGGTATGAAAACCTCCACGAACTCCAACTATCTGAAAATAAATTTCTGAGGTCGTTGACGGGCACTCCACAGAGTAGCCCACTATTGCCCCTGCGTTACGAATTAGGTAGAAGAGAGCTTACGGAAAAGGCCAAACTGCGCCCGATTTTATTCTGGCGCAGGCTTTGGACTACACCAGAACTCTCTCATTACGCGGAAGGGTTTTCTGATGTCATCAAAGCCGATCACTATAATAAAATTAGGTGGTTTAAAACACTAAAGTCTGTACTGTTTAATTTAGGACTTCATGCCCTATGGACAGATCCTGCTGGGGCTCTATTTCCCTCCAAGACTGTTCTAAAAGACATATTCTGGGAACACGTAGCTAATAGTAGCTTACTCAACACCAACAGTGGGACCATGACCACTGGCTACCTAGAAGCTAAAACGTTCCCCATTTATGAAAAGTACTGGGATTACATAACGAAACCCCTGGACAGGAAACTGTTATTTCAAATGAGGGTAGGTTCGCTCCCCCTCTGTAATCTAACAGCTAAATGGAAACCAGGGGGGGTAGCATTATGTCCAGCCTGTGGGGTAGGAAATGAAACCCTAGGTCATTTTCTGTTTTGCTGCCCAGTATATTCTGCCCCAAGGCAAGCCTGGTTGGCTCCTATGTGTAGGAATTTAGGTACAAAAAGTAGTATGGTGGCACTGCGTATAATAAAATCTACTACTGAAGAATGGATCAATATTGCAATTGCAAAGTACATGGGATGGGCGTGGGTTTTAAGGATGAGACTGCTGGCAAACTAATTATTGCCATTAAGTCGACCAGAGACTGCTAGACATTTGTCTATTCTCTGTAATTGCTTGGCGAATAGTCAGAGATTGCTAAACTAATGTTTATTCTCTGTAAAAAAAAAATTTAATTGACCAGAAACTGCTAGACACTTGTCTATTTTCTGTTTATGTAATGTGTCATCGGCTTGAACATCGATTTTTACTGTAATGAAATCTTTTTTAATATGATCTCCTGGGGATATTTACATTGCTATTATGAATTGTACCCCTCCGGTCTCTATTTGTTGACGGTAATGATTTCTGCACCTGTATATATGATGTGTCATTGTTTTTTTAAATTCTTAAAATATGTATGTGCTTGTTCGTTTGATTATGTAAATTTAATTGATTTTTTAATTGTATGTTTGTTTGTCTTGCTTTTATGAGTAATACTCGAATAAAGCACTTTTTGAATTTGAATTTGGAAAGGAGGAGGTACAGGGTAGTAAGATGGCACACGTTCCAGGGGAATCAGATGGCACACGTTCCAGGGGAATCAGATGGCACACGTTCCAGGGGAATCAGATGGCACAGGTCACGTGGTAAAAGAGGCCACATCTCACACAGAAACGCATCTCTCTGAAAACAAGGGAAGGAATAAACTTCCCAGGAACTAAAGAGACCCGAATCTCAAACGAAATGTGAAGGCGAATAACCCAGGCCACGCAGGCGCGAACGGCCCAAGGAATACCGGGGTGCATAATTCTGGGGACGTGTCTCTCCGGAGAAAGGGAGGCACAGTTCTTGGGGGTACACTGAGGATCCCATGAAACGTGAGGGTCACCGGAGTTGAGGAACGCATCTGTCAGGAGACCAGAAGGGGTTGCACCTTACGAAACAGGAGGGAACCATGCAACAAAAGGGGTGCATACTAGAGAAGCCAGGGGGCACAGTTCTCTGAAAACGGGCACACGTGTTAAATCTGAGGGAAAACTAGGAACAAATGTCAGGGTGCAAGGGAGGGGTGGGGGCCCATCTTCGGACTGGAGGCCTCCAATATCGGAGAATCAGGCAGTCAAATCTTAGGAACAAGGAAGGGTACACATCCCTAGGACGAATGGATAATCTATTTCAGGGTTAAATTAACACAAATAAACTAGAACACATCATCACAAGGCGATCCGGACCTGTGACTGAAACCGAGGAATCGCAAGCTGAAGCCAGCACTACGAGCAGCACTATTTTACGATCGTGCTATACACATGCTGGCAACAGAACATAGCCTAGGGAGTAAGGACCCATCTGAGGAAGGAAGGGACTTATGACAGGGAAAAGTGGACACACCAAAAATCCTCAGGGAATAAGGGTGCAAATCACAGCAAGCGAATCTCAGGGAATAGCGGGGTATTTCACAAAGATTAGGCACACATCTCAAGTAAAAGGGGCTGCGCGTCTCATAGGATAAAGGGACACATTATCTCGCAAGACAGCGCGATCTCCAAACATAACGGGATACTTAGAGGAAAAAATGCGCACATCCAGGGACCGTCTCTCAGGCACTAAGGGGGCATCTTTCAGGGAGCAGTGGTATTTCAAGAAGTATGGGGCAACTCTCGAGCAACAGAGACGCACTCGCTATTAAGGGGCCACATTTTACAAATCCGGCACGGGTGCAGAGGACAAGCAGTCCGGGAAGAGGGCGCGCTGTGGTGGGAATGACTATTTAGCTGGCAGTGATTTAAAAAGAGAATGGGGGCTCACTCCCCTTCAATAGCCGAGCCCAGAAAAACGACACCGTGCAGGAGCCCCAGGCCCAGCAGCAGTGACAGGCCGGGAGGGACCATGTCTGGGTTGGGGGGTGAGGGGGTCGGCCCCCTCTTCTCGCTCACCCTCTCCCCTGCGGTCCTGCAATGGGTACACAAAATCTAATCCTTGTGAGCCCGTGAGGGTTGACGCAGCCAACTGAGGAGCCGAATACCTCAAGCCTCAGTGGGGGTTAACAAAAGCCCCCGAGAAATAAATATTTCCGAGGATAGATGCATGCGAAGAGCCTCCGTCTGTCCACAACGCCGCTTGAGGAAGGTAGTCGATCCGCGCTGGAGGTGTTTCTCTGTAATGGGGTGCTGAGTCCACTTCACTCCCCCCACCAGTTCCAGCTGCAGCCTCGGGAGCGGGCGCCCGGCAGACTGAGGAGGGAGACTGCGTCTTCCGTGTGCTTCCAAGTGCGCACGAGGGACGAGAAGATGGAGGGTGGAATTCTCGCGTGAAGAGGTCACCGGAACTGAAGTCCGTGTACACAAATGAAAGCCTCCAGCATACAGAGGCCGCAGGCAGCGAGGGAGGGATGCGTATCTTAGGGCAAAACAAAAAAAACTAACAACCGAAGACCTTGAAGAGGTTGTAAATAAACGCTTCTCAAACACGGGCTGCCTCTTGGACGGCTGACAACGCGGGTGCGAGGCTCCGCTCGAGCCTGTGATGGCGACTGTTCATTTATCTCATTACATCAGTACACCCGGAGACCGCAGCAGAGGGCTCCCCTGGAGACAAGCCCCTGAGAGAGGGCCCCACGTTCGCCCCTCGCCCCGCCCTGAACCGACTTTTGTTCTGAATGCACTCCTTCGGCGCAGCTGCCGCTATAGAATCTACCTGAAAGAAAAGTGAAAAATAAATAAACAAGAAAAACGGCACAACTTGCCTGGAGTGGCAGCGAGGCTGTTCCAGGAAACAATGGCGGCCGCAAGCTTCCGAAAATTTTCGGATTCGGGGCGTGTTTGGCCGTCTCCAAAAGGGGTGGGGCTTAAAAGAGGAAAGAACAGCACCAACACGCCCCCGAATCCGAAAGAGACGGAGCTTCTTTCGAGGGACGCCTCTCTCCTCCAATGGCTGGCCTCCATTTAGGAAGCCAGCCAATGGAGGAGAGACGAGGAGAGAGGCGGGTTTAAAGCACCCACTGAAAGACATTAATTCTCCGACTTCCGGCTGGCAAGCCAGCCGTCGGTCCGAGACCTAAAAACGGAACACGTGGATTTTCAGTCTTCAAAGAAGAATATTCATCTACATCCAGCATGCCCTCCTCCCACCAGACTCTTAACAATTCATGATATTGATTGACAGAGGCCTTATAGGTGTCCCCATTTGATTTCCTCATAGCATGAGGTGTCCCTTAGTTGTCTTAATGCCTTTTGGTTATACTGGGCAACATCGATGCGGGTACTTACAAAATCCATATCCTTTGTTGGGCAAAATGATAGTCCCAATTGTAATAATGATACCTCCTACGCTGTTATAGACCTTGAGGATAGGTTGATAAATGATTTATTCACTTTGTGGATTGAATCCACAACTTTCAATATGGAGATTGTTCTGCCACCAAATCTAATATTGATTCTGAATCTTTTTTTGTTCCTGCACCTCTCCCTTTTTTTGTGCCTCTTCCTTTTCCCGTCTTGGATTTTGGTTTCTCTTCCTGTTCCTTCTTTTGTATACAAATTTGAAATTCGTGGAGGAAGGTGAGGGGAAGGTGAGGGGATGTACACTTGAAGGGACACTTCGAGCCTCTGTATCGGAACTTAAATCAGAGCTAGATCCCGCTGATACTGTTTCTTGTTGTCTTTGTCTCTGGATTACGTGTAGGTTCCTCTGTGCCCAATTAAACCGTTTTGCACATGTCAGAATGCAACCCTCCGCATAGTCTTTTTTGTCCTGTAGTAATTTTCTTTGGGAAACATCCTTTACAACGAAACTTTTACAACGCACTACCATTACGACGCAACTTTTACAACGCAAACCATTACAACGCATAGCGCTGGGGGGCACTCTAGGATAGGGAATGTATTTAATATACTATCCAACACCTTCCCTACTATCCACGGGGACTGGAGTTGGAATAGTAAATTAAATAAATCACTATCCAGCGCCTAAAAGCATATGCGTTGTAATGGTATGCGATGTAAAAACCGCGTTGTAAAGGCATGCAATGTAAAAGTATGCGTTGTAACGTCATACATCCATTTTCTTTGCCTTAATTGTGTCTTCGTAATTCTTTAATCTAATTTCTAGTTGTTTTTCGAAATCAATTACTACTTTTTCAGTTTTTGATTTTTCCAATTCCTGTCTCAGCTCTGCCAACTCTTTTCTGGTAGTGTCCAAGTCCATTTTCGCATATTTTACCAGCATTTTCAACATGTCCTCGCATGCAATTAATTTATGTGGAAGGACTTTATGGTATCTATTCCAGTACATAGCCACAATAGTGGTTTGCTAAGAATAATATGTTTTAGTCTAAATTAGATGCTGCGTGAGACAATACCTGTGCAAAATGCAAAATGTTATGAAGTGTGACATATTGCTATTTACTATCACTTATTGGATTATCATGTGATATTGGGCATTTGCCGATATATTTGTATGAGCATGTATTGCCAAATCATGGTACATTACCCCGAATCGTCATTACATTTGTAAAATTATGATAATTAATTGCAAAGCACATTGTGCTCGAATTACGTCATTTTTTGCTAGAATTATTTCTGAGTTCACAATCTTTATTTGAATGCACAGCGTAATCTAACGTGATTGAAAATGTAAATATCTTGCTAACTATCGGCATTATCATAGCCACGAAGTGTATGACATTTTTTCAGTGATATTGTATGTTGCAATGTTTCTTTACTTTCCATGAACACTGACCTGTGTTTCTAGGAAAAGTTTGGCACAGGTCATCGACTTGACAAAGGCTTTGCCGAAACGTGGCATTCTCTTTTTTGTGACACAATAAAATGTATTATTGTGCCTGTCCTTTGGTGTGTGCCGCTGGATAATATTTGGGAGCTCCTGGATTTTTCCCGTTAGACAACATAATTAGCAGAGTTGTGGCCGCTGCGGGCCCCAGCGTCGATAGGAGGGAGAGCTGCGTCTCGCAACGGTCTTTCCTGAACACATATATATATATATGTATGTGTGTGCGTGTGTGCGTGTGTGTGTGTGTGTGTGTGTGTGTATATATATATATATATATATATATATATCTGGTGCTCGCATCAGAAGGATTTTATTTATAACAAATGGGGTGTGAGGGGAAAGCTTTTCCATAGTCTTCACATTTTTTTCCCACTCACTGTGACACGAAGCATCCTGAGTCTGTTATTAAAGGTCAAATCAGTCATTTCCATTATTCACTTTGAGTCGTGCTCAGGAGTGCCTAGCCAGGGACCATGTGAAGACTGATAACTTTCTGTAGTCATGGTTCTTAACCATTCCTAATGCGGGCGATGGACCCACCCAGGCACCCACACAAGTTGGAGAAGTGTGAAAATGCTTGGGGGGAGTAATTTTGTGTATTATCCACAGATTCCGAAACATTCCCTCTCTGAAATATGAGGATATGGTGCAATTTTAGCCAAAAGTTGAGGTTTGCAGGACATACATAGTAAGATAACAACATGGAATCCATGCAGGTCACACCACACTGGACTCTCCTGTGTGTCTTGTTTTCAGAAACGTGTAGGTTTTCGTAAATTACCCTGGGTGGCCGCTGAGCGCAGGCCCAAATACCGCAGCTACCCACATCACCAAAATAGATCAAATTTGCAAAGCAACAAATGTGATGTCTCCATGCTGTTTTTGTGCATTCCTGTATGGCTTATCTTTAAAAACATGCATGTTTCCCTCTTCATCGTTGTTCATTTATTAGATCTAACCATATGAATTTCTGCATTGGCACTATACAATGAAATGATTATATGCCACTGCTCAGGTGTTTGCTCTGGTTACAGCATGGTTTTGGACAACTAACAAATACTATATATCTCTGCAATCATAGAGGTCTGACGGATTTAACTGTATATTACTTTTGTAAATCGCCATCAAGGCAAAGAATTACAGATGAAAACGTTGTCAGCTACTGGTATTATTCTTATTTTCTTTTTTTACACTGCCTATTTCAACAATTAGTTTCTTTGGGAGTGCTATGAGTGATCTATATAGGTGACCTCATGATACATTCTGAATTTTTACTGCTTTTCAGAAATGTACAGCTTTCCTTATCCACCCTTTTCTACCATAAACTGCATGTAGGTAGAAACAACAAATAGGCTTACGGGATTACTACAAAGAAAATTGCATGACCTGTGGTAGATATATATATTTACTTTTTACAAATCCGCTTTTTCCTGAAAGCTGGTAAGATGGCAATAGCACAGCAAAACATTTGCTGATGCCACTTTAGAAACAAAAATGGTACTTGCTTGACTAGCATTTTTCACATTTATACTCAAAACATTTTTTTTAAATAGTTTATCCTCTTGCTCAGTTCATTCTGGGAAAATCAATAAACACAGGGTATCTTTAGAATCCCCAACATGTTGGAACAAGCATTTACAATGCAACGGTTTCGCCTTTGAAAAAGTTAGAGCTATTGGCATTGTAAATGCCAGGCGAAACCTAAAAAGGACCACATGGAATTCACATGTTATTCACCACATAGAATGCGTGTGCTGCTTGGGGAAGGTGCTAGCCTACCACTAAGAGAATAATGCTCAGGGCGCCTCTCCGGCTCCAACAACAGGGCAATCCTCGAGACAGGACTATCTCATAGTACTCACGCGTGACCCATGTTTGCTTATGAAAACACAAATCATCATTAGACAACAGTATAGTTGGGAATTCAGGCTGGTCTGCACATCGTTCAGCATGCAGAGTTTTTTGTTTCCGACCCTACACATCTGTCTTTGTGAAACCACCCACCGCTCCCCTGGTGGTGCACGAGTGTCATCTGCCTAATGACGCGTGAAGCACTGAAAACTGAACTGAAGCCATTTATGCCTGGCACTATGGAGAGCACTTACTTTGTGTCACAAATCACAATAGGTGTCAAAGGTGAAGGAGGCGCTCTGTGATGGGCTCAGGGAGGTCTGAGTGAATACGTGCCCTCTCTCAGTGCAATGAGCGCAGGACACCTAATCATTTTGATGGCTCCACGTGCCCCATCGTTAATTGCAAACAGGGCCCCTCGGTGCCAAGAATCACACAAAGCGACTGAGACTCGAGGGCCCCCTGGGGACAGGCTCCCAGGATCCGAGATCACACCAGCAGCAGAGGGTGCGCTGGGGTCCTTTATATATGGATGGGGCTGTGCTCACAGCACAGAACTGAGGGGCGGCTCTGCGTGAACCTTGTACTTGCAAGATGTGAACACTGCGCTGATGACCGGTGTTTGAGGGGGTGGGAGACTGGGGGGGGTCTCTGGGATCAGCCTGGCTGCCACTCTAGGGTCCGTTACCAGAAAGAAAAGTCCTTGCTCCTGAATTGCAGAGTGTGATTCACAGACTCTGGGCCGCTCTCAGCGGTCAGTCTGACCCGGCTCCCTCGATGCTCGTCAGGAGGGGAGCAGCGACCCCCGGTGCATCATTACAAGACGGCGGCAGACGGGACCACTCACCCCAGGCGGTAGCCAATCTATGTCCGCCGGGTCACGAGAGTCACTGAGGAGCTCGGGGTGAGTAACAGAGACCAGGCCGCCCATATCCGAAGCCACCACATCAGGGGCAGAGCTTCCATCGGTGCAGCTGGTGCAGTGGCACCGGGGCCCAGAGGCATGAGTGGCCCACAGATCCCTGATATTTTTTGCATGTAACTGTTCACACAGTGGCCGGGGGGGGGGGGGTGGGGTTGGTCTTTCCTTCCTTGCATCGGGCAGGGTCCGGGACATACTGCGTCCACCAGTATTGCAAGCCCCGCCCCCTGTGCAGGTAAGTGCGTTTCAAGCGAACATTGAAACTCTGGGAATCCCTTCACCTGGTTTCTTTGTTGGCGGTGGGAGGGGGAGGGGGGGTTACCCTAGGACTCTGTGTCTGAAAAAGTGTCAGAAACCTGCTGAGTGGCAGGGGCCGCCTGCAGACTGTGCCTCCCGGGATACTGTGCTCGGCTGCAGGAGTCTTCAGTCCAATAATGTCGAGCATTATCAGCCCTTTCACTGATCGATCACCACCCTTAGGCAATAATCAATTTGAACTCCTCTTGCCCAGTGAGTAAAATGTTCGTGTCTGGCGCCCCCTTGCGGTTATCGATGCAAAACGGAATACAAAGCCCTGATGTGAAGTTTGGAGCAGCGCTTCCTAGCGCTCCGCCGCTCGCCTCACCGTGCAGCTTTGCTGCGTCCTTGAAAGATAACTTCCACCAAATGAAACCTGAGAAGAGTTTGTATCAAGATCAGCAGTGATCTCAGACTGGAGGTCAGCAGTGGTCACACACCCCCTCCATGGACGGCCCAGCGCCTCATCACCGAGGGAGACTGCAGCATTGCAAGGTGACTGTATCCCTGCACACCCCCGGAACATGGGAGGTAGCAAAAGGTACATTACATATACAAACTCGAAAGTTTCAAGACGGAGCTTCGCAAGTAAGCTACTGCCCGGACGCCATCTTCGGCGGAATGACAAAAACACGCCTTTGCTGAAAGAAAAAAAAAGCAACCGCCGCAATGACGTTCACAAAGGGGCGGGATGAGTAAAAATCGCCGGAACGCCCACGAATCTGCTCGGGCAATGACTGACGCATCTCTGTTCCAATAGCTAGCCTCCATTTATGGAGTCATCCAATGGAGCAGAGAGGCGGGACAAAGCCCCATACTGCTTCTCAAAAGATTTCGCCTGCGCGAACGCTGCTGCGCAGCGGATCGCCAGGCAAAACCTAAAAAAGGACCCAAATTTGTCCTGAGTTCCTTTTGTGAAAAAAAAGTTAGGAAAGTTTAAGCATGACGTTCCCCACACAACAAACAACTATTGGCTAAGCCAGTTGGTTTTGCTTCTGTGAAATCTATTGATTTTTATCTGTTGTTAGACACGTTATACAGCAGAGCTAGCTGATGTGCAGCATGGCTTAAAGTGAAAACCAAGAGACAAAAGATTTTGCAGAGGTGAGAATATTGGATTTTCCAGTGCTTGTTAAATACGGCAAAGAACAGCCTTCTATTGGCAATCTCAATGCTGATGAGTCAATGTCTTCTGCGTCTGTTTGATAAGAAGTAAAACTTTATATGACTGGATTCTGCTGCTGTTTAGCGGTGTCTCCATGGCAACAAGACTCTGCCCGGAACGCTTTTCAGCGCTGGTGTTCTCCTCTTGTACAAAGTGGTGAGACACTACAGAGAGAGGATCTCCGATCTATAAATAACAGAAGGTTATGGAGAAGCGAGTCAAGCGCAATCGGTGCAGAAAAGTCAGCAGTTGTGAGGGGGGAGTGGGGTACCCTGCGCCCCGTCCCTACCTTAGTAATACAATAACTACCCCAGGACGGTTTATATAAGACATGTCAATGCCAGACCTGCTGCTGACTCAGAGCCCTCTTGTCTTGGCTTTAATGTTTTTTTAAACTGCCTCAAAGTAGATAAAAACCAAGCACCATGAGGCAGCCAGTGTTGACCACACCATATTGCTTTGCTTTTATGTGCAAATTCAGACAGGGCTTGGGGAGAGTTGGGGTGTCAAGGGAGGAGGGTGGCAAACAAAGTATGTGCAGCAGGAGGAGGGCTACGAGTGGGTAAATAGAACCGTGGTGGGCGTTTAAAAATAACAGATGGAAAAAGGAGGGCGGATTAAGAAGATTGCAGGGTGGGAGGCTAACACGACTGGGTGTGGCTGAGAAGTTTTGATACCGCGGGAGGAGGGCAGGTGTAAAGGGAGTAAACAGTAAAAAAAAGTGCCTGCAGTGAAAGGACCTTGGGCACTGGAAGCAGTACTTGGTCCGGGCTCCACTTCAGAAGAAGGTCTTGAAGCCCAGGAGGAAGATTGTGGCGCTGACCAATAGGAAGCAAGGAAAGCGAGTGATTTGGGAGGCCAGTGGTAAGTAAAGATAAGTGATGAAGCCCCTAATAAGAGATTTTGTTTTGGATACAAGCTATTTTGCATGCACAGCGCAAACTTTGTGCAGGCGAAACCTAAAAGAAATGGCTGAGCATGGAGGCGGGAAAAGCCTCCGCAGCTAAGGGGTTAAAGAAGATGCAAGTCTGTATAAAACTCATTGAGGCAAGCATGTTCACAATGGAAGAAAGCACTGGAAGCACTTAAAGACTGCTTGTTGAAGACTTAAAATAAGGTGGGAAGCCTTGAACATTGTCTGTGTACAATAGAAGAAAGTTTGCAAGAAAGGTGAACACAATTACAACTAATTCAACAGTCTGAGGACTGTAGGGTGACCAGCGTTTCCCTTCTTGAATAAAAAGTAGAGCATTTGTGATATGTAGAACAGAAAGCGAAGATTACAATTCAGTGTTTTCATACCTAAACCTATACTGTGGCTCTGAAGTTAGTGGTTTAACATTTTTGCATGAAATGATCCTTGAGGGTTTAAAATTTGACACGTTGCCCTTATGCAAAACAGCTAGCCTACCCGCTAAGAGTCCACCCTGATCAGTTCCCACTGTTACTCATCGAACTTGGGAAAGACCAACAAAGATAAAAATTACCAAGAGTAGAAGCAGGAAAAGATGATGTTACAGTTCAGTGTTACTGGGTCCACATCTTTCTAGACCCAAATTTCTCGACATGGATTTGGAAGCACTCCATTGAGTGCCCTGCATAATGGAAGTGCTACAGAATGAGTCTCGTGCTATTGTCAGATTTCTCAGTTTCTATTTTTAGTGGAATCCATCTTATTTTGCTCTCTACTACCGCCCTTCTCCTGGACTAATCATATACTTTATTTTTTGTCTACATTTTACACATCTAAAACCGAAATATTTAATCCCTCGATCAATGCGATACTAAATACTTCAAAATTAAAATGTAAAGATAGCCTTACATTGTTACTTATCAAGCACCTTAGTTAAGCATATTTGTTCTTTTCTATGAGCCTCAGATAAACGTATAAACTTTCAATGATGGTTTATTTTATTGTTTTATCAAGTGTTTGTTTTTTAAGATTACATACAGTTAGTCTGCTTTCTCCGTGTTAAAAATGTAAAATGCATTTGAAGGAGAAAAGCAAATGACAAAAATTATTATTAAAAAGCAAAATCATCAAAAAATGGTTCTGTTGTCAACCTTGTAACCTTGAGTTCATAATCCTTGCTCTTTACAGTTGCTCTAACTGTGAAGTTTGGTATGATTTTTGTGTTTGTTCTTGTTCAAATAGATTAAAGGTACCTCAGACTTACTCGATTGATGTGGAAGAAGGCTGCCACAACGTAGAACTTGAGTCTCTGATGTTTGAAGGGCCCGATAAACTCCTAGCCCAGTCTGATATACTTGTATGTGCAGCTACAAAAAAGTTTGACCAAAAAATGGGCATAGCTCAGTTAAAAGATTATCATCCTATTATTGGTAAGTGCTGCGGCTTTATTGCTTTTGTTGACATACGCAGATAACCTAAATGTTTTATCAAGGCAAGCATGACTGTATGTCACTCTTTGTGTGTTAGGGTGGGTATATCGATCTATGTGTGCTTCTGTGTGTACATCACATCAGTCCCTCTCCTCTACATTCCTCAGTCCAATCTTAAAGGTTTTTTGGGGCCCCGGGCAAGACACATTTTCACAGCCCCCTTAAGGAACACGTTTTGCATGTATTACCTGTTTACAGCATGATACCAAACAATACTAAATTATTTGACAGGGTTCCTCAAAAACGGTCAAATTTTTTTTACCTGGGAATTTAAAAATCTTTAATATGTTGCTGAGTAGAGCGACTAAGTCAGAGGTACAGGTAGGCAGAGAGGGAGAGTGACTTAGATTGGGAAAATAGAATAGACCAGTTAGTAGTAGTTAACCTGTGGTCCGTGGACCTCTGGGGTTGGCGACCGCTTAGAACTTTAAATAATAAGAGATTACTAAAGTGTATTTAACTAAAGAAGCAAAATGTAAATTTGATATTGGGTTCTGTAAAATTAAGTTAATATCAATAACTTTATTTCGGTCAACTGACTTTTAAAGTAGTAAGTACATATACATATATTAAAAGAAGTAATATATACAAATGCATTAACATAAAAAGATAAATAGTTATGAAATATAAAACATAAGAGCAGAGCGTCCCAGTCCTCCTGACATCCCAGCTACACTTAAGAGTTTGAGGTTGCTATTCAGTGGCCAGTGATAGGAGACTAGTCCAAATTCTGCTTTTCTTCTGATTCCCCTCATGTGACCTAGAAATTTAGAATTGCAGAAGAATACAAGGGTTTTGCATCTGTTCTAGGAATACGTAATGCCACGCTGTGATCTCTGGTCCCTAGCTATTTACATATGGGAGTAAGCCATTTACTTTTTGAAACAGAGTATGCTGGGCAGCCAAAGAAGATGTGACCTACAGTTTCGTTCTGGGCAAGGTAGGAAGAATAACCCTTATTAGAGGCATTCTGGTGCCACAAGCTTGTGAATGCATTCAAGGAGATTGTGCCATATATATTTGAATTGAATACAAAACTTTCTGTCTACAGGCATTTGGATCAGATCAAGGAAACCCTCCAGGGAATGCATCATTATAAAATCTAAAAATTCCCCTGTTAATCTACCTAGATTAGTATTTCTGAAATCATACCCCAGTACCCAATCCCTTTACATGGATTTTAGATGATTTTTTGTGAGGAGATCTGTTAGAAATGGGGGTCTCTAGTTGGCAGAGGTAGTTACCTTTGTCCAAATAGGGACCCTTGCTTCTAGTCGGGGTAGGGGGGGGTACACTCCTAAAATAACCCTGCTCACCCCCTTGTCTGCTAGGCACAAGCAGACAGGCTTATCTCAGAGGCAGTGTGTAAAGCATTTGTGAACACATACAGTAACACAGTGAAAACACTACAAATGGAAACTACACCAGTTTAGAAAATTAAGTAATCTTTACCTATACCAAAACAAGACCAAACAACAAAAAAACACAATTCCGTATTAAAAATAAGGCTTTCAAATGGTAGAAATAGTTCAGTTCAGTGCTAGTTGTAACACTTTTCTCACAAAGTACCTGGGGTGCGCCACGTAAAACAAACAAAATGGCTGCAGGGACGGTGATGCGTCCCTTCCTTACATGCAGGGAAGGTGATGTGTTGGTTCCTTGCTTCGGGGGAGTTGATGCGTCGGTGCCTTACTGCAGGGGAGGTGATGCGTTGGCTCCTTACCGGAGAGGAGATGATGCGTCGTTTTCTTACTGCGTGGGGAGTTGATGCGTCGGTTTCTTACTGTGTCCCCCCCAATGATGCGACAGTCTTGGCACATCGATGCGTTGATCCGGTACGTTGCGTGGCTTTGTGCAGGCGCCGGGATCGGTGCGGGGATCACAGGCTTCGGGGATTGTTGCACCTGATGCGTCGTGCGGCGATTTCTTGAGCCGCAGCAGGTGCTGTGACAGTTTCTTCGGGGATGCGTCGGAAACAGATACGGATGCAACATGCTTCTTCGATGCTGCGTCGATTTTCCAGCTCCCAGCGACAAAGTCTCTAGAAGCCCTCAAAAGCAGCAGGCACCTCTTTGCAGGTTGGAATTCCCAGCAAGAAAATTCAGGGGAGCTGGTGGTGAAGTCTGTGTGGCCCAGAGACTTCAGAACCGGATGCAAGCTCAGTTTCAAGTCCTTAGAGATCTTTTCTTCAAGTAGGTGACAAGGCAAACCGCAAAGTCCTTTTTAGGGTTCGCCTGAGCCAGCGCACGTGCACTGCTCTGCGAGACTTTAAGTAAGGGCTTTTTAACTTTAAACACACTTTTTTTTAAATCACACCTATTGGCCTTTGCGTACGTCTCCAAATCTCGGTCTCCAAATCTCGGTCTCCAAATCTCGGTCTCCAAATCTCGGTCTCCAAAACTCACTCGGTCTCCAAGACTCACTCGGTCTCCAAGACTCACTCGGTCTCCAAGACTCACTCGGTCTCCAAGACTCACTCGGTCTCCAAGACTCACTCGGTCTCCAAGACTCACTCGGTCTCCAAGACTCACTCGGTCTCCAAGACTCACTCGGTCTCCAAGACTCACTCGGTCTCCAAGACTCACTCGGTCTCCAAGACTCACTCGGTCTCCAAGACTTTCTCTCTAACAGCCTGATTCATCATTCTCCCGTTTTGCGAGCCCCTAATAGCGATTCATAACGAATCGCTATTAAGGACTTGCAAAACGGGATTCATGTAGAAATTGCATAAAGAAATGCGATTCCTACACATTCCTTATTTGCGATTAGCAAATTGCTAATCGCAAATAAGGAATAACTCCCCAGTCATTCCTATGGGCCAAAAGGCCCATAGGAATGGATGGGGAGTATTCCTTATTTGCGATTAGCAATTTGCTAATCGCAAATTAGATAGCGATTTAAAGGGTGCCAGGGGTGTCCAACGGACACCCTGTAGCACCCCTTAAATGCAAATTGAAACAGGTGTTGCGCACACACATGTCCAAAGGACATGTGTGTGTGCAACATGCAACTTAGAAAAATGCTTTTAAAAGCATTTTTCTACGTTTTTGCTATTTACCACGAGGTTTGACCTCGCGGTAAATAGCGGGCCGAAATTGCGAATTCGCAATTTTTAAATGGATGATGAATTGCATTTAAGGAATCTCAAAAAGAGATTCCTTAAATGTAATTCCTCGCAAAATAGCGAAATCGCTATTACCGATTTTTGCATTTGGGATGATGAATCCCAAATGCAAAAATAGCGCTCGCAAAGGGACAGATTCTCAGAATCTGGCCCTTTGCGAGCCGATTTCGGCTTGATGAATCAGGCTGTAAATCTTTCTCTCTAAATCTTTCTCTCTAAATCTTTCTCTCTAAATCTTTCTCTCTGAATCTTTCTCTCTGAATCGCTCTCAATCTTTCTCTTTCTCTCTCACCCTCTGAATCGCTCTCTAAATCTTTCGCTCTCTAAATCACTCTAAATCGCTCTCTAAATCTCAACCTCTCTAAATATCTCTCTAAATCGCAACCTCTCTAAATATCTCTCTAAATCTCAACCTCTCTAAATCTCTCTCCCTAAATCTTTCTTTCTCTCTCTAAATCTTTCTCTCTCTAAATCTTTCTCCCTCTAAATCTCTCTAAATCTCTCTCTAAGTCTCGCTCTAAAATGCTTTCTAAATCTCTCTCTCTCTCTTCCCCCCTCCTCAATTTTTCCTCCCCCTTTCGGCATTGTCTCACTTTCAGACTCATCCAGAATCTTTTATTTTCCAACTTGCGCTTTGAAACCCTCCGGTGGAGTTCGTGCTCACCCACAAGTCCTCTCCCCCTACCCCGTTTCGCTTGTTCGTTCTCTGTTGTAAGCGTTCGGAAGAACCTGCAGAGCTACAAGGCGCTATGTAAATGCAATTAAGATCCAGTCAATGAAAGATGGTTCACTCGGGGTGAGCGTTACTCAGCATCAAAGCAGGCTGCAGCTCTTTCTCTGGCTGTCGCTGCAAATTCTGAGTCGCAGGAGCTACAATCTCAGAAGTGCAGAGTAAGACCCCATAGACACAGACAAGTAAGCACTGGAGAACACGTCACATCCTTAAGGTGACGACAGCCTGACAGGAGCCGGACGCAAGGGTCGCTCCATTGCAGCCACTTTGGGACTCTACTGATGCATAGGTACATAGGTCTGAGGAGTGCGCACCAGTAATGGAAGAAGGAACAAGCATCTGCAATGCAATAGGTCTAACTACACTCCACATGATACCACACAGTGCCACATAATTATATGCTACATAATTACATTGCACTCAATGCAACATACACTACAAATACCACTCAGTGCCACATCATCACACACCACATTATTACATTCTACTGAATGCAACATACACTCCACATAATACCACTCAGTGCCACATAATTACACTCTACTGAATACAACATGCACTCCCCATACCACTTAGTGCTACATAATTACACACCACATAATTACTCTACTCAGTGCAACATACACAACATAATACCACTCAGTGCCATATAATTACACACCCCATACTTACACTCTACTCAATGCAACATAAATACACTCCACATAATACCACACAGTGCCACATAATTATATGCTACATAATTATGTTGTACTCATTGCAACATACACTCCACATACCACTCAGTGCCACATAATTACATGCCACATAATTACACTCCACTGAATGCAACATACACTCCACTGAATGCAACATACACTCCACACAATACCACTCATTGCCACATAATTACTTGCTACATAATTACACTGCACTCAATGCAACATATCCTTAAAATATTACCTCAGTGCCACATAATTACACGCCACATAATTACACTCTACTCAATGCAACATAAATACACTCCACATACCACACAGTGCCACATACTTATATGCTACATAATTACACTGCACAAAATGCAACATACACTCCAAGTAACACTCAGTGCTACATAATTACTCACCACATCATTACACTCTACTGAATGCAACATACACTCCACGCAATACCACTCAGTGCCACATAATTATATGCTGCATAATAACACTGCACTCAATGCAACATACACACCAAATAATACCAAACTGTGTCACATAATTACACGCCACATAATTATACTCTACTGAATGCAACATACACTCCACACAATACCACTCAGTGCACGAAAAAGTTGCCAGCAGTGCAAATACAAAAAAAGTAGAAGACGTTTGTTATGTTCAGTTGTATATAATGTCGTCTTTGTCTGTATAAAGGTAACAAAAATGCTTCACACTTTTTAATATAACTTTTCAACATAATGCACAGCAGCCACAATGCTCTACAACATAGCCAAAAGTTCTGGCTAAACACAAGGTCCCAAAGGCGAAACCTATTGGCTATGCCAATGCTTGTTCTCCTTTCCTTGGCAGCAAGCAGCCACTGCAGGCCAACCCCAGACAGCAACTAGCACAGGGGCAGTATTCCTCTTCGTCTTATCCGGCTCTTGAATTGGCAGAATTTCACTATCAGACCATGCCACACACATCAGTGCACCTTACACATACAATGCACCCTGCCCACAGGGGTACCTTGGGCCTACCTTACGGGTGACTACCATGTAGAAAAAGGAAGGTTCAGGGACTGGCAAGTGTGTGCACTTGCCAAGTCGACATTGCAGTCCCATACTACACACAGGCTTTGCTATGGTATGCCTGAGTCACATTTTACAAGCTGTTTCCGTGGGTGGCACAATCAGTGCTGCAAGCCCACCAGCAGTATTTGCTTTACAGGCCCTGGGCACACATAGAGCACTGTACTAGGGTCTGACAGGTTAATCAAATATGCCAATCATGGAATCCCTAATCCATAACAATACTTTACAAGGGGAGCATTTCCACTTTGGCACTGAACAGCAGTGGCAAAGTGCCCAAAGCATCTATACCATCAAAAATGGAGTCCAACACACAGCAAAACACAGGAGGTAAAGGCAAAAAAATGGAAGGGAGACTCACATCATTGGTGCCGGGTCTAACAAGATCCAAACCCAAGCAGCTGTTACAATCCCCTTTTATCCCAATATTGTAAAGTAGATTGTTACTATTCCTGATCCAGCCTATCTTTCTGGATTTGTCTAAGGTGCAGACTTCTTCAAAAGCAGCCACCACACGAAGACAATTCGGGTGTTGATACCAATATCTGCCAAAAAAGAAGACTTAATTTTGCAAGATCTTTTGCAATTTAGCCTCCTTATCTAATTTAAGGGGGAGTAGGGGGTTCTCAGTGGAAGGGAGACTAGATTCCTAAGGAACATATGCTCAGTTATTGTGAATTTGTCCACTCTCTCAAAGCCCCATAACTCAGCCCCATAAAGTGCACTGTTTACTGCCTTATTTTTGTAGATCTCTATAGCCGGGGCAAATGGTTTGGTGTTTGACAAAGTGTGTTCCTTCCTCAAAGCTCCCACTAGCTGTTTAAACTTTAAGCTGGTCTTGGGTAAATGTTGTTCCCAAGTCATGCCCTCAGCCAGTATTACACCCAGATATCCAAAGCTGAGTACTCGCTCTAAAGGAATGTTATCTAAGTTTAAACATCCTTTAAAAGCTTTATTCGGGCTTAGCATCATGAATTTTGTCTTAGTGTTAATTTCAAGTCCCCTTTCATCGCAGAAAGCCTTGAACTGGTTTAATGATATCCGAAGCCCCATGGGAGTTTTACAGATAAAAAGCGTATCATCTGCAAAAAGGAGCGTAGCAGTCTTCCTACTCCCTATTGTGGGGGCATCAGCTGGAATTCTATCTAGGAAGTACACTACTTGATTGATATAAAGGGAAAACAACGTAGGGGCCAAAATATAACCTTGACTCCCCCCCCCCCCCCTGTTGCCAATATTGGGGTCAGGGACTTGAACCTGGTTCCCCCAACGGACCTCCTGTGGCATCCCCATATCTCTCAATACCAGCCGGAGCTTTCCACGAGGCACAAGATTGAATGCTGACTTCAAGTCTATGAAGGCAGCGTACCAGCTCCTTTTACCCAATAACGCCACCTTGCAGTAAAGGAGAATACATCTAAAAGCCTGATCAATTGTTGCAGCTTTTTGTTGAAATCCAGCTTGGAAGTTCGACAATTTTATTCTCAGACATCCAGTCCTGGATTCTCGCTAGGAGGGTACAGCTAAATGCCTTCTGTATATAGTCTATCAAACTAATAGGCCTGTAGTTAGTCAGGTTACCTCTATCTCCTTTTTTAAAAGCTGGAATAACCTCAGCTCCCATCCATGAGTCTGGGATGTGGGCACCCCCTGCAATAGCATTAAAAAGCTCCATCATATAATTTGACCGATTACTTTTGTCATACCGAAGCAAGTCTCTGGGAATTCCACCCGGTCCCAGGGCCTTAGCAGGTATGATGGATTCAATTGAAATTTTAATTTGTGCCTTGGTGAAGTAGTCCCTCACTGGAACGATAGTGTCAAGGAGCACCAGGATCCATACAGTTCAGTTGTAAAGTACACTCAAATTTTTTCAGATGCATGATATTCCAGCAAATTATGAAGACGGGAGTCTCGAAAGTTCATGTTATCAAACTGGTGCACGTTTGCATCAGCCAAGCCAACGCGTTTTGTCCTATGCAAATTTATTAGGGTTGGTATTTTAGTTTATCCAAAATCAATGGAGCGATCCTCCTTGAAATGTATCAATCATGTGCGCTGGGAATCCCCGTGGCGTCTTACAGATAAAAGGAAATCAATGCCTAGAATATCATATTTGAATATTCAATATTTCTCCTCCTATATCAGTAAGACAGTCCTTTTAGAAGAGCGTGCCCAGAATACATGGTGGGGAAATCCCTGTACCGTGAGAAAAGTAGATAGGATACTAGCCTAGAGATCCATTTCTGCTAAATAGCAGCACTGTTTCCTTGCCGTTCGTCTAGCCACAACTCGTCCCTCACTGGGTTTAGGGGTAAATCTAAGAGGGGCATCCCTTCACTATAGTTAGTAGTGGAGGAGTACAGGGCTCCAAAATGCTTCTCCTCCGAAGCCCTCGCCGTAGTGATACATCTTTAATTTGAATAGCTCTGACCAATTGGTGTTTTAAAAGTCTACACTCGCTTGTGAACCATGAGCTCAACTTACTCACCTCTCCATCACTATAATTTTTATGTTTGTGGTTAGAATAAATGTAAGCAGTAAGCGGAGTGAAAAATTCTGCATGCAGCCTATTAGTGTCTTCCTCATTTCCCGTAGTCTCAGCATATGATTTGATCTTTATCACCAGAGCTTGTAAAGCATGTTTAATTTCATTAAGTTTTGTTTCGTATCCCAGAATCATGGGCCATTTGAGGCAGCGTCCATCATTTGTAGGTAATAACTCTTTTGTAATCGAGTTACTCCTAGGGATCCAATCTTTTCCTTCCCAAAGTGAAACTAGATCCAGACTAAGTAGGTTGTGGTCACTATCAGTATTATTAATTACAGTCATGTCAACTAGTATGGGCCACAATCTGAGATCTAATAAAATCTAGCCAATACGGCTAGCTCCTGTTGGACCAATAAAGATCAGTTGTCTTCTCTATCAGAAACGGTCCTGCCATCGACATCCCTCATTCTATGTTCAGTGGCCAAAGCATTTAATTGCCACGCTGGTTGAGACCATTTCTTGATTGGGGGCAAATGAAGAGAAGGGACATGCCAAGATGTATCCTCCTCATTTGTTCCCAGAATGTCAGCGTCGTCCAGATGTTCAAAGGTTACATTGAAATCCCACCTGATGATCAGGGGATTGAGAAACTGCCTATTATTTAAGAGCGTGTCTAAAATCAGCATAGTAGAAGATTTACCTCCCCGTCTGGTACCTCTGGCATAAACGTTGTAGATATCCACAATGTAGCCAGAGCTGCCTTCCAGTCTAACTGCCTGAATGGCATGGCTGTTAGTGGCTAACTCCTTGATTTTACAGTTAAGTGTAATGCTGAGCCAAAGCAACATTCCACCTGACAGGCGGCCATTATTAGATGTTAATGCAGGCAAATGGAACGACACATAACCTGGCAAAAATATTGGCGCTTAACTCCATGTTTCCTGCAAGATACATTTGTTAATGTTAGTGGTGTTTTGTATAGCGCTCGGCTACTCCGAAGAGTGTCCCGGCGCTTTATGACCTATAACAGAAACAAAGGGGCAGGCGAGAAAGAGGTAAGGCCTATTGAGCAAATAACCAGGATTTCAGGTCCTTTCTAAAAGCCAACAAATTGGCCTTCCTGCGAAGGGCAATTGGCAAAGTATTCCAGAGCTGAGGCGCCAGGTACTTGAAGGACCGGCCCCCAATCCGTGCTCTTCTTATGACTGGGACTGCAGCCAACGCCTGCGACTCAGAGATCTGGCAGGATGATAAAACGCTAGCCGTTTTTGAATGTATTTGGCCCCGGAAGCATGCAAAGCCTTATGAGCCAGAGTAAGGGCTTTAAAAGCTATCCGTTTCCGAATAGGCAGCCAATGAAGAGACTGCAAGAGGTTCGATGTTCTAGCTCGACCGTGTAGACCAACGATGGCCCGCGCGGCCGAGTTCTGAACCACCTGCAGACGTTGGAGAAGATACTCCGGCAGGCCCAAACACAGGACATTGGCGTAATCAAGCCACGACCCAATGAGGGCCTGCACCATAATCTTTCTATGCGCCAACGGGAGTAGCTGGAGAAATTTACAGAGCATCTTGAGGAGGCCAAAACATGTTCCCGTGATGCCAAGAATCTGGGACTTCAGGGTCAAGCCGTTGTCGATTTTGACCCCAAGGTTCTTGGCTATTAAAGATGCAGCTGAAGGCGGGAACATGGTTAAAGGCCACCAGTCCCGCCAGCTCGGATCAGATCGACAACCAAAAAAGAGCACCTCAGATTTATCCGAGTTGCACTTGAGGCAGTTTAGCTGGAACCATTTAAAAACCGCCCCAAGGCACTCTCGGATGCTCTCACCGTCAAACTCAGACCCCTTCCCACACGTGAAGAGGAGCTGGGTATCGTCGGCGTACGATACGATCTGGCCCCCAAAAGACTCCACCAGTGCCGCCAGAGGGGTCAGGAAGATGTTGAAAAGAGTAGGGCTCAGAACAGAGCCCTGGGCCACTCCGACCTCCAATGACGGCACTATCGCAGAGCAAGGCGGGGCTCAGACCGTTTGACAGCGGCCAGCTAAAAAAGATCTAAACCAGCTGAGCACCGTCCCCCGCAGACCGATTTCACTAAGTCTGATGAGGAGACCATCATGGGGGACAGTGTCAAAGGCCGCCGACAGGTCAAGCATCACCAACATGGCCTTGCCTCCCACTTCCAGTACCTCCTTGATCACCTCCGTAACTTTCAACAGCGCCGTCTCGGTGCTCAAGTTGGTACGGAAGCCGGATTGAGTAGAATGTAACAGATTATGGGATTCAAGGAAGTTGGAGAGGGATGTGTGTACATGTTTCTCCACTATTTTAGCGAAAGCTGGCAAGAGAGAAATAGGCCTATAATTGGCAAAGACCTCAGGATCCAGACTGGGCTTTTTCAGTAATGGAATAACCATGGCTTGTTTCCAAACTGAGGGTACCACCCCACTGCTAAGGGAGAGATTCAGCAAGGGATTGACAAGGGGATTTATTACCTCCGCCATTTTCGCCCAAAATTTGGCAGGGCAAGGATCGAGAGGGGACCCTGACTTTAGTTTAGCTAAGAGTTCCAACGATGTAGCGACGGCTAAGGGTGGGAACTCCGATAAAGTGGGCTCCAAGCTACCTACAGGCTCTGCCAGAGCATTTGCGCCGGGGCCTGCCACTACCCCAGACAGCAAAAAAGAGTCCTGAATGGACTTAATTTTGGTGGAAAAAAAAATTGGCCAGAGAGGTCACCCATGGTTCCGAGTGCACCCGTAACGGTGTACTCATTTTAGGGGTCACAAATTCCCTTACAATCGTGAAAATCTCCTTGCAAGGGTTGGTAGCCATCTCAATTCTCCTTGAGAAGTAAGATTTCTTCTCCAGCAAAATATCTTGATGGTAGGCTTTGATGGAAGCTCTATACGCCAACTTGGCCAAGGTGTCATACTGTCGACGCCAGGCCCTCTCCGCAGCCTTACACTGTCGACGAGCCAAGGCTAGGGCTTCAGTGAACCAAGGAGCGGAGGCTCGTTTGGTAGATTTACGGGGGGCAGTCTCAGGGGCAAGTTCGTCTAGCCTTTCAATAAGCCATGCCTGCATGGAAGCAAGATCTTTTTCTAGGACCCCAGACAGTGGGCAAGGATGAATTAAACAGGCCTGGGTCAACATTTCGGGGGTTACACGATGATATGCCCGAGGGGCCTGGCAAGGCCGAAAAGGGGTACTGTGTGGGGGTTTGTTGATGCATAAAATGTGGAATTTAATCAGAAAGTGGTCCGACCAGAGCACCGGAACAGGGGTAGAAACATCAATAGGAACAGTGGAGAACACCTGGTCGAGGGTATGACCCGTGTTACAAGTGGGCATAGTGAGGTAGGGGGAGAGACCAAGTGGAGATTGGACCAATTGTACCCAATGTGGTAGGCACAGTTTACTTTTAATTCAGGCCACATTCCATGAGATTAGCAAAACAGGTGATGGCTAATGGGCAACTGATGCAAACAGTGGGAAATGGTATCCTGGCCCCTTGTCTCTTGGGCAGGTACTGTGCAAAAAATTAAGGTAGTACTGTCCTGGCTATAGCTTAAATCTTCATAAGTAATTAGTGCAGGTGACTTTGGAACAGCCCTGTGGATTAAGGGTGGCAATAGCTCCCCTATTTATTGTTAGATTTATATTCATAGGGAAAGGAGTGCACTTATTTCAGTGGGCATGAGTGCATAACAAGACGGCAGTCCATCAACCTCCGCAAGGGGAGATGGTGAAAGTGGACTTTCATCCTGAGAATTAGGGTAGTGCACGGAGACTGGGAATATCAACTGCCTCTTAAATTGGATGTTTGATTTGGCTGGGCGGAGGGTCCTGACTTCCAGAGCAATTAGATCATGTACTAGACTCATCAGCTAATATCCACTCTATAGCATCTGTAGAATTATTAGCTAAGAGACCTCTCTTTGCATGTAGAATATCCTCCCCAATCATGGATTGGCACCCTCTAACATGCCTAGTCTTATTAATAGATTTGTTATTTAAGGGACTTCTTTTTCTCCTATCTTACCGGATGGGTGCATTTAGGAACATTGACTTTGTAAATTTTATGATTCTGAGCAGCTGGGGGAATAAAAGTTTGTTCCCAGTGATGTGGTATGTCACACCTCAGTGTTTCTCTAGGTGGGAATGCTGGTGTCTGCGTAATTGCTCATTTACTGGTGGGCCAAATCTGCCTCCCACTTCAACCCTTCCTACTATGCGGCTATTGGGGTCAAGATTTGTATTTTACGCTAAGGGGCGTCACGTGTAACTATATGTGGCAGCAGTGGCTAAAGTGACGACTACTTCCCACTAGCAGCTTCCTTCATAAAACCGGGTTCAATATCTTGACTGATTGATTTCCCAAATCAGTCTAATAACCTATGGATGAGTCAACTTTGTGTTCCAATTGTTGATTTCAACGTACAAATCTCCTTAAGCAAGTCAGATGCAGAGCTGATAACTTCGGAATCAACAGGTAGCAACACGCTTGCTTTGTTAACTTCCACCCTATCAACATCATCCTCAGTAGTGGTTAGTCCCTGGCAGTGGCGGCTGATGAAATTTGAAACTGGTGAGGCGTATGCAGAACGAATCAACATATGCGAGCGAGCCCGACGGCAATAAGGGGGGTTCGGGGGAGGTTCTCCTCCAGTGAAGACATTTTTTAAAAATTGGCATCTTTTTGGTGCGATTTTCAGCACTATTTCTGTGGTAAATTGACTAAATATTAAGTTCTTCTAAAAATTAAGTTCTTCTAGGCATTCATAAAAGAAAACTCCTACATTATTTCAGATAATTTGCATTAATTTGTTCAACAGTTACTGTAATATGTAAATTGTTCTGCATCACAACTTTAGCCATTTAAAATGCATGCTTGCCCAGTGTCTTGCACTGCATGCAGCATTAACTTTGGAAACATATGCTCTAACCAGATTTCGGGAAGCACCCACAGCTGCTGGCTGTAACCAGTTATATAGAAATATGTGCAGACAGGTCTTTAAGTGAGATGAAAAAAGTTGGTGCTCCCTATAAAGGAACATGGCAAATCCATTTTTGTGATTCCCATAGTGTGCCATCAGACCGGTATTTTGGTTTCTCTCTGAGATGTAATTTTATCCAGATAAATGGCACAGCAACTGACATACGCCTAAAGCCTGTCAGTATGATTGGCTTTGTCACTGGGTGTTAGCTGTTTAAGATAAATGAGTAACAACAATGATTTCCCTATAAATAATTAACATTGAAAATCTTTAAATTCTGAAATAGTGAGTCTGTTAATTACATAGCATTGAGGCTTGTGGAAGGAGTTTTGGCCTTCAATTATGTGTGCTTTATTTTAGGTATGTATCCTCTTTTTCTCTGCATATCTTGTCCATCTGCACATCTTCGATCCCCTCTCTTTTCTCTACAGCATCCTCTTTTCTCTCTTCCCCGAATGCCCTTCCTCACATCTGTCACTTCACCGCCCCCAACATGCACTGCACTCCTTCAAATATAAGCACTTTAATTTCTCTTACTTTTGCCTTTCAAACATTTTGACATCAGTGTACCTGCTTCACACATTTCCACAGAATTTCAGTTGCAAATGGAATACACAAATATTGTTCTGTGTGCTCTGCAGAGAGGCCAAACCACTGATAGGCACTTTGTTTGGCTTTAGCCTTATCTCCTGCGTGCTCAATCAAAGCCCCTCATAAACACCTGGCATGGCTCAAGCCTCAAAGTATGCACAGAAACAAATAAAGATAAACAACAACATTATGAAATAGCTAACTCATGGGGAATGCAAGTTCAAGTAAACATGTAAAATAAGAGAGAAACTCAATCGCTGAAATGCATTCCCTCGACGTTTTTAACATTCATTACTTGCAAGTCAATCCATGTTTTTGGCATCAGTGTTAACTTAGGGGCATGTACACAGGGCCAGTTTTAATGCCATACGTCAGAGGACTGGCCACTTATTACACCATTACTTCAATCAAGCTAATAAACCAATTTTGTCCAAAGTCAAGCATCATGTCGAAAATGACCTTTTACCATAAACAATGGTCCTAGAGATCAAGGCATTTACTTCGGCGATGGACTGTGCACTTAATCCAGGAACTGTGCACTGCGCCCTCACAAGTGCGCACGTCAGTCCGGGAGTTGCGCTACACCACACTTCAGTCAAGGAGTGTGCACATCTCCACCCAGTGACCGCATGCTTTACCATTGCTATCTTGAGTCCACTCCTGTCTACTTCACCCCCCACAGCTGCTCTGGACTTGTTCTTCACCCCAGGACTTAGGACCTTAAGCAGGGACTGCACACTTTATCTCATAACTGCACACTACACCTTCTCAGCTGCGCACTTCAGCTCGTGGCTTGTGCCCCATCGCACTTTGGAGGAAGGATTATATCTTCACTTCACAACTGCTCACTTTAGCCCACGAATAAAACCTTAGCCCAGCAAGTGTTTGTCATCCCAGGAGTGAGCACAACGGGCTGAACACTTATCTCCGCAACTGTGCAGCAAACCTCGAATACTACAAACTTCAAGACTGCGCCAGGACTGAACACTTCAGCCCAGGAGTCAGACCTGCAGTCCTTTCCGGGACTGCGAGCTATACTTCAATACCTGCAGCCCACCTCGAGTTGTTTAGAAGCAGGAGCCATTGGGTTTACCAGAGAGTTCTACGAAGGGAGGTGGGGGCCATAGTTGAAACAGCAGCATTTAGAGTCGGAAAACTTACTTTCTTTAAATAAATAAAATCAAAAAGTACTTACCCGACCTTGGTGCGCTGGGAAGAGACGTGGGACGCCGGAACCGCCATCCAATGTTGCAAACCACGGAGCCTCCAGGCCTGACTCAGAAGTGAAAAGCAAAAGCCAATAAACGTAACCAATCATGAAGCTGTTCCAGTGCTGCATTAGCTTAGCAGCGCCAGGATTGGCTAGAGAGCAGAGATGCCCCCTGCCCATTAGAAGACCGGGGGGGCCGGGGCTGCTACATGGATGAAGCAAGCAACCCTCGTTCCCTCGCTCTCCTAAGGGGAAGGCAGAGGTTAGCAATAGTGCGCATGTTCGGTCTGGACTAAAAATGACTATGCCCAAAACCGAACATGCGCACTATTGCTGTGCTCTGACTTGTCTCCTGGACCTTTCAGTTACCGCCAGGCAAGTGGGAGTGGCCCGGTGCCGTCTGTCCCGTAACAGCCGCGCGGGCCGCTGGACTCTCTCAGTACATTACTCAACTGATTCTGAACAGAACACAACAATCAGACATACTGTGTAGAGCGAGAATGATGGGCCATGGGGGCATGTGCGTTGCCCAAGTGGATGCACCGCCACTGCGACTCTAGAAAGTCTAGCAAGGGTAAAAATCTATTATTACGCATGAAAGCTCCATGGGAGGTGGTAGTAAATCAATAGATGCACTTTGTGAATCATCTACAGGAGTTACAGGGGCTTCCCGGGGATGAGTGACAGTTCCAGTATTCGTCCTTCTAACATACTGGGATGCACCCTTCAATTGACGCACATGCATGGGCTGTAAATTCTTTAGATTTAGGCTTGGGCACAACGTCAGTAGCAGACTGAACCAGTAGACCTTCGCACTCAGACAATAGATTGACGATGCGGTCAAGGACACCACTCCCTTTGGCAAGAGTCTGCATCTTAGAATTCGTCGTTGCTTTGTGCATTTCACCAGCCTCAGCTACCCGCTCATCGACCATCCTTTTCCACATAGAGCCTTAGAGCCTCCAAGCACACTTAGAAGGAGGAAAAAGAGAAAAGGGGTTACAAGGGTTACAAATTACCAATCAAAGCACCAAAGGTACTGGATGCTTGCAACTCACACTCGCCAAGGATAGGCGGTAAAACACTGACCAATCTTATGTACGCAGACAACGTAGTTCTGCTAAGTCATACTTACTTCGGCCTACAGAATCTACTGACGGCAATGCAGAACTACGCCACAGAAAACAGTTTAAAAATAAATCTACAAAAGACACGCACGATGTCCATACACAACAACAAAAAGTAATGTCAGAGAAACTGGTTCCTTGGTGACACAAAAATCGAGTCAGCTGAGGAATATAAGTACCTAGGAGTCACATTCGACAACGGAGGGACGTTCAAAGCCCAGATGGAGGAAACAAGAAGAAAGGGTGTGTTAAGCGCTCTAACAATGAAAAATCTTGCCAACAAACTAACCGGGCCGACTCTGACTCCTCTACTAAAGGTAGTCCAGGCCAAACTACTGCCTTCAATTGCATATGGTAGCGAAGCCATGCGGGGCAGAGATGCAAAGGAATTGGACAATACACACGTTCAAGCCTACAGACAAATGCTTTGCCTTTCGAATTACACCTCCCCAGCCCATATAAGGCTGGAGTTTGGGCTTCTACGACAAGATTTTGCAAGGCATGGGGTATATATCATCTGCTGGTTCAAGATCAAAAGCGCCCCCACTCACTTGCTTAACCATCTGCTGTGGCATGATGTACAGCATAGGGAGATTTCCCAAGCCAGAGATTATCTCCATATAGCCCTGGAACGTACCAAACTCAAGGGGCTATGGGATGCCCAAATTGGCTATCATAACTTCAAAAAACTGGTCTGGAAGACCATCAAACAAATCTCATTGGTGGACGACAAGGCAACCTTTTCAAACAGATCTCATCTCAACACATATAACGCATTCGGTCCTCAAACATACTTCAATCAGGGGTACCGCAAGGCAACAAAAATGAGATTTATGAGGCACAGACTGGGAATTCTGCCTTGTGCTCAGCACCTTCCACCATGGCAAAGGCAAGCATCACAAAACACCTGCAGTCTGTGCAACGCTAAATCAGGCGACATACTACATTTAATCTGCCTATGCAAAGAAATGCTTCAAGCACGATGCAATTTCCTATAAAAACTATTCAATCAAAAAGGCATTCACACCAGGAGGCAAGCTGTGTTAGCCTGTCTAAATCCAGAAAATATCCAGCTAAATTGCCGTCTAGTAAAATTCCTAACAATACCCAAACAAAAACTGCTTAACGTGTAAGACAAACAAGGCTTAGCCTTCTCATTTTACCTATCTCTGGGAACATGCTCCAAAAAAGACCATCCTCTCGGATTCATCTCTAATCGCACTGGGACCATGCATGCTGTTTGTAAACGCACCTTAAATTAAACTATGATTAAGATCTGGCTTCTAGCTGATGTGCTATGATGCTAAAGCCACTGTGAGCTACCTCTAAAGAACATACAATCCTTAGAAATGCGTCCCGCACGGCAGGGCCTCTCTAGTGCCCTTAAGCACCTTCAGGCACGAGAAAGTGAGACAGGAAGCAGAGGAGTCTGGGGGCTGTGGTCTGCTCCCCCTGGCTCATTGGAAATTTGTCCTGCACAGCGGGATCTCTCGAGTGCACGTAAGCACCTCCAGGCGCGAAAAAGTGAGGCAGGAAGCAGAGGAGCCTGGGGGCTGTTGTCTGCTCACCCTGGCTCGTTGGAAATGTGTCCTGCGCAGCGGGACCTCTCGAGTGCACTTAAGCGCTTCCAGGCGTGAAAAAGGCAGGAAACAGAGGGGGCTGTGGTCTGCTGCCCCCGGATCGTTAGAAATTCGCAATTTAGTATCTTAACATTGATTCGTGGAAGCAGTACAAGTGTATCAAACATAATATAGTATGGACATTTGGTGGCCTTAATTGAATTTAGAAGAGCTCCAACCTTACCATTAAAATTTCAAGCGGTTTTGATTTGTTAATTAAATACAATTTCTTTATTTGTGTATTTTATGGGAATGCCGTTTTAAAAAAAAAGTTCCCCCTACTTATTGAATTAAAAACAAAAAAAATATCCTGGACGAAACGTATGGGCTTTAATTGATGCATTCATTTTAGGCTTAATGGTGAATTCGATTCATTCATTTAAAGAATTAATGTTACTAACTGGGTTCTGGAGAGCATCCTTTTGGTAGAAAATTGTAAAAACAAATTAAAAAAATTGCTCTAGGTGTAGTCTGCGTAATACTCAAAATATATCTTCTGAAGGCACTGTTTTTTTTTATCTTGAACACTGAATCATTTTCCCCATTTTGTGGCAGCCTATTTTATACTGTGTGTACTACAATGTTAAAGTAACACCTTGAATATTCCTAGTGCTTCCAGTCGCAGGCTGGGACCTTGTAAGACTGAATGCATGTGACACAAGTCAACACTACTCGAACCAGGATTCAGTTCTATGACTGTCTGTTTACAAACACAGAACGCTACTACATTGCACCCATCACACCTAAAAGAGTGAATTTTCCATCTACTGCTTTATTTAATGTTTCCATTATATTTTAAATCTGCAAGGCCAAGAAAGCAGGTGCAGGATATTTTGTTCTCTTTAGCTACGTCTTTTACCGTGCCCTCTCATTCATTGACCCCACTTCCATTGTACTCCGGATCACAGTTGCCATACTTTATCTACTTTTGCATCACACTTTCTTTAAGAGCCACAAATGTTCCTCTGCGTCTATTTTCTCTGTGCATCCAGCTATGTGCACATCTATTTCTCACTGCATATCTTTACATCTGTCTCTCTGCAACAGTCTGTCTTCCTCTCTTAACATATGTCACTCACTTCATTCCCTTGGCCCTCTGTGTGTCTTTATATCCCTCTACATCTGCCACTTTGCATCATCTTCCCCAACTCTGCACACACTGGACTCTGTGTATTCATCGCTCTCTTTGTTACTCTAATTTTCTTTCTCCCTGTTTACATCCATCTGTGTGTGTCCAACTCTCCCCCTCTGCAACTTTACTGGCTGAAACCATACTAAGCGCATAAATTGCCAGGCACCTGGTGCGAAATAGTGATCAGTATTCTTAAAGGGAATGATGTGGGGTGTCAGAGACCCAACACTGCAATTCAAAGTCTTCTGTCATTTCTCATGCCTTTAGCATCCATGTATTATAACATGCAAGGCATAGCATTTATTTACAAGTTGAAAAGCTGTCAGGTTTAGGTAAAGCTACAGGACCATGTATGCACGGTTAGTTGTGTGATGTATTAAAGCTTACCAAGAACAAATATTGTCTAGGAGCCCGACCATTGCTTGGCTTTACTGTCATTCTGATTGATTACTTTTTTCGATATATTGCATATCATAAAAGTACATACGTTCCAGACATAAAATCACTTAAAATATAGTATATCTAATTCACAATATAAAAGACAGTAAAAAATTCTATGTACAATTTTTTTTTTTTTTACCTAATAAAGGGAAATAAAGAGCGAGGCAATAATATACATATGAACTTTCTACACAGGCAAGTTTTCAGCTTTGTTTGTGATTATCAACCTAGTGCGTGTCAGCCAAGCGCTTGATAGATACTTTGCGACCCCACATACAATAAACAGAGATGTTGTGTCTGATGAGAGGATGCGTAGGGCGACCCTATAATCACTGACTCCCAGCTCCCTACATACTGGTTTTAACCATCGTGATCTAGCTCTTTAGTATGCTTTACAGGCAAACAGGAAGTGAGGTAAGGATTTGGTCTCACATAAGCAGCTTGGGCAGATAGAGTGTAACGCGCGAATTCCTTTCCAACCCTCCGTGAACTTATTAACAGGGAGTGTCCCATACCTCATTTTCAGAAAGAGTGATCTGTCTTTTGGAACTTGAATGAAGTCTAGACATAATTTGAGCTTCTTGGTGGGCTTATGTTCCAAAAATTAAGTAGTTAGTGTTGCTCCACACTTTGTGCTCCTCAGTTCCTCGGCTTGAACCCACTCGCAATAAATTTTCTTAACAACTTGCTTGGGAGGTGGGGACTGAGAGATCCAAAATTCTGCCAATCCCAGGTTCGTAACCAACTGTTTCAATTTGTTGAGCCACTGTATCTTATTAGCACTATTCAGAACGATCAACTCATCCAACACCCTTGCATAATTTGCCAATACTGGTGTCCTTCTCAGGCGCACCCAGAACAGCAAAGGGCGGAGGCGAACCATATCTGAAATTGAACGTTTGCCCATGTCGTGAAAAAGGGGCTTCAATGGAGTTGAGATGGGGAGGAAAACTAAGTCCCTCAGGAACTTATTCTCGGCTCTAGCCAATTCAATTGTGTTCTCACTGCCCCATAATTCAGAGGCTAACGCCTTCCCTTCATAGACCGCAAGAGCCGGAGCTATAGGCCTGCTAGCGGACATTCTCTGGTTTCTCAGAATTACTACAGATACTCTTTTAAGGTTCAGGAGCATTTTAGCGACGTGGGAGTCCCATTTCATTTTGTTATTAATCCTGACTCCCAGGTAGTCAAATGCCTCCACAACCTCTAGCGGCGACCCATTAAGAGTGATGTAAATTCTCTTTACCGTTTTTGATCGGGACAGTACCGTCAGCTTTGTTTTAGTGGTATTGATGGTCAATCCACGTTCATCATAAAACAAGCTAAATCGGTCCAGCAATTTCTGGAGACCCGAGGGAGTTTTGGACATCAAGAGGGTGTCGTCTGCGAAGAGGAGGGGTGGGTGTTTTCTCCCCCGCCAGGACCGGGGCATCGGCAGTGTCCTCCCTCAAATGGTCTACCACCCCATTAATAATGAGGGAGAACAATGTCTGGGCCATTGCACAGCCCAGCCCCCTGTTCACAGGCACCCTCTCTGTTAGTTGGCCCTGACTCCCCCATCTAATTCTGGCATAATTGTCCTGATGAAGTTTAACAATAAACTCCAGGAGGTACCGCGGAAACCCCATGTCCAGCAACACCCTCCACAGTTTATCACGGGGCACCAGATCGAAAGCACTCTTCAGATCTATGAAGGCCACATATAAATTCCCCTTCATGATGGTCACAGATTTCCAATATATACCGCAGAACCTGTAGACCTGGTCCATCGTTCCCACATTTTGTCGGAAGGCCGCCTGAAAATGAGTCCGTATATTCTCCTCTTCAAGCCAGGTTCCTATTCTGTTAACAATGACCCTGCCAACTACTTTCTGGATAGCATCGATTAGACTAATCGGCCTGTAGTTGGCAGGGTCCTCCCTATTGCCTTTCTTGTAGATGGTCACTACTTCAACGCCCCTCCATGAATCTGGACAGAATGTCCACGAAGAATTAGGTTCATTAGTAGGGCAATGAAGTCAGACCATAACTTAGGGTCATATATAAATAAATCACCCGGTAACCTGTCCGGACCTGCTGCTTTAGACGGGGTTATACTCATAATGGCATCATGAACTTCACGGGTTGAAAAGGGTTCTACAGGTGCATGCCTGTCTATTGTTAAATCATTTGGTGCCCCCAAAATTTGCCCTGTTTCATCCTCACCACAATACAGATTGGAGAAATGCGAGTACCATTGCTGCTCTGTTATATGGTTAGGGAGGGGCTCAACTCTTCTGTCAAGTTTATTAATTAAATTCCAAAACAGGGTAGAGTCCTTCGAGCAGGCAGCGAGATAGAGCTGTATCACACACCACCCACGTAATAACATTTCCTTTTACCCTGACTTTACTCCCTTGGTCCAAGCTGCCCGCCGTAATTTCTTGCCAGCCAAACGCATCTTGCAGCAGGTGGGCATGCCATGCACTCTCCTATATTCAGCCAAGCTCCGAGTCTCCCTTGAAGGTAAATCGCCTTATTTTACCGACACCCAATGGGCCCTAAAATTTGCTAAATACATTGGAGGTCCACAACACTCTACTAGGGCCTCACCATGGGCAGCTGCGAATGCCAGGTTGAGTGACAATGACTGACCAAACTATTTGAGTGGTCGTTAGGCTGTCCGAAGCCTCCCTTAGGCGTTCATGGCGCCTACTTGCGCCGATACTGCTGGTCATGTGACTACAACTGTTCTAAGGTTTCTTTTCTCTTCTACGCTGCTCCTATGTATTGCAGACTGTTATGATGTTGTTCTGCTGGGTCGCTCTTGACGCTATCCCTTGCTCTGCCACACAGCCATAACTGACAGGGCAGTTTGCCGGCAAACCCTTGCCCCCAAGGGATAATTCCCAATTCCATTATCGGACTATTACTTTTGTTTGGTTTGTTGGTTACAAGGTGGGTCATTTATCACAACCTGATTGGGGTGTTTGAATGGGTGGTGGGCGGGTTAAGTCAGTTCTAATAGTTTAGGAGTGCATTGCCTTTTTGGGAATTATCATTACATGTCTGGTCTGAGATGCTCAAAATTGAACTGAATAATGACATTGCAGCTCTCTATCACAAGGTTACTGTTTTATTGGCACATAGGTTAGTGGGGCTACAAATTCTTGTTCCCGAACATGGCCAGCCTACAGCGCCTGCTTAACATGGAACATTTGTGGTCTAATGACCATATAAAATCATGACTAGTACATATATATTTGCTTAGACTCAAAGTAGACATCTGCTTCCTTCAAGAAGCGCACTTGTGTAGCACATCGTCAACTTGACTGAGGGCCAGATGGTGGGGCAACACATTTTCATCTGCATACTCTAATTATGCCAAGGGGGTGGCGGTTTTTAAACGTAGAGAGCTTAGATGGGCGTTTGCCCGATACCTAGTTAATAGGGAAGGCCAATATATTATTGTTGAGGGTGATTTACTGCGGGGGATGGTCACACTGGCAGCAATTTATGGTCCTAACAGGAACGTGCCTGAGTATCTTTGGTATATCTGGTCCAAAATCAATATTTTGGCAAATAAACCATAATTTGGGGTGGGTATTTTAACGCCATTATGGACGACACGCTGGATCGATCTGGCTCCTCCTGTTATCTTTACTTCAAGGCTATGGTGGCACTTAGAGCAATTACACAGGAAAACTTCTTAGTCGATGCTTGGAGACAGGTGCATCCGTGTGAGCGGGAGGGCATCTGTATATCGGTGCAACACAATGCATGGTGCAGGCTAGATCACTGATTGGTCTCTTGTGATTTCATGACCTGAACTACCTTGAGATCACATTTACCAAGTACTATATCTGCTCACGCCCCAGTAATATTAAGATGGCACATTCCACAATCCATTCCTCGAGCTTTCCCTTGACGTCTGCCCCACGAGACGCTGCTTGACACTAATCTGGGAGGAAGTCTACAAAGAGATCTTGGAATACTTCACTTTCAATAGCAACACAGTTCAGTCAGCGACAACATTATGGGAGGCATTCATAGTTGGAATAAGAGTTGTATGTGTTGCCAAACAGCCCGGGGTGCTGAAGGCTATTAGGAACTCTCTGGAAAGCCTAGAGGGAGACATTTGCAACATGGAAATTCAATAGCATCATACAAACAACCCTGCGTGCTTGCCAACATTAGAGAGAAAATATCAAATTTTAACAATGAAGCCCAATGGGAGACCTGTTTTCTGAATCTTCATGCAGTGGCCCGGCGCTATGGAAAGGGGGATCGGCGTGGCAAAACTCTTGCCAACATCTTGAGGTCTCCACATACTTCTAACTATGTCACTGAATTGCTTGATATTGACTATGACCCCAAACGATCCCTGGGTACCCTGAGCAACACCATGACTGAATTTTATGCCAGGTTGTACAACTTTGGTGCAGACCAGTCGCCCGCCGTAGTGGTGGACTACTTTATTAGGATTCAATTGTTATGGCTGGAGCGGGCACAGCGCGCATAACTTAATGATCCATTCGCTATAGAAGAGATTACACAGGTAATACAGAGCCTGCAGGGGGCTACGGCTCCGGTACTGGATGGCCTAACCTTCTCCTTTTATTAAACATATGCCCCAATTCTAGCACCACACCTACAGGCGGTCTTTCAAAAGGCGCCAAAGTGTGGTACTCACCCCCCCCCTCAATGCAGGAAGCTGTTGTTAATACATTATGAAAACCTGATAAACCTACTAATAGTTGTGATTCGTACCAGCCGCTGTCATTGATTAACGTTTACAATAAAATGTATGCTAAATGTCTCGCCAATAGACTACACCCCTCCCTTCCCAGGACCCGGAGCGACTCCCACCCAACTTTGTACTTTCTACGAAGCGATACATGCTATCTTTGGGTGACCCGAACCCACCGGTGTGCCTTTGGGCCCCGCAGATTCGATTGGGGGACTTAGGCCTTTGCTGCCATCGGCTCCGGCGCCACCATGCAGCATTCCACAGCAATTGTTATCTCAGTATGGACTGCTCTGTCACGATTAATTGAGCTTTGATACAAGCACTAACGGGGATCATAAGTGATCTACTTTGTGAGCTTGAGCATCGTGAAGTTTGCCCTGAGGAAGCCCCCTGTGGGGGGAAACGCGTTGGCTGTTTTTGCTTGTATTTGAAACATCCCTTGGCACTCTGTGTGACAACAAGACAAGATTAAAAGATTTATCACTGTGAAACGAAGGAAGAATCTGGATCTGATTATTATACTGTGCATTTATGCTTTGAATAATTGTTGCCTCTCTGTGTTTTCAATATTGTTTATTGATCTTGGAGTCCTATGGCAGTGGGCTAATGAGGTGGGCAACATTGAATTTGTACTCATAAACGACAAATCTGTATAGCTAGGTGGTGCGGCTCTTCAGTATCCCTTACTGCCATTTCCTTTTGTTGAGCCCTGTGGATCCAGGCCTGGATCCAAATTGGTGCCGGTTGACCTAATTACACCTCCACTGGCGCCGCTTTGTTTGGCACCTCAACCGACGCTAGTAGTGTCTCCGCCCGGCGTCGCCCCCGGCCTCCATCCCAAAATGGACCCGGACCGGCTTTGCCCAACGACGGATCCGGGCCTTGTGGGATTCTTTGTGCTCCTGTTCACTCCTGGGGCCCCTTTTCTCCCAGATTGGCAATCTGAGTAGGAGGAGGAGTACTGGGAGGGGTTAGGTGACCCTTTAACTGATCAGATGGAATCTGAGCAGGACTGGAGAGAAGAACTGGGGGAAGCCAGTGGTCTTGACATCTCTCCTGACCATGGCATGTTGTCTCCTCCTACCGTGACTACGGAGGAGGGAGGGCATATATGCAATGATGTTGCGTAGGGTGGCCGAGGCTCTCAACCTCGAGCTTCCTATGGTGGCGGTCAGGACTAACCTCCTGACAGAGGTGCTTCAACTGGCGACAAGCTCTGCAGAGCCCCTGCTGCAATTTAATGAGGCCCTTACGGACGTCCTTTTGGGCACGTGGTCCAGGTCCAACAAGGGGGCACCTGTGGATAGGATGATTGCCCAAAGCCACTGCCCGGCTCCGGGCGACCCCACTTTCCCCTCCCAACACCCCACCCCAGAGAGCTTGGTGGGGCAAACCTCCACTTCCGAGAGCGCTTTCCCTACCGCTCTCCCGGAAAGGGAACCCAAGAAGCTGAACCATCTTGGGAAGAAAATGTTCTCTTCTGCCAGCTTGGGACTGCGGTCCGTAAACACTGCATGTCTATTGGTCCGTTATTTCCAGTCTGTGTGGTATACGGTTGTGTAGGTGCTACCCCAGTGTCGGGAGGAGGCCCGGATGGATGCGGCCAAGTATACATCCGTTGTGAGCTGGATATTGCTGACTCTCTGGGCCGGACAATGTCAATGAGTAGCACTTCGTCGCCACGCCTGGATGAGATCGACTGGCTTTTCAGCTATGTCCAGAACACCTTGACTGAAATGCCCTTTGATGGCCATCGCCTTTTGGGTGATAAAGCGGACAACGCTCTAGAGCGTTTCAAGGACTCTCGGGCTATGGCCTAGTCCTTGGGCCGCCAAGCGCAATCTGCTTTTCACCACTTTCGTGGCTATGGAAGGGGTGCCCCCTAGGGGCCCAGAGCCACAGGCCACAGCAGGTTGCCCAATCTTCGCGCGGCCGGGGATGTAGGAACCAACGCCGTCGGTCAGGGGGCCAGCCAGCGGGCCAGTCCACCAGCGGTGGTCGCAGCTCATCTGTGCAGATCAGGGGTTTCAGTCTTCCCCTATCTCGACGATTGGCTGTTGAAAGCAGACTCGCCCCAAGCAGTCATCACCCACCTCCAGACTACCGCCGACCTCCTGCATTCGCTGGTGTTTTCCATCATTGTGCCAAAGTCACACCTGATTCCCTCTCAGAAGCTCCTCTTCATCTGAGTAGTTCTGGACACGACACGGTTTCGGGTCTATCCTCTCGAACAGCAAGCCTGGAATATTCAGGCTATAATTCCGATCTTTCAGCCTCTATCCTGGGTTTCGGTCAGAATGACCCTGAGGCTGCTGGGCCTCATGGCCTCCTGCATCCTGCTGGTCGATCATGCCAGGTGGCATATGCAGGCTCTGCAGTGGGACCTGACGTTCCAGTGGGCGCAGTATCAGGGGAATCTGTCTAATTGCACCCAGATTGCAGAGGGCACTGCACATCAATTGTGGTGGGGGCTCACCAACCAGACCACACAGTGGTGACGGATGCGTCCCTTCTGGGATGGGGCGGCCACATGGAAGATGCGGAGATCAGAGCCCGGTCTCCGGCGGAGTCCTGGCTCCACATCAACCTTCTGGAGCTCAGGCATTCCTGCTCTCTGTCCGGGTAAGTGTAGTGCAGGTGTTCACAGATAGCACCACCGACATGTGGTATTGCAACAAACAGGGCGGGATGGGGTTCTGGACCCTATGTCAAGAGTCCCTCCACCTCTGGACATGCCTGGAACTTCAGGGCATATCCCCTAGTGGTTCAACACCTGGCAAGTTCCCTGAACACCAGGCCGGACAAACTCAGCCGCAGGTGCATGATGGATCACGAATGGCGTCTTCACTTGGAGGTGGTTCAAGGTCTCATCTGATGGAGACTACTAGTCGCAGATTCCTTAACGTAGAATTATCCCCAGGCGTGAGACTGGATCCGGAAAACTTATCTGCCACAACATCCCTGCGCGCCAGGGTACGGCACCATGTGACCCCGCCCTGACGTCTTCCGTGTTCGTGACAGCGAGGAAACATAAGTGCCACCCCGGCGTGCCTATGTCAGTTTTTTCTCTTTTCCGCGTACAACGCGGATCCGGATTGTGCCCTGGCCTGTTTTCCGGCCTTCTATCTCTTTTCATGCTTGGCATTCAGTGGAATAGTGTGCAAATGCCTTCGGACTTAAAGACGTGTACCTCTTGTGCACGTCCCATGTCGGCGACGGAACCTCACCGATTTGCATGTGGTGCCTGGGTGAGCACCACGACTGAGAGTTGCGACGTCTGCCAGCACCTTAAGCATAAATCACGGCGGGAGCGCTGGATGAAGTTGCTGTCGGAGCTTTTCTAGGTCAGTTTCCCCTACCTCGGAGGCAACTAGTCGCCGGTTTCGTCTGCAACATAGTCTTTCACCGCGGTCCCTTGGGCGTGGCTTACCGGCTGGTAGGTCCTTCAGTTTGTCTCAGATGCCCTGTCCTCCTTCCGCGGCGGGCGCTGTCAAACCCCCCCCCCCCCGGGACTTGCGCCCCCTCTTATCGCCTCCCTACCCGCCGTTTCCCGGCGCGGAGGTGACTAGGGCCCAAATGACACCCTACGCTGCAGCTCTGCACCTCCTGAGACATCCGCGGATCCCTTACCTTGCGCGTGGACTTTCGCGGAGTCGCCGGAGGCTCCGGCAGCAAATGTTTCGGCTCCAGGTCGTAGGAGAGTGGCGTCGTCGGGGTGTGGACCTTCAGGGCTCCCCTCTTGAATTGAATTGAAGAGGTTCTTCTATAGCGCATGGCTACTCGGAAGCATCCCAGCGCTTGATAATTGAACAGAAGGAATAGAAATGAAAACCTAGAATATCCTGAACCTCTTAGGCACCTAGCGTCCCTGCCTTGCCGCAAATCCCTACAGGGCTCCCTGTGGCATGGCAGGTGATCGCCGGGACTACGGGCTTGCCCCCGAGCCCTCCTCGGTCCTCTGAGCAGGCGGCTGCCTCACCAGAGGTCGAGCAGGTGCTCTTTCGGCACCGGGAGCCTTCCTCCCTGGCTCCGGTGTAGTCGCGGGTGGATGCCGGCGGCCTGGGGCGCCTTCCCGAGTCCCTCTCGGTTCTCGGTGTGGGCGGCTGCCCCATCCGAGGCCGAGCCGGCGCCTTTTCGGCGCTGCGCCTTCGCCAGTCCGGCGTCGGCTTCGCCCTATTCTCCTGGAGAACACGTGGTGGCACGAGTCGGCCCGGCACCACGGAAGCCCATTCCGGCGCCGCTCGACGCTGATCAGGTGCCAGTGGCGGACTCCACGGAGCCGCGCCGGGTTCTGGATTCGTTTCCTGAGGTCCCTTTGTCTCCTGAGATCCGTCATCTGTTGGTGTGTTCCTCCCCGGAGACAGGGCACCGTGTTGTTGCCTTTTCACTGGCATCTTTCAGGGAAGGGTCTTTGCCGTCCCCATGGGCAGAATCCTCGAACCTTTCTTTCCGTGGCTCGCGGCTGGCTTCTCCACCGGCCTCTCCACCTTCCCCCGAGGCCCCTCAGGTCCCACATTCCTCTGTGGATCCTCCTCTATGCTGGGGCTGGCCGCTTCCCCCTGGACTTGGGGATGTGCGGCTCAGTCTGCAACCGTTACCCATGGAGGAATTGCTTTCACCTCTGCAGCGGCCTACTGAAGCCAGTGCTGCCTTTGTTCGGGCTACTTCCACGGCTACTGGTATTCTGAGGATGGGTGAACCTGTCACTCCATTTCCCACAGACAACCTCTTGGAGATTCTCCACCAGGGCTCTGGGGACGGAAGTTGTTCCTTCCTTTTGAAGCGTCACTCCATAATTCTCACATGGGGGCTTGGGGGCGCCCTGCCACAGGCGATCCGGTGCCTCAGGCACTACTGCACCGCCATCGTCCTGCTCCACACGACCCGGTCTGTCTTTCTTTCCACCCTACTACTCAAGAAGCTCTACTGCGAAATGCCTTTCCGTATTTGCCTGTGGTATTGTTCCCTCCGTCTCGGGAGGCCCGGTGGTTAGATTCATGGGAACATAATGTCTTCAGATCTTCCAGTGCTGCCTTGAGGGCGTTTAACACTTTGTGTGTGCAGACCAGGGCTACTTCTAGCCTGTGGGATTCTGTGGAGTCCTTTCTTTCTCATGTCACCCATGAGGGTGCCCGTGCCGATCTATGGGGCCATGTCTTGGATGGTAGAGTGTTGGCCGCGTTTATTCTTCGTGCGGCTTTGGATGTTGCCGTGCTATTGGCCATGCTATGGCCACTTCTGTGGCTCTCCGTCGCCATGCTTGGCTTGGCTTTTTCCTGAAAATATTAGAGAGCGTCTGGTCGACCTCCCTTTTGACGGGGTCCTGCTGTTTAAAACTCCTGCAGACTCCGCCATTCAGAGTCTTCTTGCGGGGCTTCCTCCTCCTCCTCAAGTTGGTTTGCTGATCCTCTGGGTCTTGGTGGGAGGCGTTATCCCACTTGCTCCTGGTATTTGGAGTGGCTGTTACACTTTCTGTGAGGGTTACTTTGCCCTTGGGGTCCTAGGTTGACCCCGCTCTTAAGTTGGCTGCTGGTCCAGCCCCCCCTTTGTTGGTACGCCTGTGTTTTCTGGCTGATTACTAAGCCTTCTGTGGTTTCTGCCGCAGGTCTAGGATTTTGTCCACTGATGCTGGATTGTTTTTTCCCTAAGAGTGGTTCCCATGCTTTCTTGGGCGTGTCCTTCCCTATGTGGGGTACATGTAGCTATTGTATAGCCCTGTCTTACATGGGAGGGTGTGGACTCCTCCTTGCGGGTTTGTCGCCCTTCCTGGTGTGGCTGTATTATGATGGTGCGGTCTTTGGCCCTTACTGGGGCATGGCTTGGCCATCTATGACGTTGTGCCGAGGTGTTTTGCCCTTTGCCTGCCGTTTCCTGTGTTAACGGCCTGGTCCGCCCTACTTGTTTCTCCTCTTCTCTTCTAGCTGATCACATTGCTTCATGGATCGGTTCTGTCCGGGGCGGTCCCCTATTATTGGTCGTTCGCGACGGTTTACTGTCCATGCCCTTGTTTGGAGCCCGACGTGGTCTGGGCGTTTAGTTTTGTAGCTTTGTCAGCGGCTGGCTGCCCCCGCCTGCTCTTCGGTTCTGTGGCCGGAGGTCTTGGCGTGGGCCCTGACGCCCTGCTTCTGTACTGCGGGGCAATTGTGAGATTATGTTCTTATTCTTCCGCCTGCCTTATTGCCGAGGCGCCGTTCTGTCTTGTCTTCAGGCTGTGATGGGCTCGGCTGCCCTCGTCACTGTGTATGTTTCCCAGTGGAGGGTTTTGCCGTCCTGCTGCCTCTTCTCCTTGGAGTCTGTAGGTGGCTCTTCTTCCTCTGCGTTGTCGGTACCTTGCGGCTTCCGATGGAGGTCCCTGGTACGTTGACTGGGCTTGAGGTGTTTTGGCCTCCTTCGTATTACCCTTGCTTCTCCTCGTGGGGAAGGCTGGGTTTCCTTTTTTGTCGTTCTAATACATCCCCTGTGGGGCAGGTGTTCCTCCACGATGCTGAGGTTCTCTTCAGCTTAGGGCCTGTGACTCATCCCCTGTTGCGGTGGATGGGGATATTTTCCCTGTCGCCGTGACTGGTCCCCTGCTTGGGGGTCTTGTGCTCGTCTGAGCTGGAGAGGTCTTCTCGCAGACCGTCCTCACCTTTGGGCATGGCTAGGGTATGGCTAGGAATCTGCGGCTAGTAGTCTCTATCAGATGTACGAGTTACTTACCTTTGGTGACGATGTATCTGGTAGAGACGATTCTAGTCGCAGATTCCTACACAACCCGCCCTTCCTCCCCGTTTCTGCGAGGAGCCTTCTTGGTCTTCTGATCTCGCCTGCTTCAGGACGGCGTTCCTCAGCGTGTGCCTTTTTCTTACTTTCTCCCTAGGAGGATGCATTCCTTGTTGTTGTTGTTGTTGTTGCTCCATTCCTTCTTTCTGGTGATTGGGTGACAAATGCCTGGGTGCTTCGGTGCCCATGCATTTGGTCTCCAATGTAGGGTTTGTTTGTGCCCTGCTTCCTTGTGTTGCTTGCACTTCTGACTCTTAGAGTCTTAGGGTTTGAGGTCCCCTGGTTGGATCTCGACCCTTGGTTCTTTTAGGGGATCCCCCCTGCTGGTTTTGTTGGGGGATGACTTGTCATTGCTCTTCCATTCTGGCCTTGGACCCCTTCTTGGCTCCGGGCAGTGGTTGCAGGCTTCTTCGTCTACTGTGCGCTTTTTCACAAGCTTCCTGCCTCCAGGGAGGCTGTTCTGTTGGTTGCAGTCTTGCCTGCAGTTGCTGTGCTCTATTCTTTCATTCCTTAACTTGGTGCCTTAGTGCCTGGCACTATTCTGGATGGTGCTGTTCCTCACCTTTCATTTCTTTCCCTTCTGGATAGTTGGGTTTTCGCACACTCTTCCAGTATTTTCACAGTTACGTTTGTGATGGCTCCGCGTTGTGGTGCGGAAAAGTTTTCCGAAGAAAACGGACGTAGGCGCGCCGGGGTGGGACTTCTGTATCCTCGCTGATGTCACGAACGCGGACGACGTCAGGGTGGAGTCACGTGGTGCCGTCCCCCCGGCGCACAGGGATGCTGTGGCAGAAAAGTTTTCTGGATCCAGTCTCACCCCTTGGGATAATTCTACGTTAAGGAATCTGCGGCTATAATCGTCTCTACCAGATACATCGTTACAGGAGGTAAGTAATTTGTACTTTCAACAGTGGGGAGAGCCTTGGTTAGATCTGTTCACCATCTAAGAGAACGCGCAATGTCAGTAATTCTGCGCTTTGGAATTTCCAGGGCGGCACTCGCTAGGCGATGCTTTTTGCTGCGAGTGAAGTTGCGGTCTGTTGTACGCCTTTCCGCCTATACCACTTCTGCCCAGAGTGCCGAAGTAGATCAGGCACGACCGGGCTCAAGTCATTCTTGTGGCTCCGGGTGGGGCACAAAGTGGCTGATATCCCGAGCTGCTCAACATGGCCATTGATCCTCCCACCCGTCTGAATCTTTGGGAGGATCTTTTGTCACAGCAGAAGGGGACGGTCCTCCAACCGAACCTGTCCAGCCTCCACCTCCTTGCGTGGAGATTGAGCGGCGGCAGTTGACATCTTTCGACCTGCCTCCTGAAATCTGTGATATAATCTTGTCAGCCAGGCGTCCCTCCACTAAGACAGTATACTCCTGCTGGTGGAATAAGATTGTGGCATGGTGCACAGCAAAGGCTGTGGATCCCATTGCGTTCCCACTTTCTGAGGTTCTCTTGTTTCTTCTTTCTTTAGCCCAGCAGGGCTCTGCTCTGGGCACTATCAAGGGCTATCTTTTGGCGATCTCTGCCTTACTTCGGCTTCCATATCAGCCTTCCCTTTTCAAGTCCCCGGTTGTAAATCGTTTCTTGAAAGGCATAAATATCTTTTGCCTCCTATTCCTTTTTTTATGCTTCAGTGGGACTTGAACCTGGTTTTAACTTATTTAATGTGTGCTCCCTTTGAGCCGCTTCACAACTGTCCTTTGAGGCTCTTGACTCTCAAAACTGCGTTCCTGGTGGCCATCACCTCCTCAAGACGAGTGAGTGAGCTCCAGGCGCCTTCTTCTAAGCCTCCTTTTCTCTCTGTGCATCCAGACAAAGTTGTCCTTAGGACTCGTCCATCCTTCCTGCCCAAGGTTGTCACTGCCTTCCACATCTGGTAGACTATCACTTTGCACACATTCTTTCTGCCTCCGCATCCTTCGAAAGAGGATGAGAGGGTCCACCGTCTGGACCCAAAACATGCGCTTTCCTTTTATTTGGATCGCACCAAAAAGTTCGGGGTGGACGACCAGCTCTTTGTGGGGTACATGGGGGCCAAGAAAGGGCGAGCCGTACACAAGCGGACTATCTCCTGATGTATCAAGGAAGCAGCCCCCAGTGGGACTGCGCGTCCATTCCACCAGGGCGACGGCAGCAACTACTGCTTTGGGACATGGCATTCCTCTGAATGACATTTGTCAGGCAGCTACGTGGGCTTCGTTGCACACCTTTACCAAACACAACTGCCTTGACAGTCAAGTCCAAAGAGACTGCTTTTTTGGCCGTTCTGTTCTCCAGGACTTTCTGGTGTGATCTTGGTTCGCAGACCCACCGGGGTTGGTATTGCTTGGGTATCTATTCCAACGTAGGGAATCTATAACGAACTGTTTCTTTCAGATGAACAAGTTACTTACCTTCGGTAACGATATATCTGTAAGAAACATTAGTTAGTTATAGATTCCTTACCGCCCCACCCACCCTTCCCGTTCTGCAAACTGATTTCTAGGGTTAAGGACATCCTTTCAGGCCCCTAGTTTTGTCTTGCATGGCTCTTCGTTTCTGGCCAGGAAAGTCCTATACAGAACTGATGTCAGCGCGAGAGGGTGGCGACTAAGTAGCTGCGATGACATCATCCTGGCGACCACAACACCAACGATGGATGCGGAGCCGACCGACGCCACCTTCCGACGCACAGAGGTACTGCTGACGAAAAACTTTCCGGATCCATTCTGACACTTGATGGTAATTTTAAGGTGAGGAATCTCTAACTAACTAATGTTTCTTACTGATATATTGTTACCGAAGGTGAGTACCTTGTTTATTGGGCAAAGTCTATACTATTCCCACTGACAGAAAGCACACTAACATTCAAAACAGAGTAGCCACTGGAGTGGACAACGGGTCTGGTCAGATAATTGGGGATTTGCATTAGCAGGGACACATAAGAGCTGTGGAGTGCAAACTATGTCCGGACGGTCACTTTGCTGCAGCGGGCATGGTTTAGGTTACCCATGTCTCTAGCAGGACGAATAGCAATTGCAAAATTCTTACCTAAACTACTATACCTTCTGGGATCTCCTCAATCTCCTGTTAAAGCAAAGGGGCATGATTGCACCAGATTTTAAACTCTGTGCCTATTGTGCACAAGCCTAATTCTTACACTGCCATTGCTATCCGACCACATATCAACCTCATGTAGCTGTGGAAAGGGACCGAGCTGCCCCCACCCCTCTATCTGCTGCACTATATAGTACATACAGTAACTGAAAGAAAGAGGTTAACACTGTCTCAGTTGGGCATGGGACGGATTGCATAGAAAGGCAAAAATCCCTATCCTTTATACCCAGTCAGTCACACTGGTGTATAGCCCCCAACTCCCTCCCCTTGTCTGAAAGCAGGGCTATTAGACGTGCATGCAAGTTTAAGCTTGTTCCTCTCGCAGATTTGTATCCAGGTGATTCATATATTTCCTCCCCACTTGCAGGGGTAGCCGCTCCAATATTTTTCCTGATAGCCTTTTTTATTAACAATCATGTGCCCCATGCTGTGCGCTGCATGAAATGTTTCCTGCACCACCTCCTACACGGTCTGTGCTGGAACACATTCTTACAGAACTACCCCATACAATTTAATAACATGCTTATATAACATTACGCAAATTAAATTTCCGTTGATGGCCCCTAAGGCCCTAGTAGATTGGAGAACAGATTTGGAGCCTCCTATTATGAGAGAGCAATAGGCTTATTATTGTGGTCAACTGGAGTTTCTCTCACCCAATTACAGATTGCGCCTCATTCATTTGAACTTTTTGCATCGTACTTATCGCACCCCAGGGCAAATCTTCGGGATGGGCACAAGTACAGATGCGAATTGCTGGCGCTGCGGCTTCCCGCAAGCCACCTTTCATCATCTTGCTTTGCAGTGTCCACCGATAGCACAGTTTTGAGGGGGTGGGGGGGGGGGATACTTGCACATGTGCACGAAATCGCTAGACACACAGTTGCGCTCCCTCAAATGGGTTTACTAGGATATGTTGAGGACGCCACACTTCTGCAGACCGTCACCTCATAGCCATGTTACTTTTACTAGCCAAGCGTAGAGTGGCCATGCACTGGGACAATGGACAACTGAGACATGGAGAGAAGATGTGTATTGCTAAGAACAGCTGTCAGCTTACTGGGTCCTCATTCTCCTGCATCCAGGTCTCCTTTTGTTGCTTGCCTCTCATCCCTATTACTGATGACAATGCCTGATGTGTGTCTTCAGAATATACTCAATGCTGGGGCTGTCATAATTAACTTGTTGGAGGCCGACTATGATGTCATTTCTAAGTGTCTGTGCTATGTCAGGTTGTGCCCAGTCTAAAGCTGTAACTGTATTTCTCTGTCACCCATTGAGTTGTTAAAGAGGTCTATAGATTGCCCACAATATATATTTCCCAACCAGACAGCTGCGCTGTGTTGGCTTGAAACTGAAAGAGCCCTGTACTGCAACTCGAAATTAACACTGTCACCACTGAATGTTTCTTGTAGCCTGGTGAGCCGACTGACACACTCTCAAAAGAAGGCACGGGTGGTGTGCCCCTCCAGACCACAGAGGCCCCCTGTGGGTCGTACTAGTAGGCTCTTGGCATATACTCTTGATGGTCGGGTGTGCTGAGACCACAATAAAAAATGCACAACTTTCCGGAGACTGTTATGCACGTTCACTTGGTGCAGCGTCTCATGCCCGCATATCATACAGGCGAAATCGCCACCCCATATTATGAGATTTCTGAAAGCTAACACTTTATGAATAGTTACTAGCTGCACTGTAAGGTCTTGGCTATTACTTGCTTGCAACCACAAATGAACATTACAAGGCATTTTGTACTGTCAGTTACCCTTTTCAAGTGATTAGAGTGTCTCTTTGACTTTCCTTTTGGAAAATTCAGTGATTCGCAGTACTAGTGTTGAGACTGGTAATGTCCATTACGAATTACAGTGCATTTTTATGCACTGAAATTTACTTTTTTGTGAAGTCAGTTGCACTGACTATTCTAAATGCCAAGTATTTTGTGCATTAGCCCCTATTACTTTTCAGTGTTATGATATTTCAGTATAAGACCATGCACTTGCTTAGTTGTGCTTTTAGCTGTGCTGTTTGCAAGTATCTGTGACGTGTACGTAGACAATAGATGCATGCTCGAGGTTCACAACTTAAAGAGTTTAATTATTAGCTTGTGCAAATTTTTCTGTGCGTAATAATTACACTATGATGTATAATAGCTGTGTTATTGCTGTGGTACTTGGCTAAGGATTTTTCTTCTTTGAACAATTATGAATATTATTGTTTTCTCTCTAATCATCCTCACATTCAGTTCCCGGACTCGGACGTGCTCTCGGATTTCTTCCAAAAATGCCCCGTTTAAAGTTGGTCCATATTTTTCTGTGGTACATAGTTTATGGCCACTCCTTAAGCATTCCTCTGCAACAACTTGCTGAGCAAAAAGAAAAGAAATTCACTGAAGACAGTCCAGTAGTTCCAGAAGGCACATCTGCTACAACTGGCTATGAGACGATAGGAAGTGATCAAGTACGCAAAGAGGTTACTGAAGAATATTTCCTGGACTCTGAAGTGGATCTTTCTACTGAAACTGGTAAGGATGCATAGTATGTTTCTCAAAAAAGCAAATCTTAAATACATTCTGTTGATAGTGTAAAGTGAAAAAAATTGTTGTTAAAAGACTATAGAAAATGTTCAAAATGGTGTGTAGACAGAATATCGAGTTGTAAATGTCTAACTACAGAAATATTGAGTCCTAAATGACGCGAGTCAAAAATATCGAGAGCAAGAATATCGTGGTGAAAAATATTGATTTTAAGGTAAGAAATATAGTTTTTAAAAATATAGAAGTCATTAATTTAGTTTGCAAAACTATAGTGGTTTAAACTAACGATTTTCAAATTACTGGTATGTATTTTAGCATATATTTTAAATGTATGTGATGTATTTTTTTAATATAAGAATTGTTTGTTTTTTAATATATGTTAAAATTTGTAGTCGTTATTAATTTTATTTTAATTACATTTTGCGTTTTTTAGTTCCGTAGCGGGTGGTGGGTTTATTGGGGAATAGGGTGAGAAGTAATTTAATTATAATTAATGATTATTTTTTATTTATTATTTATTTAATTGGGATTTTATAGTATTAATTGTGGAAAGTAATTTATTTATTAATTGGTTGTTAATATTAATGAATTGCTAATTAATTATGGTAATTGTGTAATATTTTAGGTGCGGGTTGTGGTGTTTATAGGGGTAATGGTCCGGAGGGGTTTCTAGGGTGGGAAGTAATTTGGTCCGGATGGGTTTATAGGGGTGGGAAGTAATTTGTTTAATTTTTAGTTGTAAATGAATAATTAATTGCAAATTAATTATGGAAATTTTGTAATTGTTTTAGGTGAGGGTTGTGGGGTTGATAGGGGTAATGGTCCGGAGGTTATTTGTTTTATTAATTAATAATTATTTCTTAATTAATTGAAAATTAAATATGGAAATTGTGTGATTTTAGGTGTGGGTTGCTGTTTATAGGGGTAAAAGATAGGAAGTAATTTGTTTAATAATAAGTTGTTGATCATTAATATTAATTTATTGAGATTTAATTTGAGTAATTGTTTATATTTGTGTGTGGGTTTTACTTTTATAGGGGTAATGGATGGGGAGTAAATTACTTTTACTTACTTTATATTTAGTGGTAAAATGCTATTAGTTTTTTATTAAAAATCAGTTTTAATTGTGTAATACATTTTTTTTACAGTTTAATTTTAGCTGTGATTTGTGGGGGCTATAGGGGTAAAGTGTGGGAAGTTTATTATTTTTTGAGTTTTAATTTGTTTTTCAATTAATATTTTTTCAATTGGTAATTATGTAAGTACATTTTTTTTTATTTAGACGTGGGTTGTGAATTGTGTGGTGTTATAGGGTAGGAAATAAAAAAGTAAATTTATGGAATGTTTTTAAATTTTTTATTAAAAATATTTATTTGTTTGAAAAGAATGTATTTTATTCAATATATTTGTATCTGTCATACGCATTTAACATTCTAATGTTTTTTTAATTTGTAATAAATGTCTATTTTAATTTTTTAACATTGATATATATTTTTTATTTTGTTTTTTTAAATGTTAATATTTTGTTTTTAATTTTGAACTGACTGGAGTGAGAATATTATTTGTTACCCCTCCTCAATCCAACACTTTCCCTACTGCTGCACTCACTGGAGTGAGAATAGTAATTTGTATCCCTCCACTATCCAACACTTTCTCTATTGCTGCACTGACTGTAGTGGTAAAAAAAAATTGTAAATAGTTTAATGTTTTATTATTTATTAGAATGTTTTTTAATAGGTTTTATATTATTGGTGTGTGTATATGTGTGCATATATATATATATATATATATATATAGTACTATATTAAGAAAACATTCAATTCTAGGAAAAAGGAAAGGGGAGAAGGGTTGAAGATATGTTATACTGTATGTGAGAAGCCTGGTATATGCTGTCCACTAGTTACAGTGGGCAGCTTGCACCTGTCCAAACGACCCTTATTGATGATTAGGTGAAAGATGACCTTTATTGAAAGCTATCCTATTGGTAGCTATTGCGAGCAGCCTTCAGGCTAAGTCTCTAAGGAATGTAAGGCAGCTTGTTTTACCAGTATATAACCTCCTGAATGACCAAATGAAAGGAGGACCACACAAGATATATATAAAATATATGTATTTATTACTAAACACTCTCTATTAACCTCTTTGAGATTAGAGTACAAGGTACACACGAGGGATGTGGATCTCAGAATTGCTGAGAGCACAGATCAACCTCAGAGACCACAGAAACCCACCTCCTGTGTTGCAAAAATCTTCGGAGTCCTTCAGGAGCTGCGTAGATGCAAACCGGTCAGATGCGTTTCAGGTGCCTGCCTTGCAGGGGAGTAACTCCTTTACTCCAAGGGGGATTCTTTAGTCATCCAACGAAGTGTAGATAGTCGAAGTACTTGGTTTCTGTAGCTGTGTTTCGTCCAGGTAAATCTCAAGTCATGTAGCCAGGAGACCCACCTATGGGAGGGTCAGGACAGAAGGATGGCTACACCCATGTCCTTTCTCCATTTTCACGCCAGAGCAGGGGCTGATAGCCCTTGCAAACGGTTTGAGCTGGACTATGCACAGGGGCACCCAATGTGCCCCCAGTGCAGACATCAAAGCACTCTGAGTGCACTCACCCAGCCCCAATACACTAAAGCTTGTCTGGGAGGTGGTCATACCTCCCTGTGGCAGGAAACCTATTGTCCAGCCATCTCCTGCCAGAGTTTGGTCCAGCAGCAGGAGGGCAGACTTGTGTCTGTGGCTGGCAGCATCCATTTTGTGATGCCAGGGTCTGTAAAGCTGGTACCGGGTGTACCGGTGTTGTCATACTTCTCCCACTAGTAGGGTGGAATCATACCTCCCACACCAGTTACTGGTGTGGAGGTATGATTCAAAGGTTTACAAAAAGCGAAAGGGTGGATATGCTACCTTAATCTGCACATCACCATACATACAACAATCATGTGAATTGCAATGTTTCACTCTCCAACCATTTAGTATTGGGTGCTAGAATGGTGCCAAATACTCATCCACCTGGTGTATTACACTTTTGAATCTACAAAGTAGTCCAAATCCAAATCCACCTCATAAGCACTGTAGCACACCAGAGTAAAGTCACTGTAGAAGTTACTTGAACACCTCTATCATTATCAATGCAACATATTCACAATTGTACTGTCCACTCTGAATGTGCACTATATGACACAGAAAACTCCACAAAGTGATCCAAATCCACGTCACGATTTCAGTAATCAATCTTTATTCCAAATGCACACAGCAGCCGACGCAAGGCAAACTCGGAAGCTGTCGAGACGTGGGAGAGCACTGAGGACTTAACATGGTACCAGGAGGTATTATCCTCTTAGTTCAGAATTGATCAGAATGTACAAACTAAGAATGACAGCGATTGGATCTATTACCACATATTTCACTTTTTATATTAGAATCCTAATGGCATGATTTTTACAAAGACAGATGTTCCACAAAAAAACAACTGATTATATCAAAGAAATAACTTGTGTTGGCTGCTGTGTGCATTTGGAATAAAGATTTATTACTCAAATCGTGAGGTGGATTTGGATCACTTTGTGGAGTTTTCTGTGTCATATAGTACACATTCAGAATGGACAGTACAATTTTGAATATGTTGCAGTGATAATGATAGAGCTGTTACTGTTCAAGTAACTTCTACAGCGACTTTACTCTGGTGTGCTACAGTGCTTATGAGGTGTATGATTTAAAGGTGTTTGACACCAAATGTGACATGTTTCCATGCAGCCGTTTTAAAGTTAGCATTTACAGAGAGGTTATGATGCACTTAAGAGTATATATGGTTGGCTGCATCACAAACAACCCCGGAATATAAGTTCCGAAATCTGCAGAGAGGCTCTGCTCATGCATGGGCACCCTCCCACATAAAACCCAGCACCCTGCCTTCAGGATTGATAAGGCCTGCCATGGGCAGACATTTTTCCAGGGGGGGGGGGGGGGGGGGGGAATGCTAACGTCATCACCATCCTCCGACATGTGTGCCAGGTGGGGCACAAGAAACACTGGGGTGCAGAACTGGGATAGACTCAATTAAATACCAGGAATCCAGGGCATGTGACTGACCCTGCCACAGGCCAACAAACACCACCTGTAGGGAAAACGTAAAACTTTCTGACAAGGTGCTTTATCTCAGTCTGCTAGGTGTCCTCGATCCAACACCAATCAAGGCTGTCTTCAGCACGATTCGATTTTTATCAGAATACTTTAACACAGCCTATGATTAAAGCACCAGATTAAATATACTGTATGCACAGTGTATGTTAGGGATTATTTGTAGCACACACATTTACCAATATTGGCTTCTTGGTGCTTAGAATTCATGATAACTTGAAGTTAAAGCACAACGTCAAAGTTAGTAATAAATAATGCATCAATCACACACGCTAGTGATTCGCCACTGGGTGCTCCCTTTACTAGAATTCCCCGGGCATTGCTAAATTCTACACACATTCAATTAATTTATTCAAAATAAAATGTATAGGTCCAAATGTTAGCTATATTTTTGAAAAGAAACTTTGAGTCCCTCTACGTGTAGTCAACGTCAAACTGACAATGTGCCCATGTTTAGGGATACAATAATAGCCTGCTCCCTTATGCGGAAGCCCGGCACCGTAAATTTGTGGCACATGCGGCGCCCGCAGCGGTGACACATCACAGGTCCAGGGATGCTGAGTCTTACACAGTGGTCGAAGTGGGGGGTAAAAAGTAGGGGAACAGTAGGCGGAGAGTCAAAGGGCGGGAATAACCCAAGGTTTGGAGCCAGAGGTGTGGCCAGAATGCGCAGACATCTCAATTTTTAGTATTTGTTTGGCATTTCACTGACCAGTTCAATCAACCAATGGATACACATGATTATTTAAGGTTATAATGAGTTATTGACATTAAAACATATTCACAAAGTGGTATATGCTTCTAATCACAGAATGTACCAAATACGATAAAATGTGGAAACACAAGCCATTTGTCTCCGAGCCATGGAGTTTCTGTCATCAGCACTACTCCCTTTTTCCACAACAGCAGTTCAAACATGAATGGCAAAATATCCTAGTTTGCAAATGTTTTCTCTAAAATGATGGCTCTGCCATATTTGCCTCATAATGCAAGATCTGCTGCATGGTCTGACCATTTAAACGAATAAATTGTTTGTAGCTCAAACATATCAAAAGTTAATATAAAATGTGACTTGTGTTGCTGCGGAGTGGATGGCCTATTGTAAAGGTTGACTGGTCACCTTTCTCACTACTGCGTTTGTATGTTACACTGGTACTAATAAGGCAAAATCTTTCCAGAGACTGTTAGCATGTGTACACACGTCAAAATAATAAAATATCTGAAAATATACTAAATTATTCTGCACCCTTTTTTTAATGCGTAATTTAGTCAACACTACGGCATAATGTTGTCATCCTTTGCTGCATAATTAATTCCAGTGGCCCCACAGCAGGCAGCACATGTTAAAAGTGCTTGTGAATGAAGCCGGTTGACTGTAAGTTTGCAAACTTATTTTGGTGTGCGTGCAAATCGTGCATTGCCAATCCCTGATGAGTTGCAGCTACTACTGCTGAAACAAGGCCAATGGAGGTACCTATGGGTGAGGCAGCCTGGCCTGAAGGGCAGGGCCAGCCATAGCACTGGTGGTGTCCTGTGCATTCATGTTTGTTAGTGCCCCCCAATGACCACCTCTGCCATGGATTCCCTCACTACCACCCTTTAACTGTGCCCCCCCCCCCAAGTTTCCATAACCACTCTCTCTCAGTTGCCTTTAATTTGATTTACAGCGCCACTCATACCATTGTAGGGTGTCAGAGCACTTTACATCACACACATTACACAGAGACAATCAATATGTGTGTAAATCACTGAATAGAAAATGTAACATAAGACTAAGGACTACAAGGTGTAGGAGTCACATGACAACCATACTAGTAGCCCGTATAGTTTTACAGAACACTTTTTGGGACATTAGAATAATCAAAGACTGGGGGTGAGGGGGACATAACGCTCTAAGTTATACCTTGCAGTTTGTATGCAGCTCTTAGATGACAGTTAATAGCTCACTGTTCTAAGTTAGGATTTTAACTTATAAACTGCAAGTAACAAAAGGATCTCTCTGACAAAAGCAGTAGCCCACTGACCTATTTACATTATGTGCACTTTGTGATCTGCATGGCGCATGTTCTTTGCAGCTGGTACATTAACCCTCGGAGCTACCTTTCCACGAGTCAAAACTTCCACTAGACAAAATTCTGATCTCTCTCTAGGAAGAACCTTAATCACAAGAGTCATCATGACATTTTTATTGTTGCTGAAAATTGCTGGAGGCCAGGAAGGAGGCAGCAAGCGTTTTAAAAACCATAATATACTTGCAAACATGATGCCTCCACCTAAAGTCAGCCCCCGGTGCGGTCACACTGGTTGCACCGCCCTAGAGCTGGCCCTTCTCAAGGGTCCTGTGGCCTCAGTGACTGTTGTTCTAGGGTGTGCTGCTTCATAGGCCTGCCCGCAAGACTGCAGGTGAACTTCAGTATGGATAGTGGTGGACAAGCCTTGAAGGTTAACCTACACTTGTCATGCTAGGGTCCACCTGCTGGTGCGAAGACACCAGGACTTCTAAGGTGTTGCGAAGCCTTCTAAGGTCTAGCATGTGATTGTGCTCTCGCAGGAGAGTGGTCTGGTGGACTGGTTATTAAGGCTGAACCTGGTTCCCAGTTCCAAATTCCTCTCCCCCACTGAACACCGTACTGCCCCACTGAGAAACTCCCACTGTCTTGAACTACAACCCAATTGTTGCCCTCTATAAACACCTGGATGCGGCTCAATTTAGATTACGCACTAGACAAGAGCAATATGCAGCCTACAAAAAAAAAAGTAACAACATCCTGGAAAAAGCAAACTCTTATAGGGAATGCAACATTTAGCAAACCATGGGAAATGTAAGCAGGAACAACATGGTTACCTTAATGCTTTTGCACTCACTATTCAGAAATCAGTGAGTGCTTTTGCCTGAAAAGTTAAGGACACGACTACAGGGCCCTGAATGGACCCATTTCAATGGCCATTGCTTATATCCTTACAAAACGTAAGCAGTATGGTAAAAAGACCACATCCCTGGACGCAGAGCCGCAGCACACATTTTGTTTTCCAATACACACATTGCAGTACCTCCAGGATTGGTGCACTAGTTCCAAGTCCAGGGAAAACAAAGACAAGAAAACAAAAATAGCGCTACACTGGGAAACTCTAAAAGTGGCACTAATGGGGGCGTGTCTAAGATGGCGGCGTGATCGGACGCAGGTCTCCGGAGCTCCCTGCCCGATCCCGCCGTTCCGCCGTTTATTGCTGCAGTCTCCCCCATATCTGCACTTGGGGGCGAGGAGAAATTGCCTGCTTTAAAGCCCCCGCCACAACTTTGCGATTCCTAGAAGCGGCAGGGGCGGAATCGCCGAGGACTCCGTTTGGCGCCCAGCAACAGCGGCCGCGCCAGCAAGTGTGGGTCCCCTTGGCACCTACGGGCGGACTGTGGCCCACCCCCGGGGGGGTGTCTCAACACACCGGCAAACGCCCGGTTGCCTCCCACAGCTGCCGACACCCCCACGAGGGATCCCAGACACCGCCAGCATCTCCGGCGCTCCGCCCAGAACCGGGACACTCCGGACCGGCTGCACTGCCACTCGAGGCCCCGGCTTCGGGCCTAGACACGGACCATCGGCGCCCTCTCCAGCAGCCATCCGGCGCACTCGGCGGCAAGTCGGGTCCCCTCCCGCACTGCGGGGCATGCTGCGAGCCCCCCCCCTTGCCGCCATACCCTCTGGGGAGAGTAGCAGTCGCCGCCCAAAAGACTCGGTAGCTGCCGGGGGACCTGGACCGGCGGAGAAGAAATCGAGGCCCCGGCTTGGGCCTATCACTCGTCCGGCCCGGGCTCACTTCGGAGGGGCCGGCCCGACGCGCCGGAAAGGTCCTGCATGCGGCGTGCTCCAGCACCGACCCCCCACGTCTGCTGGTGGTTCCCGACAGCCCGGACCTGATCCTGTGGCCCTCCAGCATCACTGGGCAGCTTTCCTGACGCTGGACCGGCCTGGTACACGGTGACTCTGACACGCCAGGCTCCACAGGTGAGAAGAGCGAGAGGGGGAGCGGGGAGAACTCGGGGGGCACGATCGAGCCTCCGGTGCGGGGATAACTGTGTGTGCTCCTACTGCCTGTTCTGGACCAACTCGGGGAGAGCCTCCCTAGCATCGGGGTGCAGCAGAACTCCTTGCGCCTGGGTTCCACACAGAACTGGGTGCCTGCAGACCTAGACGGGCGCCTTCCCTTTGCCCCCTAGTCGAAGGGGGACTGAGCCCTAGCACCAGCCTTTGCCCGCACGCCTGCCGGGGGACTGCCAAGGCGCTCTCACGTTTGCCTCCCCATTCATCACTGCATTGTCCCTACCTACACGATTGTCCATCGGACCCTCACGCCCCCCCGCGCCATGGCAGCGCAACGAGGTAGGAAGGGGTCGCAAACTCTCCCGGAACTGTTCGCTAAATCGCAACCCAGAACTAGCAAAGACCCTGCCATCCCCCGTGACGGGGAAGGCACCACTGGCGGCTGTGGATGACCAGGTGCCTATCACCAAATCTTTTCTGGAGACATTATTCAACTCCCTCCGCAAAGACTTTAAGTCCCTGAAACAGGAGGTTGCAGGAGAAGTTAAGGAACTCCGACGCGACGTAGAAGACCTAGGCGAACGGGTGGTCGCAGTTGAAGAGGCAGACCAAGCTAGAAGTGCCGAAATTGAACAACTCCAGCAAGAGGTCCTGCGGCTCACTGACCAGCAACTGGATCTCCAGGCCCACGCCGAGGACTTGGAAAACCGCTCCCGTCGCAACAACATACGGGTCCGGGGGGTCCCTCAGAAAGATGAGGGGGCTGATGTCGTCGCCTACCTGCAGACTCTCTTCAGGCACGTTCTAGGAGAGGCGGAGGACTTCCCCATCCGAATCGACAGGGCCCATCGGGTGGGACTGCCCCGTAGAACGCCGGCCCCGCCGCCAGACATCCTGGCCTTCCTTCCGGACTTCCCGTTGAAGGAACGGATCCTTCGCGAGGCCCGGCGAGCCCAGCCCATTCAGTTTCAGGGTCGCCCCATCGCCCTTTACCAGGATCTTTCTTCCATCACTCTCCAGAAGAGGAAGGAATTCAAACCAGTCACTGACTTCCTGCGGCAGAAAGAGGTTCCATACTCCTGGGGGCATCCCTTCTGGATAATCTTTAAATGGAACGGCCGATTGCAACAGCTGAGATCTCTCAGGGACACATGTGACCTCTTGGGCCTGGATCAAATTGACATTGTACCGGTATTCAGAAGCTCATAGGGCTCTTCCAGGGGAGGCTGGCAAACTGTGCATCGCAAACGCTCCCCATACCAACGCCTCAAGCCAGACGCCTCCATCATTTCCCGAGAGCGAGAAACTGCGGTGGCGGAAGTGATCAAGGAGACCTCCTCCCCAGAGTGACTTCTGCTGCTACCTGGGAGACTGCACACCGCACATACTTTGCCCTAACGGCGGGTGGGTCGGGTGGGGGGCCGGGGAGGCCGCCATCGGAAATGACCCCTTCAATGTTCTTTACCACGATCCTGTGCGCAACGATAGGATTGGGACTACAAGTTTCAGGGATGTTGAGAGGGGGTGGGGGAGGGGGGGGGGGGATGGGGTCTTGTTTCAATGCCACCTCATATTGCCATTCTTCTATGTGTGTACTGCCTCATGCACTGTGGTGGCTCTGGGTTCGTTCAGGGGGGGATGTTGGGTTAGGGGGGGATCCAGGGGGGGGACCAGTGTGCCACACTAATCCTGCTCATACTCCGAGAGGTGTTTCGCGGAGGTGTGGGGACCGAGATAGCTTGCACATCCGCGCGCATTATTTGCGTCCAGCTACACAGAGACGCCGAGTCATACATTACCTGCCACACATCACCACATGCTCCCATAATATGACGATAGCCCACTCTGAGCTGTGTTGCTTGCCCTCTGCACGATGACGAATACCACTCTTAAGGTCATAATGCTCAATGTAAAAGGGCTTAACAACCCGATCAAGAGGAGAGCTGTTCTCTCCTACTTGGAAAATTCTGAAGCTGATATCTGCCTGCTGCAGGAGACACATCTCCTGCAGAGGGACTGGCACAGGATGCGCTCGCGGGCCTTCCCACAGCAACTCTTTTCCTCCCTTCCAACAAAACATGCCGGGGTTGCGATCCTGATCTCTAGATCTTTCAGGGGGAAGGTGGGTAATAGGGTGGGGGAAATCAAAGGCCGTCTCCTAGCACACTCTTTTACTTTAGGTGACACAATGCTTACAATTGGCTCCCTTTACTCCCCGAACACAGGTCAAGAGGCTTTCTTAAAAGGTGCCGTGTCCGAAGCTCTTCAATCCCCGCATGCACCCCTACTCCTGGGTGGGGACGTCAATGTCGTTATGGACACACATGCAGACCGATCCGGACACCGCTACGGGGACACTGGGGCCTTGTCATCCGCCTGTCGTGAATGGCTGTCGGACAGGGACCTGATAGACCTTTGGAGAGCCCGACACCCGACCGCCTCACAATTCACATTCTACTCTCATGTACACCACACCTACGCCAGGCTTGACCACTTCCTGGGTTCCTCGGACCTCCTTAAAATACTTAAGGAGATTGCCATAATACCTGCAGCCCTCTCGGACCACGACGCAGTGGAACTCTCCCTCACTTTCCGCACACTCCATCGCCCCCGAGGCCCATGGCGCCTCCGTGAAACACTGCTGCAGCGACCTGCTGTCACTAAAAGTATTGGGGACTGCATTGATGCTTACCTAGCCACCAATGACACACCTGGCATCTCGATGACGGCGCTCTGGGGGGCTCTGAAATCGGTCGTTCGGGGCGAACTCATAGCTATCGCTGCAGCGGAAGCTAAAGACCGGAAGAGCAAGAGAGAGGAACTTACGGCACGGGTGGCGGAATTGGAGCGAGTACACAGCCGCACCTGTGCCCCCCGCGTGTGGAAACAGCTGAAAGCGGCTCGGGCCCAACTCGCCAGTCTGGATATAGACCGGGCGGAATTCGCAGCTCTCCGCCTACGACATTCCTATTATGTCGGAGGGAACAAGACAGGTCGCCTACTGGCTAGCGCTCTAAAAGCTAAGACCCAGCGGGCCAAAATCAATACCTTGGTCGGCGACAGTGGTGAGGTACTCGCGGACGATGCACAGGTAGCCGAGGCATTTCGTTCCTACTACGCTTCCCTGTACAGGGAGGAGGAGGTCCCACCCGGGGACATTGAGGCGTACCTGGCCACGGCGGCCGTCACCGCAATCCCCGAGTTTACTGCGGAGGCTCTCGACGCCCCCATAAGCCAAGAAGAAGTCCTAGCTGCCATATCTCGACTGCGCCCACTCAAATCCCCAGGGCCGGACGGCTTCTCGGCCGGCTTTTATAAGCTTTTCAGCCGGCGCCTGGCCCCGGTGCTTGCCCGCCTCTTCGATTCCTTTGAGGGGGCGGGAGCCATACCTCCGGACATGTTGGCCGCTGAAGTAGTGGTGCTTCCTAAACCAGGGAAAAAACCCACGCAATGCTCTGCGTTCCGCCCCATCTCATTGTTAAACTTAGACCTAAAACTTTATACAGGTATTCTTGCAGCACGCCTTGGCCCGTGCCTGCCTGGTCTTTTGGAACCTGATCAATCTGGATTCGTTCCTGGCCGCCAATGTAGCGACAACACCAAACGAGTACTCCACCTTATTGATAAGACACATTTTCAGGCTTCGGACTCTGCGCTTCTCGCCATCGACGCAGAAAAAGCGTTCGATCGCGTGAACTGGAATTACCTACAGCATGTGCTACGCCGGTTTGGCCTTAGTGACGTTTTTGCTCACGCATAGCGGGCTGTTACCATCCCCCGCAGGCCACGGTTCGACTGGGGAGCCTGCACTCGCTTCCGTTCGAGATCCAGCGAGGCACCAGGCAGGGGTGTCCCCTTTCCCCCCTCCTATTCGCAATGTACATTGAGCCGCTTGCCCAGAGAGTCCGGGACAACCCAAAGATAGAGGGCATTGTCTTCGGACACGAACCCCATCCTATCAGTCTTTACGCGGACGACGTCATAGCCACCCTAGACAGTCCTGATTCCTCAATACCTGCCTTCGTGGAAGAACTGGACTCGTTTGGGGCGGTCTCGGGCTTCCGCATTAATGTCACAAAATCCCTAATTTTACCGCTAGGCAAACACGCGCGCCCGCAAGCCCGGACCATAGGACACGCTAGTGGCCTTCAGTTAGCCGCCCAAATACAGTACCTAGGAATAACCTTGACTCCCTCGACGGATCTCAGTTTCCACCAATTACGCCACTCTCACCACCCAGATCCGATTGGACCTGGCGAGGCGGTCCAAACAACCTCTCTCACTACTGGGACGGGTGGCAGCTGTAAAAATGTCGATCCTGCCACGGATTTTATATTTGTTTCAAACGATCCCAATCATGCCCCCAAAAGGCACATTGAAAGCCCTGCAGGACTTACTATCTAATTTTATCTGGGGAGGGAAGAGAGCACGACTTCAAAAATTGCTCACGTACAGAAGCATGGTCGAGGGCGGCCTTGGAGTCCCAGACTTGGTGCGATACTTCCAGGCATCCCAACTCCGATACCTAGTGGAGTGGTACAGACCCGAATCAGAGAAAAGATGGCTCTTCCAGGATAGAGCCATGGCGCGAGCGCCGCTGTGGAGAATCCCATTCCTGGCTACACACCAAAGGCCGAGATATATGTCGCGGTCCCCCATCACCCGCACAACTCTACAGGTGTGGAATCGAGTAGCACTTAAACATGGGCTGACCACCTTCCCCTCCCCCTTCACTCCCATACTAGACAACCCTGACTTCCCCCTGGGCGAGGGCACAGGCACATTCTCTCAGTGGCGGGGCTCAACATGCCGGGCTGCGGGTAACCTTTTTGACATGAACGGATTTCTTACCTTTGAGGACATTAAGCAGGGATATGAGTTAGAGCGTCCCCATCTCTTCCAATACCTACAACTCCGACACTGGCTCACTGACCCTAAAATCATCACCCTGGTGAGCCGCCCCATGACGGACTTTGAGAAATGGCTGCTTACCAAAACTACAGACAAGCACCTCATCTCCGAACTTTATAAAATGCTTGCACCTTTACCCGCCCTGGCTAAATCAGCTGGCCAAAGATGTTGGGAGGCGGAACTGGGGAGGGCCTTGTCACCCAAAGAATGGGGGTACATCTACTATAGGGCCTCACACACCACACGCAACACCAAGGCAAAGGAGACATCAGTGAAACTCGCCATATACTGGCACCTTACCCCAGTCCGACTACACCAAGGGAACCCGAAGCGCAGCGACCTATGCTGGAGAGGGTGCGGGGAACAGGGTACCCTAACCCACATCCTCTGGGATTGTCCGGAGCTGGGGGACTTTTGGAAACAAGTCCTAGACGAGATTGACTCCACCTTCGAGACTGAGGTCCCGAGATTCCCGGCATACACTGTGCTGGGCCTACCCAATGCATTAATGTTCCCCCTGAAATCATTGCGTGGGAGACCGATGGGCATCGCTATGCAGGCAGCCATGCAACACATATTGTCGCTCTGGGGCTCTACGACTAAACCTACTCACACTGGTTGGCTCCACAAACTGTGGTTCACCCTTGGGATGGAGCGCATCCACGCCACTCTCACTAACTCCACAGACGCCTTCCGTAAAACGTGGCTTCCTCTGCTGACCCTCCTGTCCAAGGAATTCAATGAAATTACCTGCCCCAAATACCTTAGGGTTATGCGCCTCACTAACACCACCAATGACTCTCGGTGACTTTACTTCTGGCCCCGTCGCGCTTCTGCGACACCATGCTGGTAACACTGACTTTCACAGGCACACTGGTCGGGGTGGGGGGCGGGGGGATTGCGAGGGGGGGGGGGGGGGGTTTAGTTCTTGTTGTTTTTTTTATGTCTCTTATAGGCCCTTCCACGCATGATGTCAAACCGCCTATTGGGCATATTTTCATTGCTTGCTTTGGCATACTAGGGAAGACATGCTTGTCTGTCCCGCCCGCTATATGCTCTAAGCTTACTTTTCTTGTAGAGATGTCTCACTATATGCCTGTTGAAATTTTCAATAAAAACACTTTTTGAAACTAAAAGTGGCACTAATGTGTTTCAGTGTGAATAAAATAAGTTTGGCCAGTTTGCTACCACTCTGTCTTACTTTATTTAGTTATTTATCTATTTTTCATATTTTTTGCCTTTTATTCCCAATGCTGCACTTTAGAATTAAAATTTCAGAAAAATATGACATTTCCAGCAAAAGCGTCTTTCTTTTTTGGATCCATTTCACAGGGAAGCAAATAAAAGAAAGGAGAGGAAAGAGAGTGAGAACCCCGTCTTGAAGTCACGGTTTTCATGGGCATCCGCAGGGGGGGCAGAGAGGGTCGCTCCAGGAGGGGGCAAGTGCCCCTCCTTGCACCCCCCTGCGGACGCCCATGATGTGCAGTGATTTAGAATAGCTATAGTGAACCTATATCTAAGTAAGGGGTGCATGCACCATCTTACACAGGCTGCTGTAGCAGACCTGTTGTGTCATTTTGAATGGTCTCCCAGGGGTGGCATAATACATGCTGCAGACCCTGAGAGACATCTGGGGTACCTATGCGCTGGGTACATGGTATACCATATACTAGGGACTTATATGGGTACCCCAGAATTCAATCTGGAGTGTACCTTAAGTACTTGAACAACCAATTTAGGGAGAAAGCAGATAGACTACGTCCTGATTACAGGATCCCAGTCAAACTAATTCGAAAACCAGCAAAGCACCAGGAAACAAGTGGGGGTAACCATGCAGTCAGATTCCACCTTCCTACACTGTATATTCTCTTCACCCCATATCTTAAAATATCAGACTCTGGATTAGATGTACCACTTAACAAATGTCCTATCTAGCTAAATCATGGAGCATAGACACCTGAATCCCTGTGCCGCGTTTTTACTATATACCCAGTGCCACGGAGGTGATGATCTCTGAAATAGGGTTACTTGGTTTTGGCAGGGTTCCAGAGTAGTTCCCAAGGCAGGTAGAGAAACTTACCCTTAAACATGTGCCACAAATCGTCGAAAACGTTTTTAGAGCAATAAAGAGATCTCTACTGAAAAATTCATCTAGGTGAATCCTTGCTTACAGGAACATTTTTTAAAGGTAGCTCAGTCGGTTGGGTGCCTGTTTCTGAGATGTGTGTAGCATGTGGATCATAGTCCAGCAAGGACTGACTCTTCTGTTCACCCTACTGAGGTTAACAAGCCTTACACTCTTGAACTATCCATTAAGCACTTTAGAATTATGCTTATGTGGACAGAGACAGCACATATGTATGTGTGTGCTTTCATGTGCAAGTTTGTACAATGTTTTAGTGTTGTATAGTATTTTATTTTACCTTATGTCATTTTACTACATATATTAAGTGAAGTACGACAACTTGACAGGCCTGGGAATTCAGCATAGTTGTATTTTGTGCTCGTACTGTTTAGTAGTAAGGTATTTTGGTAACCTAGGAACTTACTGCTGAGGTCTGCTTGCAACTTGCAGCTCACATATTCACATCTTAAATCAGGAATCGGGAATATGGTGGAGAAAGCCCAGGGCTGAAAAGTCAGATGTCTACTTCATCCATCCCTACAGTGCTATTTAACTGTGTGTTTGTGAAACGGATTTAGTCCTTTTTCAAGTGGTGATTCTCACTGTAGGTATCAATGGGGCTGGCCCCAAGCAGGAGTACCCTCAGTATGGTCACAATGAAGTGTGAGATCTTTCTAGTGTCTGTAATTAACCTTTCTGGAGTAACAATCATGGACAGACCAAGCCTAGAAACATCCTTACCTTGAACAACCGAAACTGCAATCCCACACCTACCATCTACTAAATAACAGAGGGGGGTGCTGTTTTGTCCTTCCTAAGCACTGCTAACAAGGCTCATGGAATAGCTAAATGTAGCCCTGTCTGTGTCCTCCTTACTTCATTGTCTGGGTCTCTATCCTCCAGCCACAGGAATGCGGACAATACACGTCCATAGTCTACAGAAGCTACCTACACCCCATCCATGCCATGCCACAGGCAGGGCCATCCAAATTAGATCCCACTTTGCTTTTGTAATTAACACCTTGACCCAAATGTTTAGGGTGAACATTATAAGAAGTTCACTACAGCATTTGCAGAATGTCGTATTCAATCATTGCATGATTTACCTCATGTGCCCTCTAACCTTGCTATGATCATGAGGTTACTGCTGCCTTTGAGCACAGCCTAAAGCTTTGGATATTTCCTTGTGTCTAGTCATTCTTGATGCATCCAGCCCTTCATCTGATCAGTTATTCTTGCTTAAGCAGTGGTTTAGCTGTGTCCTTTCAAGGATAGAATGTTAGCCTGATTCTAATGTTTATCAAAAGTACATGATATAGTACTGGTTCACATGCAATAATGTTGTTTCTGTGTACAGTTTTGAACCCTCTGATTACTAGCATTCACAAAATGCCTTCTCAGTATTCCAATGAAAATTGACTTTGACTTAAAAATTCCTAATGTTCTCTCGTTTTCTTTCAAATGAACCTCTCCTCACTTTACATCCCCTGCTCTCTGAACAAAGCTTCCTCTGTCATATGCATGTTTGCCGTAAATTATTTTATTTAATTTCCTCAAATGCCCACACATCAAAATATCACAACCTATCCTTCAAAAGTCAGACCCCCTGCAGTCTAACAATAACAAATCTCCTGCAGCGCATCTATTTATCCCACCAGCCATTTGCAGTATATCATTTACCTTCTCCCACTAAAGATGACATTTAACTCCAATCAATGTACTCTGCCACCTAGAAACTGAAGTGAATACATTGAATGTTTTCATTAAGAGCACAAAACTAATCTCTACAACCAACAATAACTACTGAAATAAACACCTTGGATTCTGGACAGTGTGGCAGTGTAAAGCCCTTTAACTCCTTGTTAAGGGTTGTAACTGCTATATAAATGCACGCATAATGTCCTGCAATATATGATTCTCCTAATACCATATAATACTCACTGGTTGCACTATTGATTGTAGTTCATATAGGCTGCAAAATTATTCCTGTATACTGATTCGTACACTCACATAACACAAAATTGCTGTGTGTCATGTCCATCACCCAGGAGTATACCAGTCCACAACAATAAACTACCCATTTCCAACTGAAAGGCATGGAATAACTAAAGAGATTTGCCACATGCCGCAGCCAATGGAGGATTTTAATTCAGTTCACCACTGAGTCTCAACTACCTACATTGTATGACTGTTTTTGACATCTCACAATGACATATGGGATGAATTTAAAATCCATCCCAGCAGATCTCCCCTCTGACCTATAACGGCTCAGGGATATAAACTTTAAACAAAATACCTTTGTAGACAACCCAGTGAAGTAACCAGCTAAGTGGACTAGGATCATAAGAAGTGCTATAAAGTGACCTGCAATGCTGCTCAAAGCTGCTAGCTTGCTGAAAACCATAAACTGCGTGCATCTGTTGCACACTTCATTCATCACACTGCTAAGCGGTACGTCTCAAAACACAATAACTACTCCTCTCTGGTCTTATCACATGACAGGAAAACACTTCCCTCATAGAATCAAAACAATGCCAACACATTTTCAGTCCAATACCCCACGTGGTGTAGTGTGCTACCAAGGTAGACCGCAGTCCAGGACAGGAGAAGCACGAGTTTCGCGGAGGACAAAGATCCCCGAGGCGATGCTCCGGACTGCTCAATATGACAGCTTTGCGTGCGGCTCGAAGTGAAACACCAAGCCATAGCCGCATCGCCTGTCCTGGTAATGGCCGCCACCCATGGAGCACCAGAGAGACTTAGTGAGCGCTAAGACCATGGAAGGACCCGGATCAACTGGATCCTCCCCAATCTGGGATGAAGCAGGTTAGTGACAACCCGTGAAAGAGACCGGGACACCCCATGACAGCAGCGGACCCCTGGGACTCAATTGCGGCTGGAACCCCTAATGCCTGACCCCGCAATGGCCGCCGAACTTATATATGAAAGCGGTAGCAGCATCTGCTCAGGACTATAATTGTCACAAGTTTCCTAATATACCACTACCGATACATACCGATAAACAGCTTAAAAATTATACGCAGCAAGTATTCTGCAAAGAAAATGAGATGGTCTTCACTGCCATTCGAACGAAACTACAGATAAACATTGCAAAATAAATTGATTCCAAGCTGCAAGTATTCTCCAAGGAGAGTAAGACAGTTGTCACGATTATTAGCTGAGAAACTATAATTAGGAGCCGAGCCCCTGACGCCCGATTCATTAATGGCCGCCAGAAGCGAAACTGAAAGCGGCTGGCTATAGGGCATTGATAAGGCATCTATATGATAGACTGAGAGGGTCATTTAAGATCCGTGACGCCACACAAGCTATCTTTAAGCGGGAGTGGAGCCCCGCCCACAACACGCGAGAATCCCCTGATGCTTGATTGAGCAATAATCGCCATTCCCTGATTCACTGAGGTAACTACCCAGAAGCAGATCCCCACGTCGACCCTGGGTTCGGGTAGCCTCACCTACAGAACGAAGCGGGTCACCTGAGACCCTAGAAGGATACAGACCCCCGGAGACTGGAGAGGAGCCCCAGAACTCATCAGGTCAGAAGCCCAAGAGGCCTGACCTAGGAATGGCCAACATGCCCAGAACCAATACAGAAAAGGACTATTGGTAACTCCACAACAAGACCTTCGTCAGCCACGATATCTCTGACATCCTCAACTAGGTCTCAAGGTCAGCGTAGTCAGGGTCAGTAGGCCTTAACTGGCTACCTGGGTCCAAAATAGGACCGGCCACAAGAAAGACTTGATTCAACGCCCCTCCAAAGTAGCCGCAACGTACGCGCCCTCTCTATCCCTACCCGGGACCTAAATCTCTGACCCATCATCACAGCTTGACAGAAATATACCTGTGACCTAGAGAATTCCTCTATCGACACGGGCCCCCCTACCTGAAGATCAGGCCAAGTCCAACTCTCTAACCTGGGCCCTTGAGAATCCCCTATCAGCGCGCCCCCTCCCCCTCTGTCCCCCTCTTCCCGAGAAACTAACCCCCCTGTCTCCTCAACCGCCCCTCCTGACCAGACTACACCCGATCCTCTACTAGACATTCCATCATAATTTACATTGGAGAGAACCTGCCTCCCCAACACAGAAAAATGCCACCGGGCACGCAATTGGCTTCCGCCCCGCTAACACCCAACTATCTGAGTCCCCATGGGCCGAACTCCTTTGCTATCACTTTTCCCCCCAAGCTCTCTAGTAAAGCTAAGAAACTCTTGAAACATAGATTGCTCGGACAGCATCCCGAGACACTATTTGTAGACACTTACCACTGCTCCTCTAGAGGGCAGATAAAAATGGACTTCATTTTCTTCACTGATAGACCTGACATCTGGTCCATCATTTTCAACACACACCTAATCTCTAAAACCACCATTACATCCCACAGCCGCAAATTGACAACCTCTTTCGAATCACCAGTCGTTGAGCGGCAATATCTCCTTAACCATCTTCGCTAACGGCACAGTCCTGATACAGGCTAAGAGCGCTCACCTTGAAGTCTTCGACTCCCTCTTCCCTTCATTAAAAGAGGCCCCCGGGTACACCTCACGATCAGGACTGACCTCCTCCCTCCCCCCAGTGAGCCTTACACGAGGGGAGGCATCGGACCCCTCTCTCATCCACTTTGAGATCCCCCTCCCCACCACCTCGAGACTCCTACTGTGACTCTGTACCGAATAACAATCTCTTCCCATTGGCAGACAACACGCCCACCCCTGCCCCCCCCTACCGACTCCCAGGATTGAGAATTATCCTCTTGATCAACCCCTCCACAACCCCCCCTGTCCTCATGCCACACGAGAACCAACACCTGTTACGAGGCATCACTCCCTCTGCCCATGAGCCCTCCCTTAATCAAATCAGGATGCCCCTCCCCCAACAACCACCAGGATCGGGCCACACACCCCTCTGTTAACAACCATCTTGACAGGGATCCACCCCCCTTACTCGGAGGGCAATGCTACCCCAGACACCCTCCCTCCCTCGGACCCTCACCCAAAGGCATCGCTGCCCCAGATACCCCCCCTCCCTACCTGGATAACATGACGCAACGCCTCATCATCCTAGAAACTCAGCTCGAAATCCTGAACCGAGGCCAGAACGAAACTCTTTCCAACCTGACCTTGTTTCGAAAGCCCACACAGCCACCCATCGAGCTATCTAGTCTCACCCAACTCAATCAAGGCACGGTCCCACCCCCTAGTGAACCTCTTGGTCCCCCCCAGACCCCGCTTTGGTCCAACAGAAATGGGATTGATAAGTGTTACGAAAGGCCCAGAACAGCATCAACCTCACTTTCCCTTAGGAAGTGACTCAACTAGCCTCATCCTAAGACCCCCGACGAATTCCTCTCCCAAATCCTCGATCTAAGTAATTACGGGATTTAGAAGTGAACACCCCACTTTAAGAGCCCCTAGACCCCCAACCCACCTAGCCTTCCTACCTAGAGCCCAAGCCACTGAGAACAGGAGCAAAAAAGCCCCCCCCATCAATTGCATGCTCCTCAACTGCAGATCAGCCTCTAAACATGCAACGGAACTAGCAGAGGCCATCATCTCCCATGATATAGACCTACCTTTTATAGCGGAGACCTGGCTCAATAATCTCTCCTACCCTAGCATGGACATGCTGGTGCCTCCCGGATTCACAATGATCAACAAAGACAGGCAAGTAAAAAGAGGAGGGGGCAAGGCAATCATCCACAAGAATAACATCTCCATCATAGAAAGCTCCTCCTGCCTGTACAGCTCCTTTGAATATCTCTGTCATCATCTCAACTCACGACACCAGGCCTACACTCTGCCATCTTCTATACCACCTCCCAGGCAACTCCTCAGAATTCAGGGTTCACCTTGCCAGCCTGATTGCCCATTGCGCACTCGGCAACTCCAACAATATAATTCTGGGCGACCTCAATCTAAGATGGAACGAAACAAAAAACCAGCTCATTCAAACCCTAAACAACCTATTACTAGAAAACAATCTGACCCAACACTGCTTAGAAGAAACTCATCATAGAGGAGCAATCCTCTACGCAATTATAGCCGAAAGCAATGCAATCTCCATCAACCACAAAGACAGCTTTCTTCTACTCTGCGCTAGATACTGCTAAAAAACGTCCCAAAGAGCTTTTCAATATCGTCAGGAATCAAACCTCTAAACCTATACCCTCCTCAACGCAGGCATCCAAAGAATGTGTCGACAACTTCGCCATCTTTTTCAATGACAAAATTGCCAAGATCGATCTCTCACTTGGCTCAAATCTCATCTCCTCCACCGAGATTGAATCGACCGAAACTCTTGTTAGCACCGCCCTGAACCCCCCAAAACACTGGTCCTCCTTCATTCCCATCCAGGAAGCAGAGATAGTCAAGCTAATCTCCAAAGCCAAACACTCATCCCACGCCCTGGATCAGCTTCCCCCTCACCTGGCCAAAGACCTGAAGCTCGTCCTAGCCCCGCTCTGGTGCAGGATTATTAACCGCTCATTGAGCTCTGAATAACTTCAGACCTGTATCGAACTTACCTCTTTTGTCTAAGATCTTAGAAAGATGTGTACTCCCTCAGTTGACCCAACACCTGGATAACATCAATCTCCTAGATCCCCATCAATCGGGCTTTAGGAAAGGCTGCAGTACTGAATCTGCAATCCTAAAGGTCATTGACGATCTACTCAAGTCACTTGACTCGTATCAGTGCTGCCTTCTCATCCTCCTAGATTTATCGGCCGCATTGGATACAGTTGACCACAAATTGCTCATCAAGGTTTTACAAGAATGGGCCAGTCTTCAGGAGACTGTCCTCCACTGGTTCTCTTCCTTTCTCCACAACCGTTCCCAAAGAATACAAATTAAAAACTTCGACCTCCACCCTGTCACCAAGGGTGTTCCACAAGGATCAGTGCTCTCCCCTCAACTTTTCAACATTTACATTGAACCCCTCACCTCTCCACTCAGGAAATCCAACATCCCCTTTCACTTATATGCTGACAACACGCAGCTCTATCTGGAAACCACTTCAATTGACGACATCCAGAGACTTAACACCATGCTCAAAGAGGTTCAACACTAGCTCACAAGTAATCATCTGAAACTCAACCAAGAGAAAACTGAAATACTCCTCATCTCCAACAAAGATGAAAACCCCCAAATCGAAGAATGGCTCAAAGCCAATGACGCCCTCAATGGCAACCTCACCTTAGCGGATTCGGTAATATCTCTAGGGATCACGCTCGACCCGAAACTGGACATGAAGAAACACATTACAAGATCTGCTAAAAATGCCTATCTCAATCTGAAACTATTATACAAAATAAAACCCTTCCTCCCACCCAAGGACCTTCAATAAGCCACCCATGCACTGGTGATCTCCAGAATAGACTATGGGATTGCTGTCCTGACGGGGACAGCAAAATCTCACCTCGCCCCAATGAAGACGACCTTCAATGCAGCTGCCAGAATGGTTATGGGAACTAATAAATTCGAACACATCTCTCCCGCTCTCAGAGAACTTAAATGGCTCCCAGTTGAGTTGCGAGCCAGCTTTAGAACAGCCTGCATCACTCACAAAGCCCTGCACACAGGCAAACCGGAATACCTGGCCGCCAAACTCAAAAGGGCCGGCCAGTCCAGAAACCTCAGGAGCTCCAACTCTCTTCTACTTATCCCGCAAAAAACTCGCAAGCAGAAAACCGCAACCAAATCATTTGCTGGAAACACACCAAAAATCTGGAACTCCATCCCTCCCACATCAGAACAACCCCCTCGTTTCCAAAATTCAAGGCACTACTCAAAGCCCTCTTCCTTGACCGCTCTCGAACGAACTGAAAGAGCCAAGGAAGTTCCTTAGCCGACGCCCCACCTTACCTTTATCTGGGACTAACAGCACTTAATCAGATCAAGAAAACTTTGTGTGTACGAACTAATTGATCAATGACTACACTCGGATAATCGTCTGGTTGGTCTTGCTCCCTCCTTCCCTCTGCCCCTTCACTCAGGTATATGTTCCCTACCAGACGCGTTCCCTCATGCTCTTCCAATTTCCTGTACCGTCTATTAGTACATAACGATATATGCTGTAAAGCGCTCTGTTACACCTGGGTCCAGCCAGTGCTATATAAAACTCCTAAATAATAATGTAGGCAAGTGCTGTGGCGCCCATACAGGAGTAGTAAGTTCTCTATAAATGGTGCAGTGCAATAGTTGTTTGACCATTTGACCCTTATGACTCACAGAAAGTAACTTTTGCCCAGCAGGGTTACATCATGTATGTACGCATGTGCCACTTGAATATTGTAAACCTAGCCTGAGGCAGTAGAGCGCTGTATGTTGTAAAAGGCATGGATAGAGTCAACAAGAGATCTTGTTTGTGGAGTGTTCTGCATCATGATGTAGTGTTCGGTAAGGAGATTCATATTCAACTATTTCTTGAAATGAAGCACAGTTAAGGCATCCCTGTTGGATATTGAAATGTTCAAGATCCTGGGTGGGCAGATTGAAAAGTTCTGTTGCTTGGTTTTCCCCATGTTACACTTCTTAGCTTCCCCATTGCGGCTCCTGCCATTGAAGTATTTTGAGTTATTTGGCTCCCATTAGTGTTGAGGCAATGAGGTATGACAGGATTGCTATGTATGGCTCAGAGTTGGCGGGGGGGGGGACAACTTTCTGCCCTAATTGTGGGAGAAAACAGGGCTCTAAGGGGGGTGGTCCCCCTCCCCCAAAATACACCAGTGATCCCCTTTATGTACGACCTGGGGATAAAACGTATTGAGCACAGGGCAGTTTAGATGACTTTGTCATATTGGATAAGGATATGGGTTACTGATGAACTTTCCACCTATAGGCAGGCATTGGGTGAATTACTTGCATTAGACACTCATGCCATCTTTCCCTGGTTGGCTAACATCCGTAAATGGCTTTTGGATCTGGGCCTAAGTAGATTTTGGGATCACCCTAATAGCTGACTATTGAATCAAAAAGGGAAATCAAAAATGTCTACTGGAATTTTATCTTGTGCAAAGTTATTTTAAATTGTGGATCTGGTTCACTCACAACCCAATTTTTTATGTTTAAGCCAACTCCCTGTTATTAATTATTTTGAGCCCAAATAGAACCCCAACTCGCGAAGATACTCTATCTGAAATTCAGGTACAGTATTCTCCGAGTTAAAGCTTTTACATCTAAATGGGAAAAGCTACAGAACGGAGGGGAAGACAGCAAGTGTACAATGGGTCACCTGGGCAAACAGGAGGATGTAGCACACGTCTTATTTTTCTGCCCCACTTATCTTAAGGCTAGAAGAAAGTGGATAAAACCGTTGGGCAGGAAATTGGGCGTTAGGAAATATGATATGCTACGTATCCTAACAACTGATAATACACAGCTCATTGTATTTGGCATCAGTAGATTTTTATTGGCTATCAATTTTATGAGAATGAAGAAAGGATTGAAGTTTTAATTATTCACTTGTAATAGAGCACTTTATTCCATTAACTGTGTACTGTAGGAATACTTTGCTGAATATCTTTATTGCACTTTGCACTTTATACTGAAGTTTTAGATGAAAGTAGATTTTTATCTATCAAACTGATGTTATGATTAATGAAAAAGGGGATCCAGTACCAATTGCGAAACTGTAACATGGCACTCAAGCACTTTATTACCCTAATTGTGTATTGTATGTTGACCTTGATGAACATGTCCTCCGTACCTTGCACTTTAGTAAAGAATTATATACTTGTGTAAATGTAATGACCCGCAAATCCATTTATGGTATTTTAACATTTCGGGGGGGTTAATGTATTGGCTTGATTTGATGTAACAAACGTATTTTGTTCTTTTACGATTCTATGAATCGAATAAAGATGTTTTTGAATTGAATATAATCCTGAAGTTCCTTTTTTGTTCCTTGACTTTAGGCTTCAATTCAGGATGGTTGCTTGGCTTTTAAATACCTGATCATGAAGTATCCTGCTTATTTCAACTCAAAACTTGTTGTTGGTGGCAGCTCTTACGCTTCCCTAATAAAGTTGCATCAAATTATTTCTATTGCTAGGGCAAATCCAAACGTTTTTTTTATATTTATTAGCATTTTGCAAGACATACAATGTCCAAAAACAACATATCAACAGACAGATTACAGTGCAATATACATTCACCATCCAGTACATTGCAAAATATCAACATCACCATTAATCATACTATTACATTTGTACCTCAGAGCACAGATAAACAGCTGGATTTACTTGAAGATAGTCAACCAAATACATCCAGTAATCTCGTGACTTAGAACCAGTGGGTAATTGTTCCTCATATGTTTTTAGGGCACCTTTACAGTAGGCCATGTCCTTAAGCCATTGGTTGGTTTTTGGGGCCTTCCTACTACTCCATTATAATGAAACTCTCCGTTTAGCCAGGAGTAAGGCTATCATGCCGAACTTATCCTTGGTGGCCCGTGCTTTAGTGAGAAGGCCTAATAAACATGTACAAATTGTACATTCAATATTAATTCCCACCATTTCACATAACCTCTTCACAACCTCTACCCAGAATGCAATAATTTGCTCACAATGCCAAGCGAGGTGGATAAAATCGGCGTCATCCGCCCCACATCTTTTACATGTGCATCCCATCGGAGGCCATGTTTGTATAGTCGGGCGGGGGTATGGTACTTTTGATGCAGGTACTTATAGTGCAAGAGGCGCAGATGGCCATTCGGTGTGAGCATTCTGGTGATGTTGCCGCAGGTCGCCCATTCTTCCTCTGTGAGGTTATTTTTGAGCGTTGCATTCCAGCGTTCTAAGGCTTTGTGTGTGTTATCATCAATGTCCACTTGTAATTGCGCATACAACTTTGATACCATATGGGTATTGTATGAGGCGTTGATAATCAGTTGTAGTGTGGTTAGTTGTGGTGGTTCACCAGGATAAGTGGGATAAAGCTTCTTAGTAGCTCCCGGTAATCAATGATATGTAAACTGGAAGAGAAGTGTCTGATTGCCAATGTATTGGTGTTTTGTAGGTTCTAGGGCAAATCCAAAAGTTGGATAACCTTAGAAGCGTTTTCAGCCCCTTGTGCATGGAACTCTTTTTCCTTGTCTGTACGGATCAATAAGCATTCTGTGGCGGTGTCCATGTGGCAACCTGCGTCTTGTTTTATTGTTCTGGCTAACTGAGAATGTGTTCATAAGCGAGAATTTGTTCCTCTTCTTTAGTGTCCTGGCAACTGCTGTGCTTGATGGTGTGTTGCTCGATTCAGAGCACTAGACTCAGTTGGGTGATTGGGGTTTATCCAGAGTGGCTTTTCTTTTATGGTGGATGCGCAAATCCCTATGACCAGGCTATTAGACTTCTCATGGTTGATTGTAGCTTTTTACAGCAGTGCGATACAGACCTTTGTACCTGAGCCCCAGTGGGGAAACTCCCTACTGGTTCTATCTGGTACACCTGTAAGGTGTTTCAAGACTGGGTCCACCCATTGCCCTGGATTGCGTGTGAAGTGTGTGGGAGTCCTTCGATATCTCAGAAATTAGGTAGTCATTTTAAATCCCCTTTAGATGAATGCAGCCCCTAAAATCTATATGTATTAATTTTAGGTATTGTGGAGCCCCCTTCTCCCGACATGTCGCACTGTTTGTGCTATTCTTTCCCGCCCTAGAATTGTTTGTGTTGCCAGTGCAATTGTCTGGGTTCTATCTTCATCCTAGTGAAAGCAAAACCAATGGCCTTTCGTTAAACTGAGCCTGGCCCACACTAGACCCATCAGGCAAGGCTTTGACCTAGCAAGAGTAACACCCAAACACAGGATTGGCCTACGAGTAGGGCTAAGGCACACATCTCTTCGGGAGAAGATTGGCTGTATGTCCATCCCTCCTGCGCGTAGCTTTGTGCTGCTGGAGAAGAATTGTAGGGAAACAATGAACAAATGAATCATGCCAGTTTAAGTTAAAACTGGATGGCAATGAGGTGTGGAGCACTGAAAAGAAAACGAACCTGGGTTTATTAGTTCACCACAAAGTGTTTTGGGCTAACTTTGAATTTCAATTAAATTCCTGAACAGAACATACTATACGCCGGAGAGGCTTCATAGGTACGGACTCCGTGATTCTCCAGTATTAGGGGTGTCTTTCATAGATTCACATGCTTGAATATTCCCCGCCGTCGAAGTGGGAGTCCCACGGTAAATAAAATAACAATAATGCTACATATATATAAATATATATAAACATAATACCAGAAAAAGAAAGGAAATACAACTGAAATTCTCTAAAAACGATTCCTACATAGGAATGCAAGGCAAAGAGAAAAAACTATTTGTAACACATTAGTGTCATTATGTTAGTCCAAACTGCAGCCAATCAGGCGCCAGCACCCTCTAGAACCTTCTCAGAAGCTCAAGCCCTCAGATTTTCTACCGCACGTCGTGTGAAGGGAGTCTCCCTGAGCTCTGCTCAGTTTTCTTCTCTAATCTTCTAGTTCCAGAACTTTCTACAACATGTCAAGTAAGAAGTCTTTATTCAGACCCTGCTCTTCTTGTGGGAAGCTGCGCCTTTTTGAAAAGGACCCCCACCAGAAGTGTATTTATTGTTTGTACCCGGATCATGAGGCTGGCAGCTGCAAGTTTTGTAGAACCTTTTCTACCAAGACTCTTAAGGACAGGGAAGGCCGTCTACTCCTTTGGCTGCAACGTCTTAAGGACAAGGAGTCTGTACTGTCCGACGCTGAAAGTTTACATTCTGGTTTCTCTTCAGCAGCCTCAAAGCGTGGTAGTGCTCAGGAGGTTCCTTCTCCTTTCCTCAAGAAGCCTAAATTAGCCTTGTCTGTGGCTCCTGTGGTGTCTTCTGCCGCTCCTACCACCTCCACACCCACGAGACCTGGCTCTCAGGCGTCTTTGGCTGCCTCTCAAGGTGTTTTCACACCTCTTACAGTTCCGCCGTTGACGGGAGCGTAGTCGAGCGCTCCGACAACGAGAGCGGCATTGCCAGCATTTTCGACGACGACGCTGACTACCACTTCAGCGTTCTCTTCGTCGATGACGGTTTCGTCGTCAGCCTCGACGTCGACGAGGGTTTCGTTGCCGTCTAAACCTGTCCCGTCGACGATTCCTATCTCGTCAAAGAAGAGAGACTAGTCGTCGACGAAAGACCCGAAGACATCGTCGTCGTCGACGACGCTGTCGACTAAAGCCTCGTCGGCGAAGACGCCCTCGATCAAGATCTCGTCGACGAAGAAGATCTCGTCGACGAAGACAGGCCCGTCGACGAAGACTCCGTCTACGGAGTCAGTACCAGCATCGACGACGACCCCGTCGAACCCGACCCCGTCGACGACTTCATCTAAAGTGGCACGCCCGTCGACAGTGACACCGTCGACGACCCCGTCGACGACCACCCCGTCGACGAAGGTTTCTTCTAAATTACCATTGACAACAGCTAAATCAGCCTCGTCGACGTTACCGGCGACTGCTCCGTCGACGGCCGCACCGATGTCGTTCGCATCTATGCCGTTACTGCCAATGAAGACCTCTAAATCTTCAAATGCTCGCACTACAGTACCCTGCCAACAGATTTCTGATCCAGAGCCTCAACCACCTTCTCCGATGTTCGCAACTACATCTGAGCATGATACAGACTCGGAGCATGAAGAGGACACGTTTGGGGCAGCACATAGTCCCTCTGATCTAATAATTAAATGTCAGGACACAGACTCTGACGATGGTGATGACCCCAATTTTCAACAAGAGGAGCATTTTACTCAAGCTCCTGTCTCCACCATTCCTCTGACCTTAATTTCTAATCTCCAACATATGCTGGACGATTATAACCGCCGTTTTCCTGCAACACCGCAGATTACACCTGCGCAATCTCCCGCTCCTGTGGTACTACCTCCACCTTCATTGCCGCCTATCGTACCACCTGCGCCTTCGTCTCAGGTTCATAGAACAATTAGCATCCATACCACTGTATACCCGCGGGATGCGGATGATGAGGAGCCTATCGCAGAACGGGAGGAAGGTGAAGTCCCAGACAACACGGATGATGAGGCAGGTGACCAGGATATGGCCGAATGGGATGATTATCGGGCGCAGACACCCTCTCCTCAACCTGGTACCTCCAGTGAGTCGCCACCAGTAAACATTGCCAGTTTCCACCTTTTAATGGATAAAGCGTCTCAGCGTTTCAAACTTCCACGATCACATTGTGAGGAGGATTGTTTTCTTTATGACTTTAAAGATAAACCTTATAAGCAGGTACACACAATCCCTATTATTGATTTTGTTTGGAAAGAGGGCATTAAACTAATGGATACTCCAAACTCCTTACCTGCTCAGATTCCGCGCCTTGAAAAGAAGTACAAGGCCCCTACTGGTTCTCCAGCTTGCCTGACTTCTCATCCCAAACCGGACTCTGTCGTGACTCAGGCCGCACAGTGTAGAGCAGGGAACCCAGCGTCCCAAATCGCAGCCCCTCCGGATAGAGAGGGTCGACGCTTAGATGCAATTGGCCGCAAGTTCTCAACGATGGCTTCAACATCTGTCCGGGCCGCCAATGCCTTAGCCATCTTGGGGCGTTATGACTGGCAGATGTGGGCGGACATTGCAGATTACATGGCACTCATCCCTGATGCTTCCAAAGCTGACGCACAACAGATTCTCCGCGATGGTCAAAGGGCGTCGGAAGAAATTATCGACTGTGCGGTCGATATTGCTAACACAGGTTTCCGCCTCCTTGCCAGTGCAGCGGCACTCCGCCGACAAGGCTGGCTGAAGTCCACCTCCTTCCGGCAGGAAGTCCAAGCCAAAATACTGGATATGCCATATGATGGGGAATCGTTATTCGGATCCCATATCGATGATGCCCTTGAGTCCATCAAGAAGGACACTGATACGGCGAAGTCCTTGGGCACATTGCAATTTCGGAAGCAGTCCTTTCGAGGTGCACGCGGACGCGGCACTTCTTCCAACTTTCGAGGTGGGCAACAATACCGCTCCTACAATCAGAGCGGCCAACGTTACACGCCCAATCAGCAATCTCGACAACAACCCTCCAAGTCATACAGAGGAAAGTCGTCCTTTTGTGGCGCCAATCAGAAACGCCAATGACTTTTGCCACTCTCAAAGTGTTGGAGGACGAATCTCTCTGTTTTATTACCAGTGGTCCTCGATCACCTCGGACCGCTGGGTTTTGGACATTGTCAAACGGGGTCATACCCTGGAGTTTACAGAGATTCCTCCTTGCACTCCACCTCGTGGCCCACCTCCTCCACATCTCGAGGAGCTTTACCATCAGGTCCGTCTTCTTGTGTTAAAGGGTGCAGTCGAAGTGGTCCCGAAACATCAAAGAGGGAGAGGTTTTTACTCTCGATTCTTCCTCATACTCAAGAAGAACGGAGATTGGTGACCCATTCTGGATTTGAGGGCTCTCAACCAGTTCCTGAAGTCTCAAACATTCTGTATGCTGACGCTACTGGAAGTCCTGCGTCTTTTATCCAGCGATGATTTTATGACCACCATAGATCTTCAAGATGCATACTTTCATGTTCCGATAATCGAACAACATCGCCAGTACCTGCGTTTCAAAGTGGGACCAATGCATTTTCGGTTCAAAGTTCTACCCTTCGGACTACGCTCAGCTCCTCGTGTGTTCACGAAGGTACTGGCCCCGGTGGTGGCTCACCTGCGTCTACAAGGAGTTCAGATCTTTCCCTATTTAGACGACTGCCTTCTCAAGTCTCAATGCCACCATCAGCTGGGTTCGGGACACGCACCTTTGCCAGCAAGTGTTTCGCTCTCTGGGGTTGACCATCAACATCGAGAAGTCACAGTTTGCACCTCTGCAGACCAGATCCTTCCTGGGAGCGATCCTAGACACGCAGCTCTCGAAAGCGTTTGTCTCGGAAGAGCGGCGTCTGAAGATCCTTCGTCTGGTCTCACTCATTCGACGAAAACAGTCCATTTCTGTTCGGACGTTAAAATCGTTCTTGGGAATGGCTTCATCGTGTATCGCACTGATCCCAAATTGCAGGCTGCGCGCCCGTCCTATTCAGGAAGAACTAGACTTACAGTGGCGTCAGGTCTCCGGATCCTTCAACGACCTAGTTGCCGTCACAGCTCGCATGAAAAGGAGCTTGTTTTGGTGGGCGCAGCCCGCAAATCTGAAAATGGGTGTGTCCTTCCTCGATCATGCTCCAGACCTTACGCTGACGACGGACACCTCCTTAGAGGGGTGGGGCGCTCATCTCCATCAAGGGCAAGTGGTCGCCGACGCAGCGCACGTGGCATATCAACAGGCTAGAATTGATGGCGATTTTCCTAGCGCTCAAGTCCTTCCTCCCAGTTGTTCACGGGGAGTCAGTGCTAATCCAAACAGACAACACCACCAGTATGCACTACGTGAAAAAGCAGGGGGGGGCAGGTCTCCACCTCTGTCCCGCTTGGCCCAGTCGATCTGGGATTGGGCTCTTCGCCATCACATCACCTTGACATCTGTCCACCTTCCGGGTGTGTCCAACCTCCTGGCGGACTCTCTGAGCAGGTCCACTTCCTCAACACACGAATGGGAACTGCACCAACCGACTCTAGATCTTGTATTCCGCCAATGGGGTCACCCAGATCTCGATCTCTTTGCAACACCGGAGAATCGGAAATGCCCCTCTTATGCAAGTTGGCATCCCCACCCAGGGTCCTGCGGGAATGCCCTTTTGATCAACTGGTGCGATCTATTCGCTTACGCTTTTCCAACGCTCCCATTAATACCGCCGGTACTGTGGAAGATGCGGAGGCAGCCCTGCCACATCCTGTTGATCGCACCTCGTTGGCCCAGACAGGCATGGTTTTCGGAACTGCTTCTAATGTCCCAGTGCGAGCCCATTCCTCTACGTCCTCGTCCGGACCTTCTAACTATGGACAAGGGCTTGGTGTGTCATCGGGATCCTTCAACGCTGCAATTGTGGGCATGGAACCTGAGCACCTTGAGTTCGCTGGCTTGAACATATCCCAGGAGTGCAGAGACATCTTAGCTCATGCCAGAGCTCCGTCTACCATCAAGACTTACAAACTTAAATGGAAGCGTTTCTGTCATTGGTGCGCTACTGCCAATACCCATCCCATCCATTCCACTCCTGAGCAGCTCCTTCCATTCTTTTTGAGCCTCGCTCAATCGGGACTCTCTCATGCTACACTGAGAGTTTTCTTAGCTGCAATATCTCGATTCCGACATGATGGCTCTTCATCCCTCTGTTCATCACGCGTTATACGCCAATTCTTCAAAGGGCTCTTCCGCAAGTTCCCACCTGTGCCTCGCCCTCCTCCAGCTTGGCACCTCAATGTGGTACGCTCCCAACTTATGAAGTCACCATTTGAGCCTATCCATAGGGCGGATATTAAATTCATCACCTGGAAGGTTGCACTTCTTCTGGCTTTGACCTCATCTCGTCGCGTGAGAGACCTTCACGCTTTTACTGTTAAACCGCCTTATCTACAGTTCAAACCTAACGGAGTGGCACTTTGTACCAACCCTTCACTCCTACCTAAAGTGCCTACGGATTTTCATTTGAATGAGCCTGTGTTCCTCAAGACTTTCTTTCCGGACCCAAAATCTCCGGCGGAGCAGTGCTTATATTCTCTGGACATCAAGCGATGTCTTAAATTTTACATTGACAGAACTGCCCCCTTCCAACTGTTCATTGCCTACGGACGACTGCGGAGGGGACATCCAGTTTCAAAACCGTCTATTGCCCGGTGGCTTTCCTCAGCCATTGCCTTCTGCCACCAACAAGCGGGCAAACCATTGCAGTCCTTAGTGAGGGCTCATTCTACGAGGGCGATGTCTTCATCCACCGCCTTGTTTGCTGGTGTGCCACTTCATCAGATCTGCCGTGCAGCGACATGGTCCAGCAGGCACACTTTCACCAAACATTACTGTTTGGATGCCATCAATGAAGCAGATACCGCAGTGGGACAGGCAGTGCTTCGCCATCTTTTTCAGTAAGGTGAGCCTCTGTTCCCTCCTCCTTTATGTTTTCTGTGATTGCTATGATGTGTTATATGACTGTATTATTATTATTAGTACTGTCTTGCATTCTTCTTATGCCTGGCAATCTCAGTTCTAGGAGGTTACTGCTTTCTATTCTATTCAAGCATGTGAATCTATGAAAGACACCCCTAAAACTGGAGAAGAACAATTGTTACTTACCTGTAAACAGGTGGTTCTCCAGTATTGGTGTCTTTCATAGATTCACATGCGACCCACCCTCCTCCCCTCAGAGGCTCTCTTCTCCTCATACACTCTTGGTTACTTTGTGCTACGAAAATCTGAGGGCTTGAGCTTCTGAGGAGAAGGTTCTAGAGGGTGCTGGCGCCTGATTGGCTGCAGTTTGGACTAACATAATGACACTAATGTGTTACAAATAGTTTTTTCTCTTTGCTTTGCATTCCTATGTAGGAATCGTTTTTAGAGGATTTCAGTTGCATTTCCTTTCTTTTTCTGGTATTATGTTTATATATATTTATATATATGTAGCATTATTGCTATTTTATTTACCGTGGGACTCCCACTTCGACGACGGGGAATATTCAAGCATGTGAATCTATGAAAGACACCAATACTGGAGAACCACCTGTTTACAGGTAAGTAACGATTGTTCTTCCCTGGAATGTGAGAGGTGCAGGGCCCCCCTGGCTGATTTCCTTCATGTTGCATGGTCGTGTCCCACGGTTTTTTCTTTTTGGCAATCGTTTTTTGCTGAGATCAATACAACGGTGAACTTGACACTGGCCCCGGAACCATTATTGGCTCTCCTGGGCTACTCCAAGCCCTTGCGCTCTTCCCAGCGACGTATTGTGGATCTAGCGCTCCTGATGGCCAAGCGATTTGTTGCCGGGGGATGGATGAGAGGTCCCCCGCCTACGGTGCAAGCGTGGAGGAGGGAACTGGTTTATTGCTGCACTCAGACTGAGCTGTATAGCGCTCTGATGCCCCCCAAGAATAGACCCAAGAATTACTGGGCGGCAGTGTTGGAGGGTGCGGCCCATGCGGATGTACCTGTTACGACTGCTGGGGCTGCTGACGAGGAACGGGATGGTGTAATGGGGGAGGCCCCTGCTGCAGACTCTGAGGCACTACTGGAGGCTGAATTTTACATGTAGGGAGCTCTTGGCTGCGTGGGGGCTGCGTTGATGTGAGGTTGGCCCGCGCACACTGTCCCTTTCCCCTATATTTTTTTCTGCTTAAGTCGCAATTGCTATGTTGTACAATCCCCATGAAGTGAATTTGATAATTGAGAAACTACATGCTGGTTGCCCTGATGCTTGAATGCCTACATGCCTGTCATGCTGTTTTTGTTATAGTTTAATTGGTTAAATGAAAAAGCAAAGTTCAACTGGAAATGCTATGTCCTCTTTGTTTACCATGTACAGCGGTCACTCGGGGTGCCTCTATTTGAATCGCCGCCGGTCCCCCGGGATGTCGGCTGATGGGCTGTGTCTTATTGGAGGTTGCTCTCTTGATATACGCTGCCGTTCCCCGGGTTGTAGGCACGCAGCTGTGGTACATGCGTAATATTCAATAAAGTCTTTTGAACTTTAAAAAAAAAAAAACTTTGAATTTCAATTGAATAGATGGATTTTGTCCATGTGCCCCAAAACTATGTTTCACCAGGCCTCAGCAGCATATCCAGTTAACCTGTTTCTAGAAACTCTGCACATCTGTGCAGAGGACGAGAGGCCTAATCGTTAGATTTCTCCCTTTTAGAGATTAGGAAAAATCAGTTACTGCTGAAAGAGACATGGAGGTGGTCTGTCCTATGTGTAGAGGACTTCCCTTGTTTTGCCAAGACCCAATTTGGCCTTTTGCTATCAAGAGGCTGGAGGCACCAAGCGTTTGAAGACCTGGCCCCCAGCCAGTATTGAATCACTTGTGAGCTGTTTGTAAACACCGGGGGGTCTTGTTCTTGATTCTGTTTAAACCCTGTGGGCTCTTTTTCTTGGTTCTGCTTAAGATCTAAACCAAGTGTCACAGATGTAATGCCCTGAAGCCTGACCCCCTTCGTGCCTGCTCGCTGCAGTTTCTTCTACTTCTTAAATTATCTTTATTTTGTGTTTTTATTTGTACTAACATTGTACACAATAACAACTGTAGTTGACACCAGCACAGCAATTAGATCAGGTAACCTTTTTTGTATTTTCTTGCATGAAGTAGCGAAACCATGGCAACTATTAGCCTTGCATCCCATTGTGTAGCACCTAGACTCATGCACTGTTACCACCCATCATACCAGCTCCACTCACTTTGCCTCACATTGTCTAGTGCCTACTACGTACCTTCGTCCTGTGTCCTCCGTCCTCACTGATAACCCTCTGTCGTGTGAGGCAAATCTGTCCATGGTGTTATGATCATCCCTGGGCTGGTATCAAGTTACAGGGCTGTCCCAAGCCGGGTTCTCTTCCTGGTGACTCTAAAGAAGGGCCTTCAGCATAGACCTCTAACACTTTGTCCTCCTCTGCTCCTTCATCTTGATGAACTTTGTGTAGTCTGATCTCTTCTGCCAGCGCCCATTCCTCCCAGGCTTGGCGCAATGGAGGGAGGGCTGGTCTCCTAACTGAAAGCCAGTGGATTGCAGTCTGACATTTGGCCAGTAGAAGGCCCATCGTCGACAATTTATTTTGTATTTTGCCACCTTTGGGCTTCTGGACTATGCCAAACAGACACTGTTGGACTGTTGGTGCGAGTTCAGTGTGCACCACCCCCTTCAACTCCACTGTCACTTCCTCCCACTACTGCCGTAGACTACTGCAGGACCATGTCATATGTAGGAACTGGGCTCTTCGTTCACCACACCGTGGCTGAACAGAGGTTCTAGCCGGGTTAAACTTATGTAGCCTGAATGGCATCAAATAGATGCGGTGGGTGTAGTTAAATTGCATCACTTTAAAGCATGCATTACTCGCCACCTCCAGCACCTGTGTTCAAGCGGTCGTCCATTTTTTGTGGGTCACTGGGGTCAGTAGGTCATCCCAGATCCGCCAAGCATGCTGCAAAGTCTGCTTTCATCACTATTTAGAGCGGTCTATATTCTCAACACTAGGTTGTGTGACATATACTAATGTATCATCCCCATGCAGGGATACCACATTCGGTCTAATGTCTACTTGTGTGCCCTATTGGGCCACCTCACGCCAGGGCCAGATCCCCAAGGGCTCAATTGCCAGCACAAAGAGCACCAGTGACAGTGGGCAACTTTGCCTTGTCCCCATCTCCACCCTCCAGCTACAGGGTGTATGGCCACCCGACCGCACCCTTGCTGTTGCGTCATTAAACAGTAGCCAAATTCATCTGTGAAAGTTAGCCTAAGAGCCCATTGCCATGAAGACCTCAAACAGGTAATCCAATCTCAGTCGAGTACCTTTATAGTGTCCCGGGACACAAGAGTGCACACTTCCAGAGAGACACCGTATATTCATGATTGTATTGCGGCCCAGTATGAATCCATGCTTATAGAGCTTGGAGAGTAGGTGGTGGGCTCTCATATCTCTATGGTCACTACCAGCTTTGGGTACCATGACAATCACTGCCTCACTCAGTGTCAGGCAAACAAATGTTTCCTTGGCCTCTAAGAACATTTCCAGTAGTTTATCCCCCAGACGGCCAGAATGCATCTGTAATATTCAAAGAGAAAGTCATCCTCACCGGGGGTCTTACCCATGCGTAACAGCCAGTATTTTGCCGCAAGTAATCTCTAATTCCAGGGCTTTACCATCCCTTGCAGAGAGCTGTGGCAGTCGAAGGGGTATTAAGAATGCTTGGATCTGTTTGAGAGCTGAGGAGCCCGAATTTGTAAATAGGGCAGTCAAATAGTCTGCTAATGTGTCATTGATAGCAGATTGCCTTATTGCATCAGTCCTGTCTGGCCTACTCAGAGTTAGGATAATTGAAGTGGGAGTTTACCGCTTCAGCAACCATGCCAGTAGCCTTACTGAAATATCCCCTTCCCGATGCAGAATCTGTCTACAGTCTCGTATGGTATGCTTATCCAGCTGTCCCATGTTTCTGCTATGGTTCTCCAAAGTGCCAGTGTTCTTCGTCCGTCTATCACTTATCCCCTCCTGTGCCTGCAGATCAGCCAGCCGATTCTCCTATTGCATCCGTGTGTGTTGGAGGTGCTGTGTGATACTGTATGCAGTGGGCATTAACTCGTCGTCGAGGACTGCTTCCAGTGCCTCCCATTCCATAGAGCTAATTTTTGTAGTTCATCAATTATTGTCCATATACACCTGTGTGGTCGTGTGCAGTGCTGCCCTAAAGCCCTCATTTGTGATGGCCTCCGGCCGCAGCTGCCAAGTCAATGTATGCGCTCAGGGTCCTGAACACTCATAGTCAACAGCTAGTGGGGAATTGTCAGAGAAAAATCTGTAAGGTACAGGCTGCTTCGATTTGGGTGATGATTTCTCTGAACACTAGAATGCGGCCCAACCGACTGTATGCTTCATTTGTGAGGGAGAAGCATAGGTATTGTCTGTCTGCAGGGTGTGTCAAATGTCCACACAGCTGCTCCACGGCTTCTACCAGAGTCTCCATCATTCCAGGCTTAATGCCATGTTTGGGATGATGTCTAAGTCACCATCTGATTTACAATTAAAATCTCCGACCCCTATTTATGGTAGGTCGGCTTATAAAATTAATGAGTGCATCAGTGTAGGGAAAAACGGTCCTCACTGTTGGGCACATAGGAGTTAAGCAGGCATATCTCCACCCCATCCAGTAAGCCATAAACCATTATGTAGTGACCTTCAACATATGCTGCGGATTCTATATGCTGGAAGGGGGTCCCAGGTCCTATTTAGATAGCTACTTCTCTAGCATAGCAGGAATATGTTGAGGAGAACAACTGTCCTTGCCATTTTCCCCCCAGTTTCTGTGCCACCTCCTCTGTTAGGTGTGTCTCCTACAACATGGATATTCCCACCCCATTATGTCAGTGTTAGTTGTGTGTCCAATATAATTCCTCTTGGCTATGCTTAGTTGGGGTCTATGTATGGCAGTATATTGTGTGTCTGCTCTTAGAGTCTGCTACATAGACTTCTCTATTAGTCTTTTCCCGCCTATGTCTCCAGCGAAGTTGGGCAATGTAAGATGCACCTCATATGCTACTTATCCAGCTATGCATGTGTCTTGTGTGCATAGTGAACCTTCCCAATTCCCCTCCCCCTGAGTAAACACCCTGCAATTTAGCTCACTAGTGCTTCCTTATCGCACCCAAACCACTGTTAGAGCTCAGTAACATGTTATGAACTGTGAACTTATGGCAATATGAAGAAGGACCTCGCCACCCTAGAACCAACAGACGAGCAATCACCCGGAAGCATCCAGGGCCATTGTCGCTCTGTAACTTCCTCAGCAGCCGGACACTATTCTCGTCTGAGTTGTACGCTTGTGCTGCGAATAGGCAACCAAGCATTAAAGTTCTCCAAACAAGTAAACATTGTTGTGACTAAAAACTTACAATGCAATAGGATTCCATCGACCCACAGTTCGGCTCAGCGATCAGGTCTACATCTCCACAAGTTATGTCCCCTCCCCATTCCCTTATAAACAAAAATGTAATACATTCACTGTCCAGGGACTGACTGGCTTTCACCGTCAGGGTTTTTTGCCACTGAGGGACGTCCCCTTGGGTGGGGATGTAATCACAGTGGCCTTGGGTCTCAGCTGTCCATTGTGGCATCCTCACGGACCGCCAGGTGCACCTCAAATGTGGTTGTCCCTTCTCTAGGCTTTGTATTCGCTCCTGTTCGGCGTCTTTGGCTAACCCCTACCCAGTTGCGACCCATTCTGCCCAACATTGTCACTGCCCCTGTCTAACCATTTAGTTCTAGCCAGTACCATACCTCATCCAGGGTATGGAAGAAGTGCGATTTTACCCCATGGAGGACCTTTAGGGTGTCAGGAAAAACATGTACTTCAGGCCCATAGTGCACAGTTTCTGTTTCAAGGCCGCAAATGTTTTATGCAGTCGCTGCATCTTCTTTGTGTAATTCGGGAAAATACAGATTGCTCCACCCTCACAATGGAGGACGCCCTTGACCCTCAACTTTTGTTGGATAGCGTCCCTGTAATTTAGTATTTCCACTATCCTGTCCTGCGGTGGGCCCCCGGGGATGGCATTGGGGACAATGCCCTGTGTGCTCTTTCAATCACAAAGATCTGGGAAAGATGTGTCAACCGTAGCTCCTCCCGTATCCATCTCTCGAGGAACCTACAAAGCGAAGATTGCTCCTTCTGGACCTGCTCTTGAGATCTTCCAGCTTGTCCTCCAGGCGGAGGACCCTGTCTGCAGTCTTACATGCCTTTGTTCACAGATCCACCATCTCTGCCATTAGGTGCTGCACCCCCATTTCCCTAGCTAATACTGCTCATTCACTTTACGTAGGTGCGTTCTCTCGATGTTGATCTCACGGGCCATTGTATCTATTTTATGTCCCATCTTGTTGCCTGTTTATTCTATGACTGCCAGGATTGCGCCCTCGTGTGCTCTTGCGGGAGTTAGTGTGGTCTCTCTCCATAGAGCAGCTTACTACTGCTGGTGCCCTTCGCATATTGGTCTAATCAAGTCTGCTATGTGGGTCACAGGTGGCCGTGACCCTGTTAACCAGCCTCCCCTCCAAATCCTCCACAGGGGTGAGAACACTCTTCCTGCAAATGTCTGTTCTCAGGTGCAAGTCAAGATATGTCCTAAGAGCAAGAAGGACCAATCGTGGAGATAAAGAGGGGAGCAGGACTGGACACAGTGTCCCCAGTCAGCAGAGAGTAGACCAAGCCAAATCGCCCAACTCACTCACAAGCCATGGCTAGTCAGGTACTCCTTTAAGGCTCTCGCTGCTCTCTGCCTGGGTCACTTCGCCAACCACACTGTTCCCCGCAACAGGCCCCAGCTGTCTGCTGCAGCACCGCTGCAACGCCAGAGTCCCAAGTTGCTCACCGGTAGGCAGGAGAAGGCAAAGGAAGGTATTGTTACTCACTCCTCAGTAGGTTGCAGACTCCCCTGCCAGACACCACCATAAGCCACTGGGTTCTCCAGTGTATGCGTCTCTGCGCCTTCCGCGTGGCTACCTCCGCTAGTCAGGGACCCTCTGAGCCTGTAAGCTCTGATCGCCAGCAATGGTCAGCAACAGTCACCGCTGCTTCACTGAGACCTCCAGCTTCACCCAAAGCAACTAGCTGAAGCAGGGGAATACTATTTGGGAGCTCTGGCAACTGAAAAACAATGGTTAAAGGAGGGTCAAGGGGACTATGTTTATAGACCATCCAAACTCAATACCCCTACTCAAACTACAACGAACACAAAGAGTTGGAGGGTCTGTTGACCAACAGAACTGAGTCTATAAGGTCTTGTATAGGAGACCACACTTTTGCATTGCACTAACCCAGACCTAGTGGTCACATGACACAAGCCTATGATCGATATCCTATCAGCCCACCCATTTGGCGGAGCCTCGTCATGTAGGACGTCTAACCAGGGTGGTGAGTCAGAGCCCAGGTGAATTGGCCAGACAACACACACTACTGGTTCATATTGTCAAAGTGTCCATGCCACAGAATGGTGCTGAAAAAGTGCAGTGCAAAATATCAGAGTGGTCACAGGCCGGAGCCTCGAACTGCTCCCACTGCGGGGCTGCCAAGCAGAATCCAGCTGCAGGACAATCATCTAGGGGGTCTCACTGTAGGCATTCAGAGTTTCAGGCGGCACTGGTTGCATGCATGCCAGGATGATGCAGGATTCTGAGAGTGGAAGTCTGAGCAAAGCTCAGTGCCTGCAGTCGGTCGTCTTGTCAGGTAATTCGTCCCACAGTTTCTTCTACTTATGCATCTAATGTACTTGCTGAAACCATGTACTGCTCCGTGTACTCCCACTGTTACTACTCCGCCACCCAATTTCCATCAGTGCTTAATGTTCTTATGAAACTAATGGCCACCTGCTACACCCCCATGCATGCTACTGAAGCACTCCCTTACTTGCACAGAATAGCGTGAGTGCAATTTTACCGCACTTGTGTTACCACCTCAAAAGATTATCTAGGATATTGAATCAGGTATCAAAACTCTGATAAAGAATGCTTGCAAGCAGATACTTCTCTTAACAGTAGGAGTAGATTTTGTGTTCTGTATTGTGCACATAAGTATAGGACAATAGAGTTGGAGTACACTAGAACCACCTTCAGAGAGAATGTCTGAAAACATGTTAAAGTTACTGAGCATATGACCTTAATACTTATGTTGATTTTTTTTTTTTTAAATAATGTTTTGATAATATATTTATTGTCTTGTGAGGTGTGCTGACTGATTTAAACAGTTTACCCCTACACCAGCCTACGACTGAAAGTCTAGACTGTTTGGCTTTTCTAAGTCACTTTAAAGGTCAGGTTCATGCCAGTCCAGTTAGTTCGCGGTGGTACCTAGTTGCTATTTTTCAAAGGACAAAAGCAATACTTGTCACAAGGATCGTCTAATTCTATATCTGGACCGGAGGCGAAGAATATCCTTTTACCTTTTTACGCTTTATTGACCACACCCTTAACAGTAGAAAAAAGGTCCTTTTCCATAAACCCTTGGGAAGCAATAACCACTCAAGTCCTTTATGTCGATAATATAGTCCATCTTATATATCTTTCCTCGCTGCTCAGTTAAGTGTTCCCTAAGATCCTTATTTGGGCATTTGTTAAAGGGTGATTTCTCTGACTTTTATGTAAATATTTAGTGAACTAACCTGTTTCTTTGTGGAGCCTGTGGGATCACACCTCCGTGATCCTCGCGCAGCTTTAATGTCCAGGCAAATGCAGTTAGCGGCTCGGGACACTAAAGGGTGCTCTAACTGCAAGAGGCGCTCCTCTCGCTCTGCGGCTTCCGCGCACCAAATTTTTTCACATCTGGATAGTCGCCACAAGCGCAGCAGAGCCTTGGCCCTCGAGTCCCCCGAAGGTGGTCCACTGGTCTGTAGTGTAGAGCGTCCCCTTCCAGTTATAAAGCGGTAAGTGTGACCCCTACAATTGCAGATTTGTATTGGGGGTAATCGATCGTTGTAGACAATAAAAAATTCCTGACATCACAGGGACCAGCACAGTTCTGACCCTCCAGTAACATAGGATGTTGGTCCCACCTTTACAGAGTCCATGACTCGCCTCCTTTGCTAGGCTCCCTAGCACCATAGTGGTCGTAATGCAGGCTGCTACCAGTGCTTACGTGGAGGAGACTTTCTCCTTTTTTACCATTAGATGATGAATTCTGTGTGGCTGTTGATGTCTCTATGCAACATGTGCTGTCCCGGCCCAGACGCCGCTTGAAAAGGTCAGTGAGTTGGCGCCAGCATGCCAAGAGCTCCGTGGTGCACCGTCCAAGTGCTTAGTCCCTAAGAGGCCCCGTGTTCAGGGGATGGACAGGAATATGTGTAAATGTCTCAAGCAGGCTTTCCTTCATTCCAAGCCTCAATTTTCAGATGCTGAGTCCCTGTCTCTACTCCTGGATACTCCCGACCCTTTTGGGGATGACGATGACTCAGTTTGATGCAGAACTTGGCCCTTCTAGATCATGGCGTCTATCTGTGAATGAGACATCTCAACCCAGGTTGAGCCCTGGGCCTCAGTCTGGCACACTCGTGGCAGACATGCTGGACCCAGATGACTTACTGCGTTCCAGGTCCTCTATGCGGTCCCAGAGTGACAAGGTGACAGCCAACATTGCAAGATGTCTGAGAAAACTACTGAAGGATGTCCGGGCCCCCTTATGGTTGGAATGCCCGCACCCCTCTTGAGGGGAAGGTAGTGATGACCCCTATATACGCAGTCGGCACGCTACATTCTGACCAGGGTCTTGCATTTAGCTCTCGAGCTTACAAGGAGGCCATGGACAGTTTAGGCGTTGCATTGCGGTATTCTAGTCCTTTCCATCCTGAGGGAAATCCGGTAGTGGAGAGAAAAAAACGAGACATAAAACAATCTATAACAGCTAGGGTATTATGTTCGGGTGACGGGAGGGTCAAACAACTAATAAGTGTCCAACATAGTCTTAACAATTTGCCAAGAAGTTCTCTAGGGGGTATCACTCCATATGAGGTCCTTTTTGGGACAAGAATGTTGGTCGCGGACCTTGATTGTCAGACATCAGTGGTGGACATGAAAAAATTTGATATCAAAGATCATTAGGCTGTTTTACAGGACTCAAATGAACTAAGAACGAAACAAAGCAACGTGTTCTTGAAGCCAACCACCACTGGGGGGAAACCAACCATCCCGGCAAGGTCTGTTTGGATCCCAAAGCTTGGTGATCTAGTCAGAGAAAAGATCACAGACAAGAAGGAATTTGGGCCTTCTTATAGACAACCAGTACCTGTCCTAGCAATCCACGGATCAAGAACAGTATTGCTGCCACCCCTTGCTGGTGAAAAGGAGAGCAGGTTTGCCTCCATCAACCTGATTAAACCACACTATGTGGTCGATACTAAGCAATAGGCCAAGTGGACTCCGCCAATGTAGCAGACACACTCCTCTAGCTACAATCCAAGAGGTTCAAACTGATAGACTCATCACCTTTGATGAATCTGCAGTGCTAAAAGAAGGACTATGCAACAAAGCTATGGAATTTGTACCTCATGAGACCCAAATAACAGTTCGTCAAGAAACACCTGTCTACAACAAAGTAGCACCTGTCTACAATGAAGTAACAAGTGATCAAGTGGTTCCAGCGATTTCAACGAATCCTGGTGCAATCCCTACAATTGACAGAACTGCCTCTGGCTATTTCATTAACTTTGATACGTTTTCTGAGGATCCCAGCGAAACTGAAACGACGCCAGCAAAAATAACTTTCAAAGAACAAGCAACAGACCTTTTTCATCACCTGGAAAAGACTTATCTGGTTTCACCATGGATTTGAACTTTGGATTGTGTTGGGTGTATGGTAATAACTCTGGGAATGCTGATAAATGGAAGCTATGTCAAAATGGACACAGCAAGTAAGAAAGTCAACTTACTCCTAAAGCCACACAAATCATCCCATAGTGAACAAGGAGACTTGTCAACCGTGAATATCACAGCCGTTCCTATACCTGGTGGTATAGCTTGGGACAAAACAGAATATGACATCCATGGCCCGTCGGAGCGGTTGATGATTCTACGCCTATTCAAGATTTCATTAAGTGACTTTGTTTCATCTAGTAACTTTTCTGATGATTGGCACTTCGAGACTATTAATAATATGATGTCAAACCTAGAAATGTCTGCAGTATTTACAAATCATCAATATTTAGAAGGTTCCATCTGACTATGAACACATGTATTGTTATAATCATTATGGACATTATTTCTTGCACAAATCTGCAAACACTAGAAATGTATTAATGTATAACCAATGGGAACATTGTCCTACGCCACCAAAAGGTAGCTCAAAAACATTTGCAATGAAATTTCCGTACTTTTCAGGGTTTAATGAATCCAATGCTCAATCATTTTACTTTAAGAATGTAAACAAAACGGGAATGAAAAGTATGTAGACCAATACCAAACAGATTTATCCTGCAGCCTTTTATGCCCAACTGTCTAAACTAGGTTTTGACTTTTGGAAAGACAACATTAAGACAAAAACTGTCTGGGGTACAAAAGATCGGCAGGTACGGGGAGTAGAAGCTATGTTTAGAGCCTGTATCATCCCTGAGCAAATTATGTTTATAAATGACACTGTCCAACAGACGCCTTGTCTTGGGTTAGCCAAGATCAAAGACATGAACAATCCGTCCATACCTACACCTGATAGCGATAACAATTCAGCGGGGGAGGTCGACGTACATACTATTTTGCATCACAACAGAACAGATCCAGATTGGAATAAATGGTTAATCTGGTCCACAGACACAAACAACTGTCAAGATATATTGCTGAACAAAACACAGGGTTTCACATTCAATAAGCCAGTTCAAAGACAGCATCCTGGAATAGTAACAACATACAGTGTAGGGAAACTATGTCTTGATTGGCTACAAAGATCTACACTTAAGGATGTAAAACAACACTTATCTGTACTTAAAGATGGCGCTGATCTTAGGGAATTCTTGCTAGGACCAAGAACACCGAGTCATAAGCCTTTTATATATGCCGGTTTTATATATGCTGTCTATAATGAAGCATGGAAGATTACGTAAGCAGAGACTGCAGAAAGAATACAAGAAATGTATTGTATTCATTTAGAGAAAACTCTCTCTGTGGTTGATAATGGGTTAACGACTCTGTCGTCCAGGATATATTCATTGAACAACATGGTGTCTTCTGTCATGGACATCATGGAACATGACTTGGTCATGTTGTAACATGATCAGTCGAAATTACGTTCAATCATGCTATTAGGCTGGACGTTGCAAAATCTTCGTTCAGTCTATGTGCCTTGGCGTTTAATCAATACTACGTCACTGTTTTCAGAATTCAATCTCACTGATAAACCGATCAAATTGGCACAAAGAGGAGCAGACTATACGGTGCTGAGCATTGAAAAACTGGAAAGATTGCCCTTTACGGTAGCAGAGAAACCAGCTATTGAATGGATAATACATGGAACAATCACTCTGCCTGTTACAATTTTCCATTTTTAATATTGCCTAAAACGGATACCAGCAGGCACGTATGAAAGGTTGGGTAAAGAATACTTCAAGACATCCTGGGAATTACCATACACACACACATGTTGGAGTGGGGGACGTGAAGTGTTTCTTAGGGGTAAAAACTGTGAGAACGCACTAAGCGGGGTCTCTCCTTTGTCAGGGTATAAACTTGCACGGGGCCTGTGATGGTTCATCTAACAATTTATCCTGCCACCTCCAAGGTTCACCACCTGTAGTGATTGATTCAATTTTTGGACAACTTTCGAATGGGAGTTACCTCTTGTTGAACGATCGCAGCTGCCAGGTAAAGCATATCTAGTATCTGTGTCAGCCAGGGTCACTTGCTGAATGCAAGTATTGTTTCCTAAAACCAAGACAGACAGGGAGTCGCCTTTATGGCCTTCACTGAACATCTCTTCTATACAAATTGATACTTTAAGCAGAATGAAAGCCATTCTTTTGCAAAAAACTGTGCCACTGACCTCGGCCAAAGAAACGTAGGATCTACAAATCGCAAGGACTTCTGCCGAGATACATGCCCTTTTGACTACAAACTGCCCTATACATTTCTCGAAATGTTAAGTTGTTTCTTAAACATGTCTGATACGAGCAGTATTGTACATGTATTTAAGACCATATTTTCTGGACTGTTAGCACCTTTTGAAGCGATCCTAGGAATCTTTCCAAACTTCGTGCGCTCTATGTTTGGCGGACTGCACCTCCTTTTGCGACTCGTTGCAGGGATATTATTTTTGCTCCTTCTGCTACGATATGGCAAGCCAAATCACCAGCGCCACTCCAAGAACCATAGAGAGAGCTCTATTGGAGATGAAGTGTCGTGAGCGCATCGTCCAAATTTTGGGATTAACTCGTCTAAGGGAACTAAATACGACATGGTTTTTGTCATTCAGACCAATCTGGCAAGATTGCTTCTTACCTGTTTTACGCTGCCTGCTATGCGTAGAAGAATGCGTGCTAGACACCTGTCTAACACTCCCATCAGTCATGCCAATGGATGTTGATACTTTGCTGGACCCGGTAACGGCCCACGTACAGTGTTGTCCCCAGCGGCTACCAATTCTGATGACTGCATTCATTGAGATCTCACAGACGCAAAATGCTGATGCTGAGGTACGAGAGGAAACTACAGGCACACAGGTAACATCCGATTCGAACATTGCTAATGCGAACAATGCTGACGGCGATGCTTCACATCTATGTGTGGTTAGTCTTCTAGACGAGGTAATCCAACTATCACCTACAATGTAGACGAGTATTTTACGGATCTAGAAGATTTTATGTTTTCTCCAAGCACTAACACTGACATTTGAGTTTGGCACACAGTGTCCTGAGAAACTTTGAATTTGACCTTCATATTTTCAAAACAAGAGACTAACTTTGGAACATTTTCGTATGATTCATTTTTTCGTTCTCCAAATTTGTATTTCTAATTTTTGGCACAAGTAATCTGCTTAAAATAGAACTATTCATAGAGAACAAGAATTCTTTGAATACTTCCAGAGACAATATTGGACTCTTGTCCACAAAACAAACAGTTTTATGTAAATCTGAGATGAAATGGTTTCGGCCCTTTTTATCTGTATTCATGAGCCATTTCATAAATGTATATTTTCATGATTCATACAGTAAGCATTCAAATGTGAATATATGCTTAAAATAAAACATTGCTAAAAAGCGTACAGCACCAATGCATCTTTTTTTGTGTACAACCAGTTCAAATGCATTTTTATGTATTTCGGGTGGGTTTTTCACACTTCATTTGTAGATATGTTTTAGATATGTTAAACATGTTTAGACTTTAGTAACGTCATACATAAGAAAGTGGAGTGGGTGTTGTGTTCGATTTTAGATTCCGAATGAATTTCCCGCTTCATGCCCTTTTATAGGTACAATTCGCATTGCCCTTATATAGGTATATAAATCCAGTCCTTATTTAGGCAAAGTCCATGCTACCCAAATACAGGCAGGGCTACTTCCATCCGTTCTACCTCACAACGATTTCTTGGAAAAACAGACTCTTAAGCCGTTAGGGAGTTCCCCTTGCTTGAATATTGATTTTTCCAAGAACTCATTTATTATGCATGAACATCTATTCCTTAGGGGTTCATTCATGACGTTCATTTGCCTAACTTTTACATCAATACTGGCATTCCTAAAAACCTTCAAGGTATAATACCTTCACTTGCTATGGCAAAGCACGGTGTGGGTCTGTGCAGTTCGACTACCTACTTGCACCAAGCAGTTCGCTACAGCAAGTGTCGAAGGAAGTGAACTCTCCAGCTGACGCACTGACCAGAAGCTGTCATCCTCCTGCCGTAAATCCAGCTCCAGTGTTTCTGACTCCTCTTGCGGGGTGTTGGGAAATTGAGTCCCGAGACCGAGATACCAACCTCTCTCATTCTAAGGAATGGAGCTGATTAGAACCTAGAGAAACCTTTGGCAGAATCTTGGCAAAACTAAACCTATGCTAAAGATAGCACCTACTTCTTCCCTCATACTAGACCTAGGTTAGGTACACTGAGTTAGGCGTATTTTAGAAGCACCAGTTGAGTATTTTGGCCTGTGTTATTTATGTATGTAGTTTTATATATGTCATAGCAACAGACAATGCTATTACAGTATTATTTTACATTACTGTTTACGCTGTACGCATTATACTTTGCATTCTGTCTAACAATTGTAGCAGTTCACCTCTTGCATGAGAAAGAAGACTTTTCAATGAACCCTTTTTATTGAAACGCTCGTCTCTCTATTTCTGTGCAAACTCTGTAGAAACTAAGCATGCACGATTGACTGAGTGAAATAGTTATCCATTGTTTCCACGACTCTGAAGTTATTTTTCCGGTTCTAGGGGAAACAAAGTTGTCATGTTTATGCGGTTGTCATAGACTAATCCCTTCTTGTTTACTTGAGAAAGTTTCTAGTGACCTCTGAGTTAGCTGGCACACACAATTAAGTTTAGTATACTCGATAGAGTAATACTGACCTCAGTCCAATGTCAAATCTATTGTGTATATTATTTTAATGCGCAGAGCCTATTGGGAATATAGGAACTACACTACTCAGCTTCCTAGAAAGACCATTCTAGCAAGAGAACATTTATTTTAAGCAGGTGAAAATATACTCCTTGATTGAAGTAATAAAAAGGATGTGCTGCAAAAGAGTCAGTCATAATGCGTAAAAGGCACAAGACCAAAACAAGCTAGCTAAACACAGAAGAGATGTGTAATTTGGGAAAAGAAGGCAGCGTGATTGGGGAAGAAGAGTGTAGCGTGTGCAAGCAATGTATGGAAGGATACAGAATGGTGCAGCAGCGCAGGGGTAAATATATATTTTTTAAACGCACTTACCTGCTTCTTCTGCCCGACGCCTCAGTGCTCCTTTTGTTCTGGAAGTCTGTGGGCAAGCACAGGCTCTGAGGCTCCCCAACCATTCCAGACTCTGCTCTCCTGCTGTGAGAGCAGCACCTGGATTGGTCTGAGTGGCCTGGTTAGGCTCTCTCGAAGGGACTGGCAGCCTGTGCCATTTCTGCACCCAACTGTACAATACAGCTGGGTGGAGAAATCTAAGTGTGCTCACTTACAAGAGCCCTCCACTTCTCCTCCCAGTCCTTGGCTAGTGTAGAGAGGATTGCCTGGCCACACCCTAGACTCTACAGTCACCATCGGTTGCAAGTGAAAAATAAAAAGATAATAACATTGTTGTCTTTTTATTTTTCATTCTCAGTGGGGTGACGCTCCTCTGCCATTGCGGCGGAGCCGCTGCTCAAAAAGGTAATTGAAAGTGGTAAGTAGTAAGGTCCTTGTCCTGGCAAAAAGATTTCTAAATGACCAATACATCATTAATCAATCCAGGAAGTCAATAAGAGGCGGAGAGTTTCCATGGTAGTTTCTCCCTTATAGTGAATCGCTTTTTATTCCCAAGTTGATGTCAGGTGTTCATTGAGCCTAACTGTTTGAGCCTTTCTCAGTCCACAATCCTCCAACTCCAGCAGAGTGGTCTCTTCAGAAGCTAGACTTAAAAGTTTTTTAGGTTACTACTTAGATTAGAGAGACAGAGGAGGTTAAACACCAAGTTGCTGTTTAACTGCAGAGCTTTTGTACATGCTTTCTCATCAACAAATTTACTTTGACAGATCTTTTTACATGCTACAAAGAAGCATATCACCCCGTTATGGGTAAAACATCAGCTGATTGCAAAAAAGAAAAGTAGCTACATACAATCTTCTCCATAGAATCTGTTTGCAAGCTTTGAAAAGTGAGCACATGTACGTCTGTCATGATCTATGTCTTGGCTTTGCCTGTAGCTCGGGTCATGATGTGGCTAAGGCTACTTTTAGAAGTATCTTTGCAATTTGCAATGAAGATTCCCCTTTCTTTTTTCTTGGGCGGGGGTGTTTTCTCCTTCTTTCTGAAGGATACACTTTCAATTCTGTTGCCAGCTTAATGTCATTTTAGATCTTGTAAAAACAGAACAGGCAATTGTCTTCATTTAATTCAAAACCGACTCTGGTTGTTTCTATATTTTATACATCCAATTGTGCTGATGCACTCCCATCTGATGTAGGCTGCTGTGTTACTAAGTAAAGGGTAAGTGAGTAGACAATGACTGGGGTGTCATGGGTGACTGACCTGCTGGAGCACCTGAGATATGAGGAGGAAGAAAGTCACATAAGAAATCTCAGTGCACCAACATTAAGTTAGAAAGCCAGTTGGACTGCAGCCCTGACACTAGCCCACCAAGCAGTTTTGTGCAAGCAGTAGTTTTCATTTTACTATCAGTCAGTTAGATTAGTTCAAAGACACAGTGGTAATCCACATTTTATCACATGCGGAGCACTAAGAATCGGCTACTATTCGTTTAAAATGTTTATTTTGAAATTCGTCAAGTGCAAAAAAATATGAATAGTAACCACACAGAATGTAAAAGTAGCTAGGCATGTAACGATCAGCAAAAAGGAGATACATCTTTCTGGCTTTTTAGAAAGGAGAGGAATCCCTGGCAACAGCTGCACACATGAAGAATAATAGTTACTGGGTAATTAGCTGTTTTTTTCCGGAGCTGGGAGTTTGTTTTAACTGACTAACATATCCACCACTCAAATTACTTTCATATTTCATTATACTAATTCACAACTAACCCTTTACTCGCCGAAAAAGAACGTCAGCACCCCATCAAGGGTAACAAGCGCTATATAAGTGAAAACCTTTTTCCCTCTTCTATCCCTCCAATATCCTTCTCAATCCAAATAACTGACTAACATATCCACCACTCATATTACTTTCATATTTCACAATACTAATTCACCAATAATACTTAATGGATTCCAGAGTAGCGTACTACTCGCCGAAAAAAGCGCTTTGACGCCTCATCCGGTGTAGTCAGTGCTATTTAAATGCAATTACAATTTGTTACATGGCATCTTAAAGCTATTTCTAAGCGCTATGCGAAACCTTAGCTAAATTATTAAATAGCAAAGCTTTCTTTCAAGTTTTAAAGTTTAATAGGATGGCTCACACAGCATAACTTTGAATGGCTGATTTCTGCTATTTCTTATCAGAGCTTTTCCAAAGACGCTAGATATGTGCCCTTCATGAAGGATCTCTTCTGCGCAGCTTCTGAAATCAACTCTGGCTAAGCAATCTGGCATGAACTCTGGCGATAATTCTAGCACAGATCCCTCTCCTAATCCATGGCAAAATCCTAGGATTTATATACAATTTGACCACTGATTTTATTTCGTATTTACAAAAAATAAGATTTGAAGGCAGGCTTCTAATAGACTAAACTGGCATGATGCAAAAAAAGTCTGCTTTGGCCACATGTTGACATTAAGCCTTCATCTTTGTAATGAATAAGTTTATACTGTAAGAGAACATATTGTACTGACTGCACCCATTAGTATAAACCAACACCATGTCTGCCATTCAGAGCGGTCAGCCCGGATATTGTCCACATTTTTCTGTGTGCTCTTTGAACTTCACAATTAATGTTTTCTTTTCTCTGGCAATTTGGTCATTGTGGCAAATTGACTTTTTGAATGGAGGGCATTTATAAGGCCTCTTTTGGGTCCAAATTCCAGTGTAGTTCAATGGATTGTTTTTCTCAGGGAAATTATTTCTTTGGGTATCATGCATTTTCAGAGGAGGGGTTGTTTACCTTCAATTTAACAACATTTTGTTCCCCAAACCCTTTTTTCATCAAATTTTTATTTCCAATACCCATAAGCTTGTACAGCCAAACTGTTTATTAAACTTACTGGAGTAGATCAATCTGCTATTGGTAATAAGGTTCTTTTGAAGCCTTTCTTGTTTTTGTGAATAATAGAAAGTCCAAGGATCTGTCCGGTCAGCACTGTTGAAACAAGGGAATTTCATGTAATTATTTGGGTGGATACTTAAAGCAGTGCCTGGCAGTGTTTCCACTGTGTATAATTAGTTGTATGTCTCTTGGGGATGACCAGTTCTGAGTATATAGTGATATCCAAAGTCTAGGTAGCAGTACATTTCTTTATAATTCTCAGCATTTAAAAAAGGATACTCGTTTTCAAGTGTAGTCTAAACCTGAAAATTTAACATGCATTTAGCTGTTTTAATATCTCATTAGTCTGAAAAGGAACCAGGTCTTGTTTATCGTCCATGGAAATCTTTAAAAAAAAATAGGCACTGTTCACAGTTTTGTGTGTCCCAATATTTGGTAAGGAACTGTTTTCCAAACCATGCAATCCAGTACATAATAGGTGGTGATATTCACAGGACGAAAATTATCTCGTACTCTGTGCGAAGCAGAATGCAGTTTTCAACTCACAGGTAATGGCACAGTTTTATCAGGAACCTTTTGTCCTTCAGTAATAATAAAATAAGCATATCAGTCACATTAGAAGAATGACCACTCCGCTAACAACCCAGGAGTAGGATCATGGTGTATTAGATACCCGCCACAGAACCGAAAGAAAGCAAGAAGCTGGTGATGTTGATTGACTGTGAAGTATTGTGGCAAATCATCAATTTTAAAGTCTGAGTACTTTTTTCAATAAACTGATATTTATTGTAAGCACATCATTTATATTGATATCGGCTCAGTCAAATTATAGCATTGGGTTCCTCTATGGAAGCTGGCACTTAGTGCAAAACTGGCGTTACAGCAGACTAGAGAGTCCGTTGATTGGGAATCAAGCTATCAACAACTCTGTATTCTTCTAGGGGTAGCTGCTTCAGAGTAGGCATAGGTTGAGAGACTCTACTCCAAAGGCTTCCTGGTGTAAGAGGTGGTCTACTGAACAGAATCGGCCATATAATGCTTTTTAAGGTAGTCAATGGACACATGTATTTTTTTCTTTGAACTAGGCAATGGAGGAAAAGTTAGTGTTCGAGTTGTGTGGCTGTGAGTACACATCCTCCTGCCATTTAGTGATGGGTCCGAATGTGTGCAGTTGTTTTTCTTTTAATACGTTTTGTGAGTCACAAGGTAAAGTGACTCCTCCTCTTTGTGATGATGTGCATCAACCCTGTTGGATTGTTTTCTTTCCGCCATCTGGTTTGAACATGTGGTACTGCACTCCAGTTCAAGACTGCTTCGGACTCCTTTTGATTTGTGATACACCCTTGCCCTCGTCCGTATTAACAGACGCGTTCCCATCTTTGAGTTTCAAATTCTTGAAGGACGCACTCGAACAACAGCCCTTCGGATTAGGCGGATGCAGGCGTTTTTTTCTCTCTCTTTGGCTTTGCCTTAGAATGCTCTGCTGATGGAACAGATGCCATTCCGTTTCTGCCTGAGGTGCCATGCTAAGTAGCTGCGGACCAACCTTCACCAGGTCTGAAATTGTGCTTGTTTCCTGGCCACAGAGAAGAAGACTGCAAGGTATGCCGATCGTTTCAGTCAAAGAAAACATTACTGAACCGAAGGGCATGTCGCAGGGAGCTGCTGCGTAGAGATGTCAACGATACACCTGACATCTTAGGGCAGCAGAATTTCGAGGATGATGAACTCTACAAGCCCTCTACTGCTGAGTATGAGGCTTTTTTCATCCAAGACTCCTGCTCAGTTTGTGGGATCCACCTCCAGATGCAGGACCTTACGCCAAGTCAGCGTACTGTGAGTACTGACGTCCCCATCTTGCCACCAAAAATATTCAGTTCTGACCGACCATAAGACTCCCAGGCCACCACTGCCAGCACACCATAGTCAGCACTGAACATCTCCTGCGGATGCCCCGCCCTCTGGCTTGGCACCGTAAGCACAGCAAAGCCATCGGCTCCCACACGGAGTTGACCATCTTCATCCTTTGCATCGAAAATGTCAAAACAGTCATCGAAATCGTATCCCCAAACTCCAGTGGCACCATCCGTCATAAAATACAGGAATGGGTTGATGCACACCAGAAACAGATATATATTCAGCATCAGACTGGCCACATCTTAACAAACATTGTGGTGTTGGCGCCAGGTCCATCAAAGTGCCAACTCTTCTTTGGAGAAACATTGGCTTGCTGTGCCTGTTGAAAGGAGGAAGACAGACAAGGCTACCAATCCCTTGCACCCTCCTCCACCTGCTTCTCCACCACCACTTCTGCCTCCAACCTTCATTCCACCACTCCCACCTCATTCTCAGAGCAATTCTCTAGATACCACTCTGCAGGGGTCCCCACATTCGTTCACGGGTGGGCATGGGGGGGGGTGATTCTTATGATGCTCCACAGCCACTGGATCCTTGGCCAGATTGACGTTGATCCCCAGGATGGCGCAGATACAGACCTGTACACTGCCAAAGCATCGCCTCCTGATGACACCACCTCATATCAGGAACTCATCAGCAGGGCTGCATCATACTATCAGGTCTTGCTTCATATAGAGGATGATTTACTCTTTGAAACCCTGTCATGTACACATAGGACTACCCAGACTCTGCACCAGCACACATTATCACTCCCAGGGTCGACAAAAATTACAAAGCCGCACCCTTGGACTCCATTAACATCTGAGGTCAACTTCCCCCTGATTCATTAGTTGTACCCAACGCCCGTAAGAGGCTAACTCACAAACCACAACTGACGCTCCTCCTCTTCCTGATAAAGACTCCAAACTAATTGATGCATCACTGAAAGTAGCAGCGGTGCACTTTGTGGATCACTGGTGGATTGCAAATACACAAGGCCTATGAGCCAGGTATACTCGCACCCACTGGGAAGAAATGGAGGAAATCCTCCATTACATCGAGGAAGAACATAAGAAAAGAAGGCAGGAATTCTTAGCTTGGCGCAATCTCATTTCCAGTAACTTTGTTTATTGTGCTCTGGACTTTGCAGATGGAGCTGCCAGGGGTATCGATACCAGTGTTTTGTTATGCATACATGCTTGACTGCGTATAACTGGCTTCAAGCCAGAAGTCCAGCTAACACCTTTGAATGTTCCTTTTGACAAGGAACACCTGTTTGGTTACAAGGTGACCAAGCATTAGAGTAGATGAATAAAGACACAGAGGTTGCTAAGTCCATGGGTGCACTCCAAATACCCACTCCTCGTGGCTCTTTTCGTCATTCCTCATGTAGGGCTGGCTCAAAAGCAATCTTCCTATGCATCTTCTTCATCATATTACGCGCAAAGTCACAACTCCCCTTTAAAGTGTATTACAGGGGTAACAACTCCAAAGGTTGTGGCTGGGGTGCCTCCTCCTGTGGTGCCTCACCCACCACAAAGCAGTGACTCCCTTCTCTCCCCCCCCCCCCTGATGATTTAGCACAGGTCGGTGTCAATTACAACAGTTTCTTCCCACCTGTGAATCTATAACATCGGATCAGTGGGTCTTTGACATTATCCAACACAGTTATTGTAACATGCTCATCATCACACCTCTAAACATTCCACCTTGCACAAACTAACTGTCTCTGGAACATCAAAGACTGCTCAAATAGGAAGTTCAAGCTCTCTTGCTCGAAGGAGCTATAGTGCTTTTTCCTCTTCAACATCAGGGTATACTCCCTGTACTTTCTCATCCAGAGGAAATATAGCCCACCCTAGATCTGAGTCCCTTAAATCAATACATCATGTCCAAGCATTTCCATATGGTCACCCTCCAAGGCGTGATACAATTTCTTCAGTAAGGCGACGTCAGCGCTAGAGTTAAAGGACACTTACTTTCACATCCCAGTCCATCCAGCACACAACAAAAACCTCAGGTTTATCATAGCTGGCAAACATTATTAGTTCCAAGTCCTACCATTCTGGGTGACTACTGAACCTGTGTGTTCACCAAATACTTTGCAATTCTAGCAGCACATCTATGCAGACAAAACATCCTTGTCTCCCCGTATCTGGACGACTGGCTTATCAAAGCCACTACCCTTCCTCTGTGCAACCAACACTCTCAGGTCACTATAGACCTGCACCATCAATGAACAAAATTCTCATGTTCAACCTTTACTGGTTCAACCATATCTGAGGGCTATTCTCAACACACAGGTGGGAACAGCCTATCCCAATGTAGCAAGGATTCAACATTTTCAAATACGTCTACCACACTTTCAAGCCAGTCAACCACTGAGAGTCAGAACCGTTATGCGTCTTCTACTGGGTATGATGACCTCATGGATTGCCATAGTGCCACATGCATGATTAGACATGCGTCCACTGCAGGAATGTCTATCACGCCAGTGGTCCCAGTCACTGGATCAGTTAGAGGATCTAGCGTTGATAGGCAGTTGCACCCATCGCTCTTTACAGTGGTGGAATGCAAAAAACCTGTTAAAAGGGCGGCCTCTCCTTGGCCATGTTCCAAAAATCATTCTGACAGCAGGTGCCCCCCTTACAGGTTGGGTGCTCACCTAAAGGATCTCACAGTTCAGGGTCTCTGGGACACCAAACCGGGTCTCCACATAAACTGTCTAGAGCTTGAAGCTGCTCACCTAGCATTGAAAACTTTCCTACCTCACCTGATAGGTAAGGTTGTCTCATTCCGGACGGGCAATATGAAACCATGTAATACGTACAAAAGCAGAGGAGGGGCACACTCTACAATTATCACACCGATCTCAGACCATTTGGTGTTGGGCAGCGCATCACAACATCCACTTTAGCGGAACACCTCCCGAGAACAGACAATGACTTTGCCTACCTCCTCAGCGGGATGTGGCAACAAGTCCATGAGTGGGAACTTCACGCCCGAGTCCTCCTCCGAGACTTCCACAAGTGAGGGTTTCCACATATAGACCTGTTAACAACAGCAGACAATGCAAAATGTCCAGACTTCACCTCCAGGTTCCCACACCAGCTATCCAAGGGCAATGCTCTATGGATGAACTGGTCAGGAATATTTGCCTACACTTTCCTGCCCTTTTCTCTTCATTCGTTTCTGGTTCGGAATCTCAGGCAAATGTCTCTCAACCTCATCTGGTAGCTCCCACTTGGATTCGTCAACCCTGGTTCACAACACTACTTGAACCCGCCGCCGTAGTTCTTCATAAGAAGCTTCACCTCAGCCCAGACTTTCTCACTCAGAACCATGGAGAAATCACTCCTCAAAATCCAAAGGAAATCAACTTTGCAAATTTGGCTCCTGAGGTCATAGATTTAGCTTTCTTGAATCTCACTGGATTGTATGGCCATTCTCAAAGAAGCTTGTAGGCCTACCACTAAAACATGCTATGCAGCTAAATGGAAAAGATGTATTTTACTGCCGTAATAAGCACATTGATCCATTTAATACAACTGTGCAAAACATTGTTTGCTACCTTCTCCTTTTCCAGCTCTCTGGCCTGTCCTTCACTTCAATAAGCTTTCATCTAGCTGCAGTGGCGGCTGCCTATCTACAAAATAGGCACCACTTATCTTTGTTCAAAAGGCCACTTATTAAGGCCTTTCTGGAAGGCCTTACTAGAGTAATTCCACTTGCTCCCTCATGGAATCTCAATATTATTCTCACCAGACTTATGGGTCCATCATTTGATCCATTACATAGCTCTCTCCAGTTACTGTCTTATAAAACCGCCTTTTTGATTGCCATTACTTCACTTAGGCATGCCAGTGAGTTCCGGGCACTAATCTTAAAGGAACTTTTCCTCCAACTGTGCAGGGGGTCCTTCTCCACAACCCAAAATTCCTGCCAAAGGTAGGTTTTTCTTTCTACCTTAACCAATCAATTGTTACCTGTTTTCTTTCCTCGACCAGGCTCAGCTGTGGAAAGGGCTCTTCATACACTAGATGTTAAAAGAGCTCTAATTTATTAAATTGACAGAACCAAAGATTTACGTAAAACCAAATAACTTTGTTGTTTTTTCTCGCCCTCTCAAACGAAAGCCCATATACGAATCATGTATTTGGATGGATAAGTAAATGTATGCAGACATGTTACGTCAAAGCTAAAAAGGACTTTACCTACACCCCTAGATTACACTCTATTTATAAAATAGAGGCTTCCATGTCTCTTCTGGGCAATATTCCAATAGCGGACGTATGTAAGACAGCTACATAATCTACTCCATGTAAGTAACGGGACCCCCTCTAAGGTACTAATTTGCAGGTCAGGGAGAAGAGGGGAAAGAAATTTGAAACAACAACTACGAACACAAGCTCCCTCGTGACCTCTCTATTTCTGTAAGGGTTTTGCCTCTTCAATTATTACATGGGCATAACAAAACACAAAATTACATTTTTTTTTTTTTTTGTGAAACTTTTTTATTGATTTTATAAACACAAACAACTTGCAAGGAACAAGGAACAGGAGAAGACATCATTACAAATAACGTTGCACTGTGTGGTGTGTGAGCGGGAAAGGTCAACCATTGAGCAAAAGGGTTCTGCAAACAAAGAGTCTCTTGTGGGGGAGCAGAGGGAGCACAAAATAGTCTAGTACATAGTAGTAAGTGGAGGAACCGACGGGTTATGGGGACACAGGTTCAGTATCTGGGTCTGGGAGAGGGGGGGTACATATATCACCACGGTAAGAGTTCCATTGAGTCCATATCTTCCCCCATTTACGGGGCGTACCACGAGAAATATACACAGTTTTTTCCCTGAACATGCACCAATCCATATTTTGTTTCCAAGTCCGAATCCCAGGTGGTCCCTGAGCACCCCACAGTTGCGCAATGTCTCTCTTGGCTATCATGTTTCCCAAGGTCACCCATCGAAGCTGCGATACATTATAGTAGTTCGGTTCCCACACATTCAGCAAGCATCTCCTATCCTCCGGCATCAATCGCACACCCGTAACCTCACTCATCACCTCATGCACACGGGTCCAGAATCGCACTATCTCAGGGCATTCCCAAATGATATGCAGAAATGTGCCCAGGAGACCGCAGCCACGCCGGCACAAACCATCCACAGAAAAGCCCATTTGTATCAAGCGGGGACCAGTCACATACACTCTATGTAGGATTTTGAGCTGAACAAATCTAAGGCGCGCCGGGATAGCCACCTCTTTAGGGGAGGAGATCGCCGCTTGCCAATCCTCGTCGTCAAGCTCCAGCCCATCACTAGTCCAGACCTCTCTAAGACGAAACAGGAGATCGGATCTGGAGTTGATGAGCTTTTTATAAATAAGCGAAATAGTACTATCAGGAACATGTCCGTCCAGTACCCTATCCTCAAGCGGGGACGCTTCCGGTATCTCAACTCCCGGAGGGAAGACCGAGAGTACCGCGTGACGGACCTGCGCATAACGAAAAAATTCGCGATCGCCCAAAGCGTACTCGGTTTTCAATTCCTCAAACGTTTTAATTCTCCCTTTGGTCCAAACGTCATCCACCCTACTGATGCCTATCAAGTCCCACCTGTCAAACCCCTTCGACTGCCAGAGAGATCCAAGTCTATCAGATGCATACAATGGGGTGGCACGAGTCAATTTATCAGACCACCCAAGCGCCATGGAGGCATGTCTCCACACTTGGACAGCCGTCCTAGTGGGGCCCGTTACATTTCGAGGGGTGAGTCTGGAGTAAAGGGCTCTATTATAGTCACCCCCTGGCAATAGCCACTTATCCATCACGAAGGCTGGGTTCGGTGAAGGGCCGTACATACAGTGATTTATCGCCCCCAATTGAGACGCCCAATAATAGCGACGGATATCAGGTAAGGCAATTCCCCCGTCATACCACGGGAGCGTCAGTTTAGCAATGGCAATTCGGGATCTACCCCCCCACACCAATTGTCTCTGTAGGTTCTCAATCTCACGGAAATATTTGGCCGGGACTATGTCAAGTGCGTTCTGCAACGCATAGAGGAAGCGGGGCAGCGACACCATCTTGAACAATGCCGCTCTACCCAGTGGAGAGAGAGGAAGTTTCCCCCAAGCAACAACATCTGCCCGAAGGCGCTGAAGAGGGGGCAACAAGTTCCGGTCAAACCGCAGTTCAGGCTTCAGAGTGATAAAAATGCCCAGGTATCGAAATCCATCACGCGCAATCGCGATGGGGCACCCACTGGGCAAAAGAGGAGCGTCTCCCGACAGGACGTATATACAGGACTTCGACCAATTAATGATAAGACCCGAATTTTTACGAAAGGACGTCAAGACATCAAACAGTACAATGAGGGATTTACGGGGAGATGTGAGATACAGCAGAATATCATCCGCATAGAGAGATACACGGTCCTCAAACTCCGAGTTCCATCTAATGCCCTTCAGGGACGGTTCCCACCTCAACCAAGCCGCCAGTGGTTCCAAGGCAAGAGCAAACAACAAAGGGGACAGAGGACAGCCCTGTCGCGTTCCCCTGCCCAATGCAAAGGGAGCAGAGACCCGACCATTGACCACCACCTGAGCGATGGGATCGGTATAAAGCAACCTGACCCACCGAACGAAGTCCGGACCAAAACCAAACTTTGCAAGAACCGCCCACAAATATGGCCATTCTATAGTATCAAACGCCATCGTAGCGTCCAAGGACGCCAAGATGGCGGGCTCACGCAGCGTCTCGGCTCGCGCCAAGACGCCGTGCAATCTTCGGAGGTTAAGTGCCGTGTTGCGGTGCGATATAAAGCCGGACTGGTCAGGGTGAACAAGGTCCCCAATGACAGTCGCCAAACGCGTCGCCAGCAGTTTGGCCAGGATTTTAGGCTCAGCATTAATCAACGAAATGGGTCTAAAAGAGGCACAGCGATCCCGAGGTTTTCCATCCTTGTGGATGACGACTATAGAGGCCAGTCTCTGGTCCGGCGGGAGGGAGCCCACCTCCAAAGACTCGAGAAACATCGAGCGTAGGTGCGGGGCCAGCGTGTCCGGACGCAGTTTATAGAGCTCAATGGGGAGTCCATTAGGGCCCGATGCCTTGCCGGATCGGACCGAACGGATGGCAGTGGCGATCTCCTCCACACTAGGCGGCGCATCTAGCGCATCCCTATCAATGTCAGACAATCGGGGAAGTGCGATATCCCGCAATAGCAAGTGGGAATCCTGCTCAGATCGATCAGACACCGGGGAATATACCTCGCGGAAGTAGTCAGCAAAACATGTAACCACATCAGCAGGGTCAGTATAACACTCACCATTCTCCGCAACAATCACAGGGACGACTCGACTTGCGTTCTCCCTCTTATCCAGCCAAGCAAGCAGCTTCCCAGCTTTATCACCCACATCGTACAGGCGGCCCTGCTGGTCCCTGCCCATTTCCTTAGCTGCGTCCGTAACCAAAGCCCTGTAGTCATATTGTTTCAGCTCCAACAAGTGTAGCCCCTCAGCGGTGACCCCAGATTCCAAGTTCCCTTCCAAAGCCGCGACCTCTCCCTCGAGGCGAACCACCTCAGCACGGTTAGCCCACTTCACGCCACCAATCAACGAGAGGGCCTGGCCACGAATGACAGTTTTGTAAGCCTCCCAGAGCAAACTTGGAGAGGAAACAGAGCCCACATTCTCAGCAAAATAACAATCGTGCGTTGTGACTAGCTCAGCCCTGAATTACATATTTTTTATTTCCATTCTCTTTTTTTATTTTTCTGTTTAAATTATTTTTCTCTTCGCTATATCTTTATAAACATTGTTATCATTGACAAAGTACAAAGATCATTCTCTATCTATACATTTTAGTAACATGAAGAGTAATTCATAAGTTCATTTAATGATCTATATACAACCAGGCAGAAAACAAGCAACAGTCAAACTACGCATACATACTACACACACATTCTTACCACAAAGTATCTGTGCAAGTTATCGTGTTATGTTGGTTCTTGTCTAATGCCCACTGACAGGGTCACTACAAAGTGTAGGATTTAATATAGACTTGGTTGACGCGTTTCGGTGGCAATAGATAGCAGTGAGAGCCACCTTCTTCAGGACCCGCCAGATTATCAAAGATGGTTCTCTACACCCTGGTTTTTCTCCACTAAAAACGTTGCTGTAGCCTATCACAATTTCACATTACAGACCTTCTTCAATATGGTTGTTATTTGTACCACAGAGTTCTCGCAAATTCCTAAGATGAGAAGAAAGAAAAAGATCCTTCAAAGTTCCAATCGGAGCAGCATCAACTTCATATCCACTTAAATGTCTTATCACGGAACACCATTTTTTATCTTGATTTCCCAAGTGTGAGTTTCTCCCTCTATTATTGTTACTCCCTTTCGTAGTATACTCTCTCCTGAGAGGTATCTGTAGGGTAAGGTAGTAATAAACAGTCTGTCATCAAAAATCGAAGCTCGTCAGTTTCTCCGGAATAATTCAAATGCTATTGTCGAGATAACTCTTTGCAGAAAGGACACCCTAAATTTGTTCCTATCGCCATTCATCGAGAGTTCACGCATGTCTCCGCTACATAATCTACACCACACACTTTCACCAAACATTTTTGTGTGGACGCTTTAACATTCAAACAACCTAATGTAGGTCAGGCAGTGCTACATACACTTTTCCAAACAACTGCAACACCCACAAGTTTGCCACTGCTCTTGGAGGGCACTACTTTACAGTCTATGCAAAGCATGTGTATTTACAGCTACACATGCCTTAATAGAAGTATGCTACCTATTTGTAAGATTCAGCTCATGGCATGTAGTACTGTAGATTCAAATGCACCCACCCTCCTCCAGAACACCTGTGGCCGATGCAGTCCCTTTTACCTTTTCACATGCATGGACATGTCCTTTGATGGCCGTCGCCTCTTCGGCGACAAAGCAGACAGCGCGTTGGAACGGTTTAAGGACTTGCGGGCTACGACTAAGTCCTTGGGACTCTCTGCAATCCGCCCTCCTCCGCCTTTTGCTTTTCGCTCTTTTTGTGGCACTGGTAGGGGCGCCTGCAGCGTTCGCAACAGAGCCACAAGCCTGTGCAGCACCAATCCCAGTATGGACACGGGTTGAGCCGTGGCAGACCAAGGGGCCAGCGGGCTTGTCAGTCCACCTCCACCCCGGCCACTACTGCCTCTAAACCTTCCTAGTCCGAACTTTCAGGCCCATCAAACGGCAGTGGGCGGCAGGCTTTGCCATCACCTCCCCCACTGTCGCACCATCGCATCAGACCGGTGGGTTTTAGAGATAGTCCAAAGGGGCTACTCCCTCCCCTTCAAGACTACACTTCCAGCCATGCCACCTCAGTACCTCCGCATTTCGGGGGATCGCTTGGTGCTTCTTCAGCAGGAAGTTGCGGCCCTCTTAGCCAAGGGGGCCATTGAGCGTGTTCGGACGCCAGAAGTAGGTCGTGGTTGTTATTCCCACTACTTTCTGGTGCCAAAGAAGGACAAGGGCCTGCGTCCTATCTTGGACCTCCAGGACGTCAATTGCTTCCTCCGCCAAGAGAAGTTCAAGATGCTCACTTTGGCTCAGGTCTTGTCTGCTCTCGAACCACAAGACTGGATGGTAGCGCTGGACTTGCAGGATGCTTACTTCCACATCCCGGTAATGCGAGTTCACCGATGATACCTGCAGTTCACAGTAGGCCACGAGCACTTCCATACAGGTATCACATGCTAACAGCACATAGACTACACACAGGATGTCAATGATAGTAGAACTTTACCTATCAGTAGGAATCATTGTCATTCAGACAAAAGGGTCTGTCAAACGATAAATTGACAGCACATGATATACTAACGCTACTGCTCTGTGCAAAATACAGGCAGGGAGAGTAGTTCTCATTCCACTAGGAGGGCATGATTGTGTTCCTGTCCAGGTCACAGGACAGCTTCCGGGCCTCACATAGCTAGAATCAGGCCTATCCATCTAAGCACTCTCTACATTAACGTAATGCCACGGCTGAAGTCAAAGTCAGGATACTAGATTCCCATGCAGTCCGGCACTTAGTGCAGAGGAACATCCCCGTAAACCATGTGCACAGTAACATTTGATGAGGCAAAATTGTGTGTCAGGTATCTCAAGGACAGAATCTTCCTAAATGCTCACCTGACTGACTTCATTAGTAATTTGCTCTGAATTTTGCAGGTCCTCACCCAATTTAAATAGCAAGAGAAGATGATCATAATACACTTGAATGAGTAATGTTGGGATCGCATTCTGTCAATTAATTTGCTTGCATTGGACCCTTTCACTAATAGTTGAAATTTCTGTGATTGCAAATTGTTTTTTGAAGTGTGAAACTGTTTAAAATGTTTACTAATATTTTTGTGTCTCCAGTATATGTAGATGATGCATCTTGGAAAAGATATGTTCCACCTGTTCCCTTACACAGAGAGTTTGGATATGGCTGGGCTCTTGTCAGTGATATTCTCCTGTGTTTGCCACTTTCAATTTTCATTCAAATTGTGCAAGTCAGCTACAAGGTATAGTTTCTTTTTTAATTATCTCTTCATTGTACCTTTAAAATGTTAATGAAACTGTTGGTGTGCATAGAACCCCTTTCAAATTCATGAACTAAATAGATATTTTACATGGGTATCGTACGCATAGACATTGCATTGCTTTTGAATGTCCATAGGCCTGTAACCATTGATTCGCATGTAATGACCCTAAAGCAGAGGTTTTTAGTGGTCTCATAAAAAAGCCTAAATCATCCCAGGCACTCCCAACATAGTGCACAATGAAAAAAAAAAATAACTTGAATAGCTAGCTAGTTAAATACATCACAACTTGAAAAAAATATTTTGACCATCTATTGATACCAAAACAACTTTTGCACAGAATTAGTTACTTGCAGACGGAATTTAGAAAATACTTATTGGCTTTTTGGTGGAACAGTAGATATTTTAATATCTGTGAATACTCTTTGCCGGCATCCTGTATTGGTTAGGTCGCTGATGAGGTTCACACTGCCATTGCATGTGTAAATTAAGGTGAACACTAAGTCACACCTCTGAACTCTAGGGAGAAGCCTCGCTTCATAGACAATCTTGCTTTTGCACCCATAAAAACGTTGTCCCCACCCTTGACTGAAAGCACCAAATTTGGGGAACACTGATGACAAACATAAAGTTAGACACACAGTCTAAAAATTTGTATCGTTTATTTTTATCATGGATTTTGACATAGCTAACATTAAGTTTGAAAGTTGTATATCGACATTACAATCTTAAGGTGCCTTTTCGTTGGTTTTGTCCGCAACATCAACAAGGTGATGGATGGACTGCTTGAATTAATCTGACACCGGCATTTGCTATGGCCCGCATCCCAATCCATTGTTTAATGTCTACCATGCCACCCCAGTTTGGACCCACCCATATACAAATGGGCCTTCACTCTGCTTCTCATGGAAATAGTCAAGCCCGATTTTCACAATCAGGTCCTCCTAGAACCGGAATACAAGCAACCTAGGAACTTTTTCACCATGATAAGGGCTCATCCGCTAAGTGCAGCTTGATTCCATTATGGTACAGTGAGCATGGGATGTGGCCCGAGTATTTACTATTGGCTGAGATTAATTTAAGCATTCCATCCGTCTCTTTTTGTATACTTTTCTAGGTTTCAGCCATGTAAGCAAATGTTTATGCGCCTGTGCTGTTTGTTTTGAGTGTGCCACAAGACAACAGACTAAACACTTGTTCAGATGGTGCCATTAGCGACAAGCACTTTTTAACAATTCAAGGCAAGTGATCACAAACAATTACCAACTTACACACTCGAAGACAGAAATACCCCTAAATGTTAACAGCAACTGAAGTAAAAACCACACACCTACACTTGCAACTACTCTGACATCATACACACGCACAAAAACAGACGAATAGGCACAGACACTGTGATTAACAAATTAGGGTGACCAGATTTTGAAAAGCAAAATTCAGGACAGGTCCGACCTAAAAGTAAGACTAAAAATGAAAAAAGCACCTGGACGCCAAGACAGTCCTCTGACAACCGTCTGTCCAGGGAAAATACGGGACGTATGGTTACCCTACACCCTGCAATGCACGCAGAGAACTGCACACGTGTTTGCATCCTCTTTGGAAATGTGCGTGGTTACTTGCCTTCAGGGGACTAACCTTTCTCAATGGTTTTAGAATCTATTAATAATGGAAAGTATCTTTAAATATTGTGATACAGGTTTCTTTCTTGCTCCTCTCTGGTCAAAGAGTTGTTAGCTCCAATTTGCTCCCAACTTAACCTATCACTGAAGGAAGAACAGTTGACTTTGGCATGGGAGGCCGCACAGATTATCCCAATTCGGAAAAACACCAGAGCATCCATGGAAGACCTTTCCAATCTATGTCAAATCACGTTTACCTCTCATGAGTAAACTGCTGGAAAAGCACATTAACAAACCTTTGTCACACCATATTGAAGCGGCAGGTTGCCTTGACCCCTCACAATCAAGCTTTCGGACGAAAAATAGCACCGAAACTGCCTTGGTGGCTGTCACAGATAACATCAGGCTAGCGCTTGGCAGCAGTCATTCCACTCTCCTGGTGTTATTAGATCTCTCCGCCGCATTCAATACGGTTAACCATCAGATCTTGCTCAGGAGACTGGAGGAATCTGGTATTGGTGGTGTAGCACTGCAACGGATGACAAATTACCTCACAAATCGCTCCCAGACTGTGAACCTGGGACCATATCGATCTAAGTCCAAAGAACTGATCAAGGGAGTGCCCCAGGGGTCTTGTTTAAACCCTACCATATTCAACATCTATATTGCTCCCTTGGCCACTCTTCTAAGGAACTATGGTTTCATCCCGATATCTTATGCAGATGACACCCAACTTTTCCTTTAAGTAATCCCCACTGACGGCTCAAGCTACCTTCTCCTCCGGCATGCTGGTAATCTCTCAGTGAATGCGTAACAACTTTTTACAACTAAACGCCGGAAAGACTGACGTCATGCTGTTTGGAGAGGCTCCACTGTTGTTGACCCCAAAGTGGTGGCCTAGAGAGCAAGAGACTGTACCAGCACCAAAGACAATGGTAAAGAACTTAGGGGTTCGTATTGAGCTTACCCTAACCATAAAGGAGCATGTGACCCATACGATTGGATCGTGCTTCCACATGTCTAGCTTGTTAAGAAGAGTCTTCCCTTTCCTTCCTGAATCTATAAAGAAGTCTCTTATCCAGGCTCTAGTGCTGAGCAGACTGGATTAATGTAACGCTTTGCTGATTGCAACCAATGAGTCTTCTCTGAATCGCCTAAAGGTGGTACAGAATACGGCGGCCCACCTAACGCTGATCGCCCCTTATCGAACTGCCTCACTCCCCCTTCTTCAAAAGCCCCACTGGCTGCCTGTACGCAAACGAATAACATTTAAAGTCTGTTGTATTACTCACAAAGCAGTGTGGGGTAAAGGACCTATTTATTTAGCAGAGAAACTCCACTGTTACATTCCCCACAGGGACCTCAGTTCTGGCTCAAAATCCCTCCTTAAGATACCGAAGATCAAGAAGTCAAGGACGCGGGGGTAAAGCCTTTCATATTTTGTGAGAAGTTAGCCTGGCATATCATGTCCACTATTCTAGTGGGCACCTTGCACCAGTCTAATCGACCCTTATTGATGGTGGTTGTGAAGTCAACCTTATAGACAAGCTATCCTAGTGGTAGCATGGACCAGCAGTCATAGGCTAAGACTTCAGAGAGCATGTGAAGCAAGCTGTTTGACAAATTATAATCCCTTGAATACCAAATGAAAGGACACTACACAAGGTATATATCAAATATATATGTATTTATTCTAAACACAACCCCTCTGCACTCTTTATGAGGTCAGAGGTAAAAGTACATCACAAGTTACTCAATTAGAATACGATAACTTGCACAAATAGTTATGCCCTAGGGGCCTCACAAACCATATACTAAGGAAGTGGTATAAGAACCATGTGAGAGTTAGACAGCAGGCCTAGGGCCTGTAGAATCGCTGGGACTACACTAAACAACCAAAGGTTAGGAAGTAGGAGGCCCACGGGAGACGCGTGCAGTGTCTAAACACAGTCACGAGTTACCATTGACTTATAATGGAAAACAAAGAAGTTACAAAGTTACTGTTTAAGGGCACTTCCGGATGGACTACGACAAAACCCCTTTAGACTATGACACTTCGAGGGTCGAGACACACGGAAGCACCGGAGTACTCGTGTTACCTCACCCAGGGAAGCCGGGTGCCTTTTGGTGTCTGGTTTCGTGGTCGTTTTCTATGGAGATCTGCAAAGAAGTGCTGCAGGCGACCAGAGGAAGTGTCCGGGTGGATCCAAGGGTGGATCGGTGATGTGAAGAACCTAAAAGCAGAGGGGACAGAGTCTGTGTCACTAGCTAGTGACAAGGAAGGAACCAGGCCAAGTCGTGTGCTTGAAGGTGAAGAAGGTGAGCTTGTCTCTTCAGTCACGAGGTCCAGGAGGCATCGACGATGACCAGGTGCTGGATTCGAGCTGTCCCACGAAAGGATCTAGTTGACTGCGGTGTCTGTATCCGGATTGGACCCAACAAGCCTTGGCAACCGCAACCCACGCAGGATGTCGAGATTGGCTCTTTTGCAGACCAGCAAGGACTGTGGCGCTTCTCCTTTGAAGGGAAGCTGGAGCAAGCCTGGAGCAACCAGGAAAGCAGTTTAGTTCGAAAGAAAAGTCTTCAGGGGGCTCACTAGTCAACTGGCAAGGAACCGGGAAGACGCGTCGAGCTGAAATACAAGAGCGGGCCCCACGCTGCACTCGTGGAGTGTGGAGGGCTGAGCTTCGGTGCAAATGGCGCTCGGGTCTGGGGCTTCTCGTACCCCAATGCACAACTGCGAGGGTACTTCGGTAGTCGAGCAGTTAGCAAAATGCAGGATGTCCAGGGTGTCCGGTCCCACGTCTCTCATATCCGCCACGGGTCTCAGCTTTGCTGTGGATGTGTGTCGGAGTTAGAGAAGTCTGAGAGTCCAGTTCCTGTGTCGCTGAGTCTTCGGGTTCCGGCGGGAGCATCGACAAAGCAGACCAGCAAGTTACTAGTGGTCCCTGTGTGCACAGGGTGTTCACTCCTTGACCACAAGGGAAATGTCTTCCGTGTTCCCAGGCAGTGTCTCAAAAAGCATCTGCTGATGCTGATGCAGCCTTCCCTGTCCCAATACACATCTGCCTGTCTGGGGAGGTGCTGGCACCTCCCTGGACAGGAAACCTATTGTCCAGGCCTCCCCTGCCGGATTTTCGTCCAGCAGTAGTAGGTCAGACTTGTGTCTGTGGCAGCAGCATCCATTTTGTGATGCTGGGCCTTTGTTTAACTTTAATCGGGTAAAGCAGTAACATACATGTCTTTTCCCTCTAGACGGGTGGAATGCTACCCCCGCCGCCAGAATTGGCGGGGGTAGTATTCCAAAGTGTTTGACACCTTCCACGACATGTTTGGATAAAGCCAAACCAAAGTTGGCATTAACCACGAGGATTATAATGCACTTAAGAGTATATGGTATGTCTAGATCATAGAACAGCTATAAGGAGATGGTTCCGAAAGCTGGAGAGGAGCTCCGCTCATGCTAGGGCACCCTCTCACATAAAACCAAGCACTCTGCCTCCAGGATTGTCGAGGCCTACAATAGGAGTGACGTATAGGTGCATATGTGTCTATATGTACAGGTAGATATAGATATACTATATCTAAGTAAGGGGTGATTACACCACCTTCCCCAAGCTGAGTGATCAGCCTGTTGTGTCAGTTTGGAGGGCCAGCCAGGGGTGGCATAATACATGCTGCAGCCCCTGGTAGGCCTTGGATGCACCTATGCCCTGGTTACCTATGGTACACTATACAGGGACTCACAAAGGTGACCCAATACCCAATCTGGTATGTACCTAAAGTACATGGTATCAATTTAGAGGGAGAACAGCTGGGCTGTGGGTCTGATTGGCAGGCCTACAGCCACACTAAAGTTGAAAAACCGGAAAATCACAGCAAAAAGTGAGGGTGACCATAGGAAGCAGACCCTACTCTCCTACATATTTGGCACCTCTTTATTCTACTCCACTCCCCATTTCATTGAGGCAGTGCTCAGACCATCTGCAGTTTAGGAAAGCACTGAAAACGGTTCTGTTCTAGCCCCTTGCTCCTATGTGTCAACCTTCTCACTATTTGTCCATAGTTGAGTACAGAGAGGAGTCTATATGACCCACACTCCGTTGGTGGTTCTTCCGTTTTTTGGAATTAAGACAATAGTTGCAGTCCTTTGGTATTTAGGTAGACAGCTCTCTGCCTGTACAGTGTGGAACATAGTCCACATATGTTCTGCATTCTCATCTGTCATGCATTTATAGAACTCTACCATCAGGCCGTTCAGCGCCAACGCTTTACCGGAGTGAAGGTCCCATATTGCACTCGCTATTTCCTCCACAGTCAGGTCTCCCTCTAGAGCAAGGATCTCCAACCTTTTCTTTAGTGAAGCTACTGCTGATCAGTGAAAATATTCCTGAGCTACTGAAGGCCAAGTAACTCACCCATTGTTACCAGACACCCTCTCTCCAGCTTCATTGACTTTAAACCTATAGTCCATGGAACCAGATACTATGATTTAAACAAAATACTGTGACTACGGGTACTATGATAGGGCGACCATGTGCGTCAGTGAATGCATGTATGTGGTTATGTATGAACATGTGTGTGGACCAATAGGATATGTGAATGGGTGACAGAGCCTGTGTCGTATGTACCTGAGGCACAGAACATACCTTTCGCTATAACACAAACATACAGCCATTTTATTTTTAATATTTGGAAATAAAGCAGCTGTATTTTTATTTTTTTTCAGTTTCAAAAACCTTTGTTAAAGGCAATCAATAGTGAATACAGTGTGATGCCTACAACCCTGGCCGGGCCGCAGTGTAGAGACTGAGTCATCTGGAAAAATCAGTATATGAATGCACAACAACTCGCCTACAACCACTTCAGGCTGGCCGCGTAGAGTCAAATATTGTACACAGGCTAAACAAGCTGCAGAAGGGCCTTCCAGCTGAGCGAGGCATTGGATTATGTAGTATAGTCAGGAACATGTAAGTTCAGGGGCCCCGGGAAGGTGCGAGCAAGAGTGAGGGGTCGAGAAGCGTGATCGCACCCCAACGGGTCTATCTTCCCACATCCATCCCTTGATAGGCTTGTCAGCCCACTGTGCCAGATGTACTATGTGAAGGAATACGTGTGTGTTCCTATGACCAGGGTGACATTAAGAGAAAAGAAAAAGAGAAAAACCAGTAACAACAAATAAACAGAGGCGGCATAAGCTGCAGCATGGTATGAGGCATGGGACGTCCAGTGTGTTCCATGCACTAAGACGTGGGGGGTGGATTGGGGGAGGGGGGGGAAGTCAATGACCGGGGCCTCCGGAACCATTCACGGGGGCTTAGTGAAGGTGTCGGTCAATCGCCGAAAAAGAGTTGAAGGGCCCTGAGCCTCGGGGGGGGCTAAAGCAATGGGAACTCAATGCGCATTAAGTAGGAGATCAGTGGCTGCCAGACGTGTTGGAATTTCCTTTCAGTATTTGCGATATTATGAGAGTCTCTCCATTGCCAATATGTGCCAAACGTTGGCGAACCATTGGGCTACTGCGGCCACTGAGGTTTGTTTCCTTGTACACGCTATAAACTGGCGCTCTGCTAGGCGTAAGTGGCTTATGAGTGCCCAGTCCGCCCCGGTCATTGCCGCCAGTGTAGAAGGACGTTTGCCTAGTATTGCCATTTGTTGCAGATGTGGGATCTGGTACCCCACAACGCCCTTGAAGTGCCCCAGGACCTCCTTTCAAAAGGTGGATATCACCTGGCAAGACCACCATATGTGATATAAAGTGCCTTCCTCCTTCCCACAACGCCAGCAGAGGTTGGAGGTTGTGCGATAGATACTAGCAAGACAGGAAGGCATGTAGTACCATTGGAGCATTAGCTTATATGCGGTCTCACGAGAGGTAAGGCTACAATACGTTTTGGGGATGTCCTGCCATAGCTTATCCCACTGTTTAGGAGAGATCCCTCCTGAAAAGTAGGCTTCTGTGCAGTGCTACCTACCCCAGCACCTCCAGCGGTGGCCGTCACGCCCCTCAGCACCCCCATCCGACAGGGGCCCCCTAGAGGAGCAGGCGCGAACTAACTCCCGATATACTCCCCAAGTTCATTACTGTGCTGCGCAACAGGAGAGGGCCTCGGCTTATCACTGGTGCCTGTGCAGGGGTAATCGCCGAATTCCTCCCAGTGGGTTCAATGCCAGGGATGCTTGGTGTTGCCTACCGGCTCAGGCGGATGTCCAGGTGGCCTCTGTGGAGGCCGTGGCAGGCACCGGAGACCCCAAGTTCTGGTCTCAAAATGGTGGCCCCCGGGACTCCATTAGTGGATTCTGCTTCAAGCCAGGCGTGTCAATCCGACTCGCACTCGCAGTTCCCAGGGGCAGGTCCCAGCACCTCTGGCAATCCCCTCCGGGGAGACAGGCGCAGATCTATCCCAGGGGCACCATACAGCAACGTCTCTCACGGTGGGGGAGGGAACTGGAGCGCAGCCCGCACCTGTTCTGGAACGACGGGCACTAATCCCCTCTGTAGTAGTTCCGGGTACAGTAGCACCACCCAGGCAGTGCTGCGACCCGTTCTCGGAGCGGCATCACCAGGCTTTTAATTGAGCCGCTCCTGACATTACGATAGGGGAGGGCACCGGCGCCTCCCGTACCTGGCCTGAGACCGCGTGCGCCAGAATGTCTTGCAATGTTCCCCAGGATCAAATCAGCCGCTCCGGTGGTAGTACAGTTCAGCCACCGGGGCGTCTCAGCTGGTTCCCAATCGTCTCTGTGGTCGCGGAAGCCTGCCGACACCCTCCCGGGCCCAATCACTGACTCTGGGCTGCGGTCACAAAATGGCGGTCGAAGTTCGCCGCTCTCAGCTGCCAGTCGCAGGGACTCCAACCAGCCGGGGCAAGAGCATCATACAGGTATGTCCCTACATACTCCGGGAGTCTCCACAAGCACTTCAGGTCGCGTGCGCTGCTCCAGTGTGTATTTTCTGTGCAGCTGACCACAGGGAGACAGAGCTCACCAAATGCACATCTCACTCCATTGCTCCCATGGCCGCGCCCCCCAGCGGCTGTATTTTTCAGTTAAAAAGATACCTGCTGTGTATAAATGACACTTTGAAATGGGAAAAATGCAACTGAAGAGTCAACTTTGTTAATATGCATTATATAAAACTCTGAAGGCCAAGGAACGTGGTAATTTGTAAAGGGATTTTGGCGCCTCGCGGTTGATTTGCACTAAGTTATATTTCTTCAAGGAATTAAGTCAACGATGCTCAAAGGTGTGGGGAACCACTAACCTCCATAAAGCAAAAGCTTAAGCTCTCAAAACCTAAATTATATAAAACTCATCATTTTGTCCCATGTCAAAGTGTCTTTACAAAGAGAAGATGTATTACTCCCTGTGGCCCGTAGACCTGCTGCCATATTTATAACAGGAAAATACAGTAATTTGTTTAAATTGGAGGAATTTAAAATGAAGAAATATGTTTATAAAACATTAGGACCGAATTGAATTAATTGAAAGTTGAGAAAAACATTAAGACAATGTTTCATAGAAACCTTTTTCTTCACTTTAAATTTCACCCATTTAAAAGAAAATTACTATTTTTCAGTTATAAAGATGGCACTGTGTCTACCAGCAACTGGGATCAAGATACCTGCTGTTTGCAAATAAACAACTTTCAAAAGGGAGAAAATTAAAAGGAAGAATTCACTTAATCATTAAGTAAACTCTTTATTTTAATTTTCTCTTATTTAAAAGCATACAAAAATATAGTTTAGTCGTCATAACCCCAATATTGAGTTAAGAGCTAAATACCTCAGTGCTTCAGTTCTAAATCGTTGTGGCCCACATGAGTCATACATCTGAGTAGAGCACTGCTCATTGTCTATCTGCAGCCTGTTAATAATGTAAAATAAATATAGTCTTTCCTAAACTTTAAAAAAATAATGCAACACTTATTTATTGCAGTTATAAGTTAAAAATGAACTCCAGGCTGGAAGCTACTCTTAACGTTACTGCGAGCTACGAGCTGCTTGCCACCCCGATTGCCAAGCCACACCAGCAATCAATTAGCCTTTCCCAACATATCATACAGGTGGCAGTCTTCCACCAATGATTTCAACTCGTATTGCTTGATGCCCCGATTACTTACCGGTAATCTTCATTACACAGAGTTAGTCTTCCTCGCCACATGACTTACAAAGTGAGCTTCAGCTCCACACCAGAACCTTCCAAAGCAAAAAAAGTCAGCCTCCCATGCCTCCCATCCCTTCCCAATATTGCCAACCTATGACACCCCTGACCTCTATAAGAGGTGGGCCGGCCCAACCCATCAGCCTGAAACTACCAAGCAGAAACATGTAGCCGATAGCCAGACAGGGAGGGAGGGATGGGAATTCATGTGGCGAGAAAGACTAACTCGGTGTAATAAGGATTACCGGTAAGTAATCGGGGCATTACCACCTCGTTAGTCTTCCTCGCCACATGACTTACAAAGTGAGCAAATACCAAAGCCAAGCGGCTTCATAGAACCTCACAAGAAACCAACGGGTCAGAAGGGGACTCCCAAGAAAAAGGGCAAACACACAGAACAGACGAGTGGAAGGACCATCCAAGAGAGGCAACCACGAGCAGGAAAAACCAGCCCGGGATAGAAAAACACCGGGAAGGTCGAAAAACCCGGACCCCCGCGAGACGAAGGGCCGACTGAAAGAAAAACTGCCCCAGCCAAAAGCTGAAGGAGGACAGAGAAGGCACGGAACCAAACCGCGCGGAGCCAACGGCCAACAGGCCCCAGAGAGAGAAGACTGAAGCCGGCCAAAAAAACACACCAAGACCCGCCACAGGCAGCCAAAAGTGAGAGGGGAGTACAACAACACCGCAAGGGCGACCCACTCGGAAAGGGAGCGACCCCCACCACAAAAAAAACAGGCAGGCACAGTGCCAAAAGACCCGGGAAGTGCCGGAAGGATACCGAAGAGATCCGCCAAAGGAACCCAGGGCCGCCTACCCATTGAAGGGCGGAAGGGACTAGGCCCAAGGCCAAGACACCAGAAGTAAGGGAAAACGCACCGAAGGAAGCCCCACATAGGGGCAAATCGCGACGCGCAGGTAGAGATCGGACACGGAGAAGAAAAAAAAAGGGCGGCCAGCACCCCCGGGCACCCACAAGGGGAAGCCGGGGCAGAACACAAAACCGGCGCCCACAGAGGCAAAACATGAGCCAACAGGGTGGGACGGCTGCCACAAATAAGTACCACACCGGGAGACCACGAAAAAAAGAGGCAGGCCCTCGGCCAGAGAAAGCCGGAGCCGCCGGAGCCACCAGAGGCACCAGACATACCAACAACCTACAGCTCAGAGGTGGAAGGACGCCACAAACGTGTCAAGTTAACATGGGCGAAACCCGCAAACACCCCGGTAAAAAACAGGGGAGAAAATAGCCCAGGAAGGCAACAGGAAGCCCCTACAGGGCCGGCGCCAAGGAACGGGCGACAGAAACCCGACCAACCGAGCAACGCCAATCGGGGCCAAACGCCCGCCCCGAAGGCTGGGAAGGTCCCCAGCAACCACAGGGCCAAAAAGGAACGTCTGAAGCACAAGACACGGACCCCACCGGAGAGACATCCCAAAGCACCAGGAAGATCCAGGCCACAAGGTGTAAACCAGACCAGACCCGGCCAACTACCCAGAGCAGACGAGAACAGAGGCAAACATGGGAAGAACGGCCACGGGACCCAGGAATTCCAAGGACTGAAAGGCAGAACCCAGCCCGTGTAGTCCGTGCCCCCAGAGGCACAAGACAAACGACTAAGCCAAGCTCCATGGCGGTACGAGGATAAACGGCAAGGTGCAGCACCACAAAAAAGGCCGCAGCAGCCAGCTAGAAGAAAAATACACCAAAACCACCGCCAGCACAGGCGAAGCCGGGATGGCCAGGCAGGCCCGAAGGACAGAGACCAGCCAGACGGAAAGGAACACCAACGGACAGACTGGGCAATTATCCAACCAGGCCCGACCATGCCCAACTCATGAGACCAGACGAGAACAGGGACCATCAGGGCGCAAAAGCCGCAGGACCCAGAGAAGGACGGACAACGAATTCCGGCCACCACCTCCATAAGGCTTGTCACCGAAAAAAAGGCACATGTGTAATGTTAAAGCACACACCAACCCCATCGGGCGCAGAATACACATTGGCACACATAGTATCAACCTCAGAAGAATGAAAGGCTGAGCAGACCCACCAGGATCTGAACCCGTAATCAAGCGGCCGAACCACAGGGCCCTGCAGTGGATGCATTAGTCCACTGAGACCAACCACAAGGCAGGAGGTTACAGGGTGGAAAAGCCGTAGTCCCCAGAGAAGGACGGACCATGGCAATAGCAGCCCGACCACATCAGATGCGCAGCACCCAAGGGCCCACCCAGAACCCCAGGAGGACGCCCAACCAGGCCAAACGCTGCATCACAACGGAGAGCAACCCACAGGACGGAAGGCCCAAAGCCCGGAAGGGAAGAAAAAAACCAGGGACAAACACAGCAAACCCAAGGAAGCCATGGCCCAGTGACACAACCCCCACCAGGACATGAACACAAATCATAGCCCAAAAGGACGAAAACTTAGACCAGCACGTCCCTAGAAGGCAAATGAGACAGAGCTGGCAAAAACACTAATAACAATATTCCAAACATGTAAAGCGCACAACCACCAGCAAGGGACTCCAGGCGCAGGGGGCCGTTGGGGAGACCGAGCCAGGCATTGAGACAAAAAAATATAAAACAGAAAACAAACTCACACCACCTCAGGACACACTGATAGCAGTGGCAGGAGATGAACACCAGACCGGCGAGAGACCTCTGCACCAAAAGCACAAGACCAGCCACTGAGATAGAGCACTACGGGCGGCAGCGGGATACAACAAAGAATAACGCCACAAGCAGAGGGGAATGGAACAACCAGAACCTGGAGGCCACCCCCACACCATACCTCATTTTGTCCCCACCGGCGAAAACACCCACCCGCCTTGGCAAGGAGAGAACCACAACCTGAGTACCTACAAGCGAACATATCCCCCAAGGTACACAAAGCGCCGAATAACAGATCCAACAGCCACCCAATGCAAAGGAACACACATCAACAGAAAAGCCCTGAAAAACTGACAAGTGTCAAGACACCTACAGAACAGCAGGAATCGAACAGACCTGAGAAAATTCAACTAATGCACATTATGAACATTCAACACCTCAGGACACTTAGAAAGAATTGGCAGGGTTCAGGATAGAACCCTCATCCCGTGGAAGTAGCAGTCGGAAAAGACAGAGAAACCACCGTGCATACAGACACCTTGGAACACCAGGAAATGACACCTAACCCAGAGAGCAAGAGTCCAAAACCGCAACCTGTCACAGCGATACTACACACCGCCCCGGGCCATAACGGCCCTAAATGCAGAAGCCAACCATTCCCCGTAGGGATGAACATAACGTGTGCTTCTGTAAGGCACACGTATTACCCAAGGGACACCAGGCACTGAAGAAAACAGAGTGACTGACCTACAGACACGTACATCCAAGTGAACCTGTGACCAAGAGGCCGAACACAGGAACCCACAGCGGATGCATAAGCCCACTAAGCTCAGCAGCAGGACATATTTGCACAGCGCGCCAGAACATGCGCTCGGGGCAGCAGGATCGAACCAAGGGAGAGGGAAACCCCAACAGAACCACCAGAAGAGGAGTGCAGAGGAACCAGCCCAAAAGACGCCCCCCCCCAGGCAACCAGTGAAAACCGGGACCCGTAACCGGGGAAAGCGACGAAAAGTACAAGAAAGAGCACTGTTGGAAAATCACCACATGAAAACTCGACAGCTGTGACCAGATACGAAAACCCAAGCTGTGCGCGCCCACGCCAAAGGCACAAGACCAACTAAGAGCAGCAGCTCCATGGGCTAACATAGACTACTGAAATAATGCTGTAAACTAACAAAATTAACAGACCTAACCAACGTCGAACCCTGGTAATGGCTGTATCCACACATAAGCTTACTCCGTCGAACCACCGAAGTGAAGCCGGGGGCGCCCGACCCCGCCCCCCGGACCGAGGCGAGGAGCCCAAACATGGAGGCTCACAGCAAAAAAAACGCCCGGACCCGCACAGAGGCCGGGAACGTGAAAACAACCGGCACCCGGCCCGCCTTTGACCCCGTCACCAAACACTCGCAGGATAGACCGGGGGCAGCCACCTCCCGTCATGTGGAAAACCCAAAGGCCGAAGGTAAGCCCGTGAAAGCGGGACCCAGCTGGGGGAAGGGCGCCTGCATCAGGGGAGCAGAGCCGCTGGGGGAGAGCCACTTATCAAGAAAGACATTGCCGTACATGTAACTGAGTACCAGACAGCAACACCAAAAGACCAGGGATTAAACTCGCAATCATCAGAAGAAGATTTTAAGACCGCAATCATTAGGTGCCAGCCCCACAAGGGGGGGGGGGCGGCCGCGGAAACGTGCTGCCCGCTGCAGACCTCCCCCGCAACAGAGCAGGGGGGCCGAAAAATACCGCAACACACCGCACGCACCAGAGGCCATTGCAGGGACAGTAGCAGAAGCACACCGCAACCCCATTTAGTCCCCGGAGAACCCCATCACTACAGATAGTGAAGTGAGACACGGACGGCCCGGGTGCACTGCCCTTAAAAGAAATGCACATTATGAACATTTATCACAACAGGAGACCGTGAGACAGAGGCCAACAACTATGACCCTGATAGAGTGAGGCGAGGGGCAGAAGGGCGCATAAACAGCAGAGCCCTAGACCCTGCCCGCCCCCCTACTGACCCCTGGCCCGCTAAAGCAGAGCCTAACCGGGCCCAAAAGAGACCCAGGGGGGAAGGAAGGGGGGAGGTCCAAAAGCCCCAGAGTCCGCTAGCGCAGGACCACCAGCCAAGGACCCACGTTCACGCTACAGCAGGAACCACTTACCTGAAGATGCATCTGGAGAGAATGATGCGCAGAACTAAAAAAACAGGCTGATTGTTTGGGCCGGCCCGCCCTTATAGAGGTCAGGGGTGTCATAGGTCAGCCATATTGGGAAGGGATGGGAGGCATGGGAGGCTGACTCTTTTTTTGCTTTGGACGGTTCTGGTGTGGAGCTGAAGCTCACTTTGTAAGTCATGTGGCGAGGAAGACTAACGAGGTGGTAATGTGTAATTAGTTGTGGAGGTGTGAGTCTACCAGCCCCCGCTAGGAGCTGGATCTCTAGGGAGTCAATGTCATGCTTAAGCACCTCGCACTGCAGCCCACTATACGCCCTCCCCAAATTAGGGCCTCCGCACGACTGCGGGTGAGAATTTTGGAGCCCTGCTGGAGAACACATTCTGACTCAACTGTGCCCTTGTTTTCTTGAAAGTATTCATCCTTCCTTTACCTCAACCTATCCTTTAGGGTCCTGTCTTAAGTGCCATGGGTCAACTCTCGGGAGAAATCTATTGGTCTTGACTGGGCCATAGAGTGCCACTCCTACCAGCGAATGGTCAGAGATTCTAAGCGTCTTCTGGGTTTAGTCTCAACATTTGCCCGCAGGCAAATGTTGGGTGAGAATATAGTCTAGACGCACATAGGGTATCCTGAAAAAGGATAGATGGGGGAATTGGTGAGGTGTGCAGGGTAGTGTAGCGATATCTACATGTGTAACCCAGTTTTTTACACTAATCGTCTTCAGTAACTTCAAGCAGACATTAGCACTCATACATCCATTCCACTCAGCAGGATCAAAAATGTTACTCCAATTTGTGGAAACACATTAGTACTGTGAGTATTGCAAAGGTATGAGACTAAGCAGTACTCCTGATTAGAACCTAGTGTCTGTTCTGCTCACCCTCAAGACCTTGTTCCCTCCCTTTTGTTGATAAGAAAGCTTCCCCCACTCAAGGCAGAAAAAGGTATGTTTTTAGTGAGCACAAACCTTTCTTCACCTACTGTAACTTCTGCCCTCTCCTCATAATGAACCAATGACAGTCAGTAGTTTTTGTCTTTAAGATGTCCTATCCTTTACTGCTTTAACTGCCCTTACGCTCTACCTTGCTCTACCTTGCTGTTCATGCTGGTTTATGGTAGTTGATAATCTATCCCTGTAACAACATGGGTACGTCGGTCAGGTCGTAAAACCTCCTCCCAGTGAGACTCGGCCAAAGTATGTAGTGACCCCACACTAGTAAGACACCTTGGAACGCTTTTTCAACCTGGCTCCAGTTGTATCATTGCCAAGGTGGCACTGTCCAGAAACTCTTGCTGTGACTTCCTGTCTGCCTTCATAACAGACACAGAACACTCCAAACGTTTTACTTTCCTCCTCATTCCTTGAAGCTCCTCTTCCATGAACTCTTGGACTCTGAGGTTATGTTGATCGATTTGACATTCCTTTCAGTATTCTTGGTAGCACTTGCACTGGAGACATCAGCTTATAACCAAGCCTAAAAGAGATGAACGAGATAAAACAACATCTCCATAAAATACATTACAGGCAATAAAAAAAGAAGAAATAGCAAAATGCAATAACATTGATACATAAAGAAGATAACTCACTAGATAAATAAGCAGTACTTCAGGCCCTTTCTGACTATAAACTTGGTTCAGCTTCCAAAGAAATAAATAGTCTTTTCAACCCTTTTGCAGCAACAACTGAAAAGGCTCTGTCCCAATACTTCACAGCTCTTGAATTGCACTGATGGACAAAGTGTAACCTTTTTCCTTGCACATACATCTTAAATTGCGTAATGTAGAAGTCAAGAACACTGGAATAGATTGTTTTAGAGACTAATATCTTGGTCTTAACAGCAATCATCTAAGACTCGAAAGGCTGGATGGCACCATCTTGAAATTGCTGGATCTCTCAATGGGAAGCTGCTTCACTTTTTCTCTGGTGTCACCCGCTTAAGACTGGGCTCTACAAAAAGCATCGGGGGAGTACAGTGCTACCAGGGCTTAAGTGTTTTTTCCAGCTCGCTAGTCTCTACCATCCATTCTCCATCCGTGGCCCAAGAAGATTAGCCTCACCAGAATGCAACAAGCAAGCAACGGCTTAAGATTGTCTTTAACACTGGATGTTATTAGTGTCAATAAGGCAAGAAAAACAAAGAAACTTAAAGTGCAAACGTGCAGTTTCACACACATTATTCCAGTTATTACACATGAAAAATGTGTCGGATATAATTGAGCTTAATTCGTCACGTGCAGTAGCTTCAGAGCAATATAGACAACGATCAGTGCAATTTATGGAATGAACCAAGCCAGGAAACAAAGCATTTGAGAAGGAGGACCGTAATTACACACTCGATCGTCATAAAGATTGCAAGGGTAACATCAATCCATACAGTCATCTCTTTGCTTAAAAAAACGGTCATCAGTGCTCAGTCACTGTCATCATGGAATCTTCCAGGCAATTGAGCCCATAACAGTACCTAACCCGCCACCCCCCTCGTCCCTGTGTGACATTCTCATATAATGTTCTTTTGCTGTATTAAGATTTCAAAATGTGTTCGCTAACCCATAATTGCAGTACTACAGGTTTTTCAACAGTCCTTTTTCTGAAGAATTCCGGTGAAGCTGGTGTTGCAGTGTATTCTTTGCTGTGAAAGCCCAAGGTACAAGATAGTGCAACATTCCTTTAGACACGGTACGGTATGCAAATACTTTAGACTGTTGAAGACGCATGACGTCTCGTCAGTGGATTTTTACACAAAGTTTAATTATACCATTGATATGATGAACGAAAGCAGCTTCTTATAAGTAATAGTGTAAGAGCTCATGTCGTTTTCATCTGACTTTGACAGGATATCATTCCACACCAACTTCAGCTATGGCATTTCGACATATTGATTTGAAAGTCGTTGCTTTAACTAAATACAACATTTTCACAGGTGGAAGATCTTGAGAATTTCTTAAATGATCCTTTAAAGAAGCATACACTGATCAAGTTTTTGCCAAGGACAATTCGGCAGCAACTTTTGTACAAGAGGTAAGCAGTTAAATAAAAATGTATGTGGTTTCAAGATTTCCCTTTATCACTGCTGCTTGACCCATAATTATAATTTGTAAAGCATGTTAATCACTCAAAGAACATATTTCCAAGATCATACAAAAAACAAAACTATAGAAACCAAATTGTTAGCCATTTAAAGGTAATATTTCCTACATTATGGAAAACTATAACATTGTGGATGTTACTGGCTACATTCTAGATGTCGTCATACACTTAAATCTCAAAATGAGTTGTAGACAGTCGATGTTCTGGCAGGCTGCAAATATGGAGTCTCTCATAGACACCCTTAGTATTGACTGAGAAACTGGCAGTCCTCTGTCATTCTGTCTGCAAAGAACCTGGCTTTTGACATCTGATGATTACTGGGATTTACTGTCCATGTTCAATTTTTTAAGTAAAAGTTATCACTGTTATAATGTGTTCCAATTATTAATGCCTATGAATTACACTAAGGACTTACTAACAATGCTTGCTTGCCTATTTTTATGGTCTCCCAAGTATTTGACATAAAGTGTGAATGGCATTTGCAAGACTGAGGATGAGTACTGCCTCCAAAATTAACCTCATGTACAGGTGCTTCTTCCTGCTTTTCCTTTGTTTTAGCCAATGTTGAACGACCACATATGGTTTCCCACTGGAGAGCCCTCTGGAGGGCTTTCTAGTCGCTCCTGCAGGAGGCACCACCAGTGATGGAAAGAGACTGAAATTAACCAAATCACTTTTGAGATGATGGTCACTTGGCTAGTAAATCCTTCTTTCCATCACCTTTTTTTATTTACAAATGTCTCCTTTGACTTGACATGTGTGGCAGTCCACGTACCTAGGTGGCAAGCTGGGTCCTGGTTCTATATAGTCTACTCTGACCACTGTGTGCTCCTGCTCGGTTTACCTGTATACCACTGGAACTTACCAGGGCTGCACACCTCCAGTTGGCCAGTGTGTGCACAAACTCCAAGACCGTATCCCCTTAGCTGTTCACTCTTCACTCTGCAGACAATGTTGCATTGTTTGTCTGCTGCCCTATTTGTTTTCAAGAACATCCAGGTTTGCAACAGCTTTTAAATGTAGGCATAGTGGTACAAACTATCCTGTTGTGGTGAGAAGATTATGATCCCCCATTTGAATGAGGCCATACTGGTAAAGGTGTGCTAATATTAACTGCTTTTGAACCAATTAATACCTTGTACTCATTCTATGTGATCCGAACTTTGTGAACACTGGAGCTTGGCAATCATTAAAACTGTTTACAAGCATTTCATGGAATAAAGCCACCGGCCTTGGTTTCAGTGCTGTAGTTTGTCTTTTTTAACAGTTTTGTATATACATGATACCGAGACTTCTACGCACCGATTCCTTACCTTTTGAATAGCCCCAGACATCAGACTGGATCCAAAGGTTTTTCGAGCAGTACCACTGTGTGCCGGTAGGTGGCACCATTCGACTCGGAGTCGTCCACGTCTGAAGTGATGTGCACGGTACCTGTATAAGCACCACCTCGATGTACTGACTTCAGTTCTTTCCTTTCTGCATCTGAGAGCACTGATTCGGATTGAGCTACCCCATAGTCACCTTTTGACCTTTTTTTAAAAAAAATAGTTTTTGTCCACTTTTTTGTGAGAGTTTATCTCCTGATGGCTGGATTCAAACCATTTGAGGCCTTTCATAGGCAAATGTCGGTGACAGATGCCCACTTTGTGGGTTAGGGGTGCCTGTAGCTGGGACATGACTCGAAGGCGTGTGAGGACTGTCATGAGCCTGAAGGCGCAGAGGGAGCTGTCCCTTAAGCTCCTTGCTGCCCAGCGTCGGTCGACCCTGAGACGCTCAAGTTCCCGGGTGAGGTCCCAGGACCATTTGCGGAGCCCCTCCTGACGTTCCTCCTAGCACTCAGTAATTGGGGATGTCATGGAAGTCTTAAAGCACAGGAAGTCAAAAAAGCCCAAACACTCTTCGACTTCCCACATCCGTCAGTCATACAACAAGATGAGGGAGTGTCTGCATTCCAGACACTGCAATCCGGTGGGGCATGAACCTGGGTCCACTCCGCACTTTCCAGATTTTCCCAGAGATGGAGCGATCCCTGCCTAGCTGAAGGAAATGTACAAGCTGTGTGCCTCATCGTTGGGTGACCAGGCCGTTTGGTAGTAGCTTCGGGCCCCATGTGCATGGAGGTGCCCCTACTGGGACCGTGCTGACATGTTTGCACTTGTCCCCAGTTGTACCCCAGGAATCCCTCGATGGATCCGGAACGGAGCCACCGGCGAGACTGAGACCTTCCTCAGCACCCGCTCCAGTGCTAACTTCCCCTATGTAGCGCCATCCCCATCGGCATGCTCAACTCCAACACAGAGCTGAATGAGTCTTCCGATGCCACGTCAGAGTCAGGACATCCTTTCTGAAACCGAGCAAATACCTTACTTGATGGATAGGCCTGGTGAGGAAAAAGTTTGGGTGGGGGAGGGGGGTTGTCAATGGACCCTTACAGAGAAGATCCAGTTGAGGAGGACAACTGGTATGAGGAACTAGATGACACCAGTGAGTTGGACCCCTCACATAACACTGGTCTGGTTTCTCCTCCTACTGTGGCTGTGGAGAAGATAGCCTCTTTTGCTATAGGGGTCTATATATGAGTGGCTGAAGTGGTGGACATTAATCTACCTTCCATTGCCGTCAAGACTAACGTCTTGATAGAGGAGCTTCAGCCAGGAGTCACCCCCTCAGAACTCTTACTCCCATTCATTGAAACACTTACAGGAATTCTGCTTGGGGTCTGGTCCAAGCCCTGCACTGGGGCTACTGTGAATAGAACGTTTCCCGTTGCCATCACCCTGCTCCTCGGGATCCCACTTTACTTACCCAGCACCCCACCCGGAGAGCTTAGTGGTCCAAGCCTCCTCATTCATCCTGGCGGTTTCTCTACCACCCCACCAGATAGGAAATCCAAAAGGCTGGACACCTTCTGTAGGAGAATGTTCTCTTCCACCAGCCTGGCACTGTGGTCAGTGAACACTGCGTGCCTGTTGAGCTGTTATTCCCATACACTATGGGATTCAGTTGCACAAGTGCGGCCTATGGTCCCGGAGGAGGTCTGGGCCTTAAACTCTCAGGCTGTTGCCAGTTGGTGAGTTGCAGCAAAGTTGTACATCAGATGTGGACTTGTCACAACAGACTCACTATGTAGAGCGATTTGAGCTCTGGTGACCTTGCAATCCACCACCTGGCTGTGAGGGTCTGGGTTTTAAGGGGATGTCCAGGCGCCCTTTGATGGCTCTCGCCTCTTTGGAGTCCAGGCGTATTCAGTGCTGGATCCCTTCAAGGAGAAGAGGGCTACGTCTAGGTCCTTTGGCTTGTCTACCCCTCGTCAACTCCAATCCGCTTTTCCCCCCTTTCGTGGATACAGAATGGAGCTCCAACCACACTCATACTCTCCCAGCCACCACGGCCAACAAGCTTCCCAGCCTTTTTGCGGTTGAGGGTGCAGGTCCCAGAGACCACTGGGACAGGTGCACTGTGGTCAGGTCAGTCTACCTCTGCTCCCCCTAACCCCCAGCCATTCCTCCCCCGGCACCCGCTGCCTCCCAAACCTCTTTAGTTCACCCTGAGACCGTCATGGGCATCCAAGCAGTCATCTTCACCCACTTTCAGACTACAGCGAACCTCCTGCACTCACTGGGGTTCACTATCAACATGCCAAAGTCACACCTGACTCTCTCTCTCAGATGCTCCCTTTTATCAGATCTTTTCTGGACACAGTGCAGTTTCGGTCCTATACTCCCAAATGGCGAGTCCAGGATATTTAGGCCATTATACAGATGTTTCAACTCTGAGGCTGTTGGGCCTCCTGCATCCTGCTGGTGGCACATGCCCGCTGGCATATGCGGGCTTGGCAGTGGGCCCTTATGGCCTTTTGGGGGCAGCTTCAGGGGGAATCTCTCTGACATGGTCCATATCTCAGAGGGAACTGCAAAGGACCTACAGTGGTGGCTAATGAACCCACAATTGGGGTCAGTGGCTGATCCCTCTCCCTTCCCCAGCCAGAGTTGACTGTAGTGACCGATGTGAACATCTGTAGTGACAGATGTGAACAACTGTAGTGACAGATGTGAACATCTGTAGTGACAGATGTTCACTGACCACACCACCTCCATGGGGTACTACAACAAACCGGGAGGCGTGGGGTCATGGACCATTTGTCAAGAGGGTCTGCGCCTCTGGACATGACTGGAACGTCAGGGCATTTCCCTGGTGGTGCAGCATCTGGTGGGCTCTCTGAATGCCAGAGCGGAAACCTCAGCCAAAGATGCCTAGTGGATCGCGAATAGCGTCTCCATCCAGAGGTGGTGCAAGGTCTCTTTCAGCATTGAGGAGAGCCTTGGTTAAATCTGTTCGCCACTGCCAAGAATGTCCAATGTCAGCAGTTCTGCGAGCTGGAGTTTTGTCCACCCTAAGCGTGGAAGGGTATACTCAGATGTGAGTCCCTTGCTCATTGCACCATCAGGATTCAAGCAAGCCGGGCCGAAGACGGCTGAAATGCCAGAAACCGGTCCCCGGAAGCTTGTTTCCTTCCCAGTGTAAGAATTGGCTTTTGTAGTCTGGTCTGCCCTGTTCCCATGATGCACTGGGCCAGGGACAGACTAATTTGCATAGAGCCAGGTTCTGAAACTGGGATGGTGCAATGAGCTAAAAAATTGTGTTGGATCTAGCCCTGATCTCTTGACTGGGTGAGAGTATTCTGCTTAATTCAGAGACTCTGTCCATCACCACCCCTTGTTGTAAATAATTTTGTCCACCCTAAGCGTGGAAGGGTATACTCAGATGTGAGTCCCTTGCTCATTGCACCATCAGGATTCAAGCAAGCCGGGCCGAAGACGGCTGTAATGCCAGAAACCGATCCCCGGAAGCTTGTTTCCTTCCCAGTGTAAGAATTGGCTTTTGTAGTCTGGTCTGCCCTGTTCCCATGATGCACTGGGCCAGGGACAGACTAATTTGCATAGAGCCAGGTTCTGAAACTGGGATGGTGCAATGAGCTAAAAAACGGTGTTGGATCTAGCCCTGATCTCTTGACTGGGTGAGAGTATTCTGCTTAATTCAGAGACTCTGTCCATCACCACCCCTTGTTGTAAATAAAGGAGTTTCCAAGGTGACTGTCACTCTGAGGTGCTTTTCACCTAGAGTGGAGTCTGGCCTCCATTACACTTATCAGTCAATAAACTCCTGCCCAGCGATCTCAAGAAAATCAGGAATGACTGGGCACAAGTCATTTTTGCGTCTGCAAATTGGGTAGGGAGAGTCTGGTATCTCGAGTTGTTGATCATTACCATCGGTCCACCAGTCAGGCTGCCTCTTCGGGAGGATCTTCTGTTGCAGCATCAAGGCAGGGTTCTGCAACCAAACATGTGCACCCTCCACCTGCATGTGTGGCGATAGAGCGGCAACAGTTTGCAGCTATCAACCTTCCTCCCGAAGTCTGTGATGTTATTCTGGCAGCCAGGTGTCCCTCCACCAAGTCAGTATACGTGTGCCATTGGGAGAAATTCGTGCCATGGTTTGCTTCCGCAACTTTGACCCCTTATCTGCACCTGTCTAATTAGTGCTCTTGTTTGCATTAGCTCTGACCCTGCTTTAGGCACTTTTAACTGTTACGTCTCGGTTATCTCCGCATTCTTGCAGTTTCCTACCAATCTTCTCTCTAAGTCACTTGCTGTGGCTAGGTTTTTTGCCTCAATTGGACCTCAACCTGGTCCTCACTTTGTCTGTGTGCAGCATTTGAGCTTCTGCATAGTTGCCCTATTCGGTTTGATCATCAAAACTGCTTTATTAGTGGCCAAAATATTGGCCAGGACGGTCAGCGAGCTGCATGAGCTCTCTGCGCACCCTCCTTATGCCACCTTTTACTGAGACACACTGGTTCTTCGGACATGTACCTCCTCCTTTCCAAAGATTGTGACTCCTTTTCACGTAAGCTAGAACATCACCCTGCTTTCGTTCTTTGCTCCACCTCATCTATCCAAAGAAGAGGAGGGACTCCACCTCCTGTACCCAAAAAGAGCATTGTCGTTCTACTTTGACCGCACAAGAGAGTTCCGGATGGGCCATCAACCTTTCATGGGCTATTTGGCAGCAAAAAGAAGAAAAGCTTTACAGAATAGAACTATCTCACAATGGACTGTCCTGAGCATTAATATCTGGTACGCATTGGTCAAGAAACAGCCCCCTGAGTGCTTGCGGGCTCATTCTACCAGAGCGGAGGCTACGACCACTACGTTAGCATGCAGCATTCCCCTCCTGGACATCTGCGAGGCAGCGACCTGGGCATCACTGCACATGTTTACAAAACATTACTGCCTGAACATACAGGTTCGTCGTCACGGGCACTTCGCTTGTTCGGTCCCGTAGGACTTTTTGTTTAATTGGGTTAGCAGACCCACCTCCGGGTGGTATTGCTTGGGTATCTATTGAAAGGCAGGTAATCTGTGGCTATCAGACAAACAAGTTACTTAACGGCAGTAACACTTTATCTAGTAGAGGCTCTATATAGCTGCAGATTCCTTACAGACACTTCCATCCTCCCCGCTCTGTGATCCGGTTCAGCTGTATGGGACACCCTTTTCAGGGCCTTGGTCTTATCCACACAAATGGTCAGTTCACATCATAGGTCTATGCTCCTGGTGTGGAAAGTCGCAAAAGTAACTGACGTCAGCATGCCAAGGTGGCACCTATGTACCGCGCACATCACTTCTGGTGAAGACAACGCTGAGGTGGAGCTGAACTGTGCCACCACCTACAGGCTCACAGGGGTATTGCTCGAAAATCTTCTGGATCCAGTCTGATGCTTGGGGATATTCAAAGAAAAGGATTTTCCGGCTAGATAGAGCTTCTACCAGATAGTGTTACCAAAGGTAAGTAACTTGTTAATTTTGAACTTTTGCAGTTAGTAAACAAAAGTAATTGCTAGGCCTCCATTTGAGAGTCCGCAGATTAGTCAGGGGCCACTGTGTCACAAAATTACCAGTTGTGGTTGTTTGGCTCTGGCGTCTTGTGCTCTGTCCCACTATAGCTCCACAGTCGCCCAAGTGCATTCCTTCCACACTTCACATGAAAGTAACAAAGACTGCTCCCTCATGCCAGCAGTAAGTGCTGGGCTGCTTTGTGCTGCCGATGGAGTCTCATACAAGTGCCACCCCCGTGAGTCAACGTCAGTTCCTTTCTTTTTGCAACTTCATATGAGGATCTGGAGCATGTGCCAACATTTTTCTTGTCAGTTGATGAGTTTAAAAAAAAAATATTAGTTCTTTTTTTTACATTCTGCAAGGGAACATTGTCTCCTACTAAAACTATAGAGTTTAAACCTTGCTGGTACAGATCATTATTCCCCCTGAGTTTTATATATAATATGTACGGCCATCTGTTTGAGGAAGAACAGGTAATGACTAACAACAATCCTTTCCATGATCGGATTGTGTTATGGAAAAGATACATAGACGATATTTTCGTCATTTGGCGAGGAGATGCAATGACCATCTTAGAGTTCCAAACTGGCTAAATACAAGGAACAGTTTCCTCAGATTCACACTTGAACACAGCAAAGAGAGTCTGCCCTTTCTAGATCTTCGGATTTTTCCTTCTGACTCGGGACTGGAAAGTGAACTGTACAAGAAACCAATGGCAAGGAACTCATTATTGACTTTCGATAGCTACCATCCCAAGTCGCTTCGTGAAAATCTACCGGTGGGTATTCGTATTCGGAGAAATTGTTAAGAGAAAGAAAAATGTCAATATCATGCAAAACGACTGTCTCAACAACTACAGGACAGACATTATCCTAAGCATCTTGTATGAAGAGCGATGAAGAGAGCTTCCAACAACAACCGTGAAGCTCTTCTAGAACCACCAGTACAAAAACCACCCATGACAAGATTAACCTTCGTCAACACATTCAGTACACTCTCAAATGGTATACAAAAGAGTGTAAGAAAAAACTGGTGGATTCTGAATGTGGGAAATGAGAACAATTCTTTACCATTGTTTTCATTTAAAAGGAGTTCCAACCTTTGTGATAACCTAGTTCACACCAGACCCAAAACGAAACCACCTAACACTCTATGGGATATGCCAGCAGTCCAAGGGCACAATCCGTGTGATACGTGTACTGCCTGCCCCCAAACTGAACATACACTAACGGTAGACATTGGCACTGCAACACCATGGATACAAACAAAACACACTTATTGCAACATCGAGAAAGTCATTTATTTGATAACATGTCCGTGTTCACTCCATTATGTGGGCATGACCACACGCAAGGTCAAATTACGGATAAATGAACACACAAGCAATATTAGGTGCAAAAAACAAGCCATAGACTCACTAATTATTTCCTGACACAGAAACATTGCGCAGAGGAACTAAAATGGATGGCTCTAGAACAACCATTTATTCCTCCCCATGTGACACACTTCGAGATTTCTCTTTGTAAATGAACAAAAATGGATTTTAAGCTTAAAAGTGATATCCAGTGGCTCAACGATGATATTCCGTGGACTTCATTGTAAGATATGCCGTCACTCTTAAGTATTATCTTTATACTATGTCATATACTAAGGATTTGGTCTTCTTACATCAAAGACCTTTAGCTCAACCAACTTACTGATTTATACTAAACACCATTGTCAAGGTGTTATTGCCTTTACGATGTCAAATACCTATATATCTAAGTCTATCAGGAGTCATTTTGCCAAAACACACACAGACTCTCTCCAAATACATTACCCATTACCCCGTGGTCCCACCTAGATGCACGCTTGGAAAGCGTGCTAACCTGGTTTTGACAGCATCTCTGTATGTATCAGACTAATAGTGAGCCTCTTTAAAATTGAATACTTGTGTGCAGGTTAAATTGTATTTTGAATTATACTAGTGCTTTTTTAGGTCTCGCGCCTGCGATGCATATGGCGAAGCCATATGCGCATCGCGCAGGCGCGATACTATAGTCATCGGCTATGCTTCCCAGGAGACAGGAGATGTCACGCGCACGCTCTGGAAAGCGATCGGCGCCGGCCGCGCGCGCGCGTTTCCCAATATCCTGTCTCTCTGGGAAGCACACAAGCAAGCCCAGCAAGCCCCGCCAAGGTAACTTTGAAATAATCTTTATTTCTTGATAATTATTGCCTCCGGACTTTTTTGTTTAATATTACGGGCATGTGGGTTGTGTGATGCTGCATAAACAGATGCGTTTGGAGTTTATTTACCGATCCGCTATGGAGGGGCTTTTCTTTAATCTGTTGGTGGCTGTTTTTTTTTTTTTATTTATATTGCGTCTTCATGTACACATGATGTTTGACTTTTTTGAGCAATTCGTTACGTTGGGCTTTTGTATAATTTGATACTAGCTGTTATTTTATTTATATTGCGTCTCCCGATGCTGTGTTTGCCTGCCCCGCCAGCTCTCCAAGGTTGCTATTTGTTTCTTTCCCATCTGCGTACATCACTTGCGGGATACAGGTAAATCTGCATTCTAGAGTTGCCTTTATTGTTTTGAGGCCGGGCGCAGGGGCTGCTCCGATGTTATCAAGGCTGCTATCCCACTGCTAAGGCGGTGCTGCACTCACTGCCTTGTTTATATTTGTTTTAGTTCCGTGATGCTCCGATCTTTGCCCCTTCCGAGTGGAGCTTCCGAGTGGAGCTTCCGAGTGGAGCTTCCGAGTGGAGCTTCCGAGTGGAGCTTCCGAGTGGAGCTTCCGAGTGGAGCTTCCGAGTGGAGCTTCAGAGTGGAGCTTCAGAGTGGAGCTTCAGAGTGGAGCTTCAGAGTGGAGCTTCCGAGTGGAGCTTCCGAGTGGAGCTTCCGAGTGGAGCTTCCGAGTGGAGCTTCCGAGTGGAGCTTCAGAGTGGAGCTTCAGAGTGGAGCTTCAGAGTGGAGCTTCAGAGTGGAGCTTCAGAGTGGAGCTTCAGAGTGGAGCTTCAGAGTGGAGCTTCAGAGTGGAGCTTCAGAGTGGAGCTTCAGAGTGGAGCTTCAGAGTGGAGCTTCAGAGTGGAGCTTCAGAGTGCAGAGTGGAGCTTCAGAGTGGAGCTTCAGAGTGCAGAGTGGAGCTTCAGAGTGGAGCTTCAGAGTGCAGAGTGGAGCTTCAGAGTGGAGCTTCAGAGTGCAGAGTGGAGCTTCAGAGTGGAGCTTCAGAGTGGAGCTTCCGAGTGGAGCTTCAGAGTGCAGAGTGGAGCTTCAGAGTGGAGCTTCAGAGTGCAGAGTGGAGCTTCAGAGTGGAGCTTCAGAGTGGAGCTTCAGAGTGCAGAGTGGAGCTTCAGAGTGGAGCTTCAGAGTGCAGAGTGGAGCTTCAGAGTGGAGCTTCAGAGTGCAGAGTGGAGCTTCAGAGTGGAGCTTCAGAGTGCAGAGTGGAGCTTCAGAGTGGAGCTTCAGAGTGGAGCTTCAGAGTGGAGCTTCAGAGTGGAGCTTCAGAGTGGAGCTTCAGAGTGGAGCTTCAGAGTGGAGCTTCAGAGTGGAGCTTCAGAGTGGAGCTTCAGAGTGGAGCTTCAGAGTGGAGCTTCAGAGTGGAGCTTCAGAGTGGAGCTTCAGAGTGGAGCTTCAGAGTGGAGCTTCAGAGTGCAGAGTGGAGCTTCAGAGTGCAGAGTGGAGCTTCAGAGTGCAGAGTGGAGCTTCAGAGTGGAGCTTCAGAGTGCAGAGTGGAGCTTCAGAGTGGAGCTTCAGAGTGCAGAGTGGAGCTTCAGAGTGCAGAGTGGAGCTTCAGAGTGCAGAGTGGAGCTTCAGAGTGGAGCTTCAGAGTGCAGCTTCAGAGTGGAGCTTCAGAGTGCAGAGTGGAGCTTCAGAGTGGAGCTTCAGAGTGCAGAGTGGAGCTTCAGAGTGCAGAGTGGAGCTTCAGAGTGCAGAGTGGAGCTTCAGAGTGCAGAGTGGAGCTTCAGAGTGGAGCTTCAGAGTGGAGCTTCAGAGTGGAGCTTCAGAGTGGAGCTTCAGAGTGGAGCTTCAGAGTGGAGCTTCAGAGTGGAGCTTCAGAGTGGAGCTTCAGAGTGGAGCTTCAGAGTGGAGCTTCAGAGTGGAGCTTCAGAGTGGAGCTTCAGAGTGGAGCTTCAGAGTGGAGCTTCAGAGTGGAGCTTCAGAGTGGAGCTTCAGAGTGGAGCTTCAGAGTGGAGCTTCAGAGTGCAGAGTGGAGCTTCAGAGTGGAGCTTCAGAGTGGAGCTTCAGAGTGCAGAGTGGAGCTTCAGAGTGCAGAGTGGAGCTTCAGAGTGCAGAGTGGAGCTTCAGAGTGCAGAGTGGAGCTTCAGAGTGCAGAGTGGAGCTTCAGAGTGCAGAGTGGAGCTTCAGAGTGCAGAGTGGAGCTTCAGAGTGCAGAGTGGAGCTTCAGAGTGCAGAGTGGAGCTTCAGAGTGCAGAGTGGAGCTTCAGAGTGCAGAGTGGAGCTTCAGAGTGGAGCTTCAGAGTGCAGAGTGGAGCTTCAGAGTGGAGCTTCAGAGTGCAGAGTGGAGCTTCAGAGTGCAGAGTGGAGCTTCAGAGTGCAGAGTGGAGCTTCAGAGTGCAGAGTGGAGCTTCAGAGTGGAGCTTCAGAGTGGAGCTTCAGAGTGCAGCTTCAGAGTGGAGCTTCAGAGTGCAGAGTGGAGCTTCAGAGTGCAGAGTGGAGCTTCAGAGTGCAGAGTGGAGCTTCAGAGTGCAGAGTGGAGCTTCAGAGTGCAGAGTGGAGCTTCAGAGTGGAGCTTCAGAGTGGAGCTTCAGAGTGGAGCTTCAGAGTGCAAAGTGGAGCTTCAGAGTGCAGAGTGGAGCTTCAGAGTGCAGAGTGGAGCTTCAGAGTGCAGAGTGGAGCTTCAGAGTGCAGAGTGGAGCTTCAGAGTGCAGAGTGGAGCTTCAGAGTGCAGAGTGGAGCTTCAGAGTGCAGAGTGGAGCTTCAGAGTGCAGAGTGGAGCTTCAGAGTGCAGAGTGGAGCTTCAGAGTGCAGAGTGGAGCTTCAGAGTGGAGCTTCAGAGTGGAGCTTCAGAGTGCAGAGTGGAGCTTCAGAGTGGAGCTTCAGAGTGCAGAGTGGAGCTTCAGAGTGGAGCTTCAGAGTGGAGCTTCAGAGTGCAGAGTGGAGCTTCAGAGTGCAGAGTGGAGCTTCAGAGTGCAGCTTCAGAGTGCAGCTTCAGAGTGCAGCTTCAGAGTGGAGCTTCAGAGTGGAGCTTCAGAGTGGAGCTTCAGAGTGCAGCTTCAGAGTGCAGCTGCAGAGTGGAGCTTCAGAGTGCAGAGTGGAGCTTCAGAGTGCAGAGTGGAGCTTCAGAGTGCAGAGTGGAGCTTCAGAGTGCAGAGTGGAGCTTCAGAGTGGAGCTTCAGAGTGGAGCTTCAGAGTGGAGCTTCAGAGTGGAGCTTCAGAGTGGAGCTTCAGAGTGGAGCTTCAGAGTGGAGCTTCAGAGTGGAGCTTCAGAGTGGAGCTTCAGAGTGGAGCTTCAGAGTGGAGCTTCAGAGTGGAGCTTCAGAGTGGAGCTTCAGAGTGGAGCTTCAGAGTGGAGCTTCAGAGTGCAGAGTGGAGCTTCAGAGTGCAGAGTGGAGCTTCAGAGTGCAGAGTGGAGCTTCAGAGTGCAGAGTGGAGCTTCAGAGTGCAGAGTGGAGCTTCAGAGTGCAGAGTGGAGCTTCAGAGTGCAGAGTGGAGCTTCAGAGTGCAGAGTGGAGCTTCAGAGTGCAGAGTGGAGCTTCAGAGTGGAGCTTCAGAGTGGAGCTTCAGAGTGGAGCTTCAGAGTGGCGCTTCAGAGTGGAGCTTCAGAGTGGAGCTTCAGAGTGGAGCTTCAGAGTGGAGCTTCAGAGTGGAGCTTCAGAGTGGAGCTTCAGAGTGCAGAGTGGAGCTTCAGAGTGGAGCTTCAGAGTGCAGAGTGGAGCTTCAGAGTGGAGCTTCAGAGTGGAGCTTCAGAGTGCAGAGTGGAGCTTCAGAGTGCAGAGTGGAGCTTCAGAGTGCAGAGTGGAGCTTCAGAGTGGAGCTTCAGAGTGCAGAGTGGAGCTTCAGAGTGCAGAGTGGAGCTTCAGAGTGCAGAGTGGAGCTTCAGAGTGCAGAGTGGAGCTTCAGAGTGCAGAGTGGAGCTTCAGAGTGCAGAGTGGAGCTTCAGAGTGCAGAGTGGAGCTTCAGAGTGCAGAGTGGAGCTTCAGAGTGGAGCTTCAGAGTGGAGCTTCAGAGTGGAGCTTCAGAGTGGCGCTTCAGAGTGGAGCTTCAGAGTGGAGCTTCAGAGTGGAGCTTCAGAGTGGAGCTTCAGAGTGGAGCTTCAGAGTGGAGCTTCAGAGTGCAGAGTGGAGCTTCAGAGTGGAGCTTCAGAGTGCAGAGTGGAGCTTCAGAGTGGAGCTTCAGAGTGCAGAGTGGAGCTTCAGAGTGGAGCTTCAGAGTGCAGAGTGGAGCTTCAGAGTGGAGCTTCAGAGTGCAGAGTGGAGCTTCAGAGTGGAGCTTCAGAGTGGAGCTTCAGAGTGGAGCTTCAGAGTGGAGCTTCAGAGTGCAGAGTGGAGCTTCAGAGTGCAGAGTGGAGCTTCAGAGTGCAGAGTGGAGCTTCAGAGTGCAGAGTGGAGCTTCAGAGTGCAGAGTGGAGCTTCAGAGTGCAGAGTGGAGCTTCAGAGTGCAGAGTGGAGCTTCAGAGTGCAGAGTGGAGCTTCAGAGTGGAGCTTCAGAGTGGAGCTTCAGAGTGCAGAGTGGAGCTTCAGAGTGGAGCTTCAGAGTGGAGCTTCAGAGTGCAGAGTGGAGCTTCAGAGTGCAGAGTGGAGCTTCAGAGTGCAGCTTCAGAGTGCAGCTTCAGAGTGCAGCTTCAGAGTGGAGCTTCAGAGTGGAGCTTCAGAGTGGAGCTTCAGAGTGCAGCTTCAGAGTGCAGCTGCAGAGTGGAGCTTCAGAGTGCAGAGTGGAGCTTCAGAGTGCAGAGTGGAGCTTCAGAGTGCAGAGTGGAGCTTCAGAGTGCAGAGTGGAGCTTCAGAGTGGAGCTTCAGAGTGGAGCTTCAGAGTGGAGCTTCAGAGTGGAGCTTCAGAGTGGAGCTTCAGAGTGGAGCTTCAGAGTGGAGCTTCAGAGTGGAGCTTCAGAGTGGAGCTTCAGAGTGGAGCTTCAGAGTGGAGCTTCAGAGTGGAGCTTCAGAGTGGAGCTTCAGAGTGGAGCTTCAGAGTGGAGCTTCAGAGTGGAGCTTCAGAGTGGAGCTTCAGAGTGCAGAGTGGAGCTTCAGAGTGCAGAGTGGAGCTTCAGAGTGCAGAGTGGAGCTTCAGAGTGCAGAGTGGAGCTTCAGAGTGCAGAGTGGAGCTTCAGAGTGCAGAGTGGAGCTTCAGAGTGCAGAGTGGAGCTTCAGAGTGGAGCTTCAGAGTGGAGCTTCAGAGTGGCGCTTCAGAGTGGAGCTTCAGAGTGGAGCTTCAGAGTGGAGCTTCAGAGTGGAGCTTCAGAGTGGAGCTTCAGAGTGGAGCTTCAGAGTGGAGCTTCAGAGTGGAGCTTCAGAGTGCAGAGTGGAGCTTCAGAGTGGAGCTTCAGAGTGCAGAGTGGAGCTTCAGAGTGGAGCTTCAGAGTGCAGAGTGGAGCTTCAGAGTGGAGCTTCAGAGTGGAGCTTCAGAGTGGAGCTTCAGAGTGGAGCTTCAGAGTGGAGCTTCAGAGTGGAGCTTCAGAGTGGAGCTTCAGAGTGGAGCTTCAGAGTGGAGCTTCAGAGTGGAGCTTCAGAGTGGAGCTTCAGAGTGGAGCTTCAGAGTGGAGCTTCAGAGTGGAGCTTCAGAGTGGAGCTTCAGAGTGGAGCTTCAGAGTGGAGCTTCAGAGTGGAGCTTCAGAGTGGAGCTTCAGAGTGGAGCTTCAGAGTGGAGATTCAGAGTGGAGATTCAGAGTGCAGATTCAGAGTGCAGATTCAGAGTGCAGATTCAGAGTGCAGAGTGGAGCTTCAGAGTGGAGCTTCAGAGTGCAGAGTGGAGCTTCAGAGTGGAGCTTCAGAGTGCAGAGTGGAGCTTCAGAGTGCAGAGTGGAGCTTCAGAGTGGAGCTTCAGAGTGCAGAGTGGAGCTTCAGAGTGGAGCTTCAGAGTGGAGCTTCAGAGTGCAGAGTGGAGCTTCAGAGTGCAGAGTGGAGCTTCAGAGTGCAGAGTGGAGCTTCAGAGTGCAGCTTCAGAGTGCAGCTTCAGAGTGCAGCTTCAGAGTGCAGCTTCAGAGTGCAGCTTCAGAGTGCAGCTTCAGAGTGCAGAGTGGAGCTTCAGAGTGCAGAGTGGAGCTTCAGAGTGCAGAGTGGAGCTTCAGAGTGCAGAGTGGAGCTTCAGAGTGCAGAGTGGAGCTTCAGAGTGCAGAGTGGAGCTTCAGAGTGCAGAGTGGAGCTTCAGAGTGCAGAGTGGAGCTTCAGAGTGCAGAGTGGAGCTTCAGAGTGCAGAGTGGAGCTTCAGAGTGCAGAGTGGAGCTTCAGAGTGCAGAGTGGAGCTTCAGAGTGCAGAGTGGAGCTTCAGAGTGCAGAGTGGAGCTTCAGAGTGGAGCTTCAGAGTGGAGCTTCAGAGTGGAGCTTCAGAGTGGAGCTTCAGAGTGGAGCTTCAGAGTGGAGCTTCAGAGTGGAGCTTCAGAGTGGAGCTTCAGAGTGGAGCTTCAGAGTGGAGCTTCAGAGTGGAGCTTCAGAGTGGAGCTTCAGAGTGGAGCTTCAGAGTGGAGCTTCAGAGTGGAGCTTCAGAGCGCAGAGTGGAGCTTCAGAGTGGAGCTTCAGAGTGGAGCTTCAGAGTGGAGCTTCAGAGTGGAGCTTCAGAGTGGAGCTTCAGAGTGGAGCTTCAGAGCGCAGAGTGGAGCTTCAGAGTGGAGCTTCAGAGTGGAGCTTCAGAGCGCAGAGTGGAGCTTCAGAGTGGAGCTTCAGAGTGGAGCTTCAGAGCGCAGAGTGGAGCTTCAGAGTGGAGCTTCAGAGCGCAGAGTGGAGCTTCAGAGCGCAGAGTGGAGCTTCAGAGCGCAGAGTGGAGCTTCAGAGCGCAGAGTGGAGCTTCAGAGCGCAGAGTGGAGCTTCAGAGCGCAGAGTGGAGCTTCAGAGCGCAGAGTGGAGCTTCAGAGCGCAGAGTGGAGCTTCAGAGCGCAGAGTGGAGCTTCAGAGCGCAGAGTGGAGCTTCAGAGCGCAGAGTGGAGCTTCAGAGCGCAGAGTGGAGCTTCAGAGTGCAGAGTGGAGCTTCAGAGTGGAGCTTCAGAGTGCAGAGTGGAGCTTCAGAGTGGAGCTTCAGAGTGCAGAGTGGAGCTTCAGAGTGGAGCTTCAGAGTGCAGAGTGGAGCTTCAGAGTGGAGCTTCAGAGTGCAGAGTGGAGCTTCAGAGTGCAGAGTGGAGCTTCAGAGTGCAGAGTGGAGCTTCAGAGTGGAGCTTCAGAGTGCAGAGTGGAGCTTCAGAGTGGAGCTTCAGAGTGCAGAGTGGAGCTTCAGAGTGGAGCTTCAGAGTGCAGAGTGGAGCTTCAGAGTGGAGCTTCAGAGTGCAGAGTGGAGCTTCAGAGTGGAGCTTCAGAGTGCAGAGTGGAGCTTCAGAGTGGAGCTTCAGAGTGCAGAGTGGAGCTTCAGAGTGGAGCTTCAGAGTGCAGAGTGGAGCTTCAGAGTGCAGAGTGGAGCTTCAGAGTGGAGCTTCAGAGTGCAGAGTGGAGCTTCAGAGTGGAGCTTCAGAGTGCAGAGTGGAGCTTCAGAGTGGAGCTTCAGAGTGCAGAGTGGAGCTTCAGAGTGGAGCTTCAGAGTGGAGCTTCAGAGTGCAGAGTGGAGCTTCAGAGTGGAGCTTCAGAGTGCAGAGTGGAGCTTCAGAGTGGAGCTTCAGAGTGCAGAGTGGAGCTTCAGAGTGGAGCTTCAGAGTGGAGCTTCAGAGTGGAGCTTCAGAGTGGAGCTTCAGAGTGGAGCTTCAGAGTGGAGCTTCAGAGTGGAGCTTCAGAGTGGAGCTTCAGAGTGGAGCTTCAGAGTGGAGCTTCAGAGTGGAGCTTCAGAGTGGAGCTTCAGAGTGGAGCTTCAGAGTGGAGCTTCAGAGTGGAGCTTCAGAGTGCAGAGTGGAGCTTCAGAGTGGAGCTTCAGAGTGGAGCTTCAGAGTGGAGCTTCAGAGTGGAGCTTCAGAGTGGAGCTTCAGAGTGGAGCTTCAGAGTGGAGCTTCAGAGTGGAGCTTCAGAGTGGAGCTTCAGAGTGGAGCTTCAGAGTGGAGCTTCAGAGTGGAGCTTCAGAGTGGAGCTTCAGAGTGCAGAGTGGAGCTTCAGAGTGCAGAGTGGAGCTTCAGAGTGCAGAGTGGAGCTTCAGAGTGGAGCTTCATAGTGCAGAGTGCAGATTCAGAGTGGAGCTTCAGAGTGCAGAGTGGAGCTTCAGAGTGGAGCTTCAGAGTGGAGCTTCAGAGTGGAGCTTCAGAGTGGAGCTTCAGAGTGGAGCTTCAGAGTGGAGCTTCAGAGTGGAGCTTCAGAGTGGAGCTTCAGAGTGGAGCTTCAGAGTGCAGAGTGGAGCTTCAGAGTGCAGAGTGGAGCTTCAGAGTGCAGAGTGGAGCTTCAGAGTGCAGAGTGGAGCTTCAGAGTGCAGAGTGGAGCTTCAGAGTGTCAAGAGCAATGCCAATAGCTCTAACTTTAACAAAGGCAAAACCATTGCATTGTAAATGCTTGTTATTTTACCGAATCACATGCTCATGCTGCTGCCTGGTTTGTCTACATGCACACAGGCAGAATCACTCGGTACAAAATGGCTCCTGTTCACTCGTCAGTACGGTCTTGCGCCGCCCCACCTTCCCCCTGCCAAATACATTCATTCCAAATACTGCTTATTTTCATATCAGACTGACTTCTCACATCTGGGATAGCAGGGGCACCTTCCACAGTGATTAGTGCTTCACAAAAAATAATTCTCGGCTAGCGCTCAGAAGCCTTGAAGCTTTGATTGAATGACACTGCAGTTTGATGCCCCGCTCGTTTTTTGATGCTATGCGTTCCAGACACTGATTTTATTAAGACTCACTTGGAGCTCTAAACTGTCACTTGATCTTTCTTTGGGTCATTTCGTTTGCCCGGAAGGACTAACATATCTGTGAAACCCTCTTCTTTTATAGTTTGAGCATCGTCTTCGTTTAGCAGGATAACATTATACATTTGAAAATACAAATATCCGGGAAGAGCAGAGAGCAAATCTCCGCGATGTTGGGCATTCTCCTATCATAAAGGAAGCGTGTTGGTGGGACCTGTGGCATCTAACGCATCATTTAACCCTATATGCGTGGGCACCTACCACAATAATGTATAGGATGAGTTTGTTCCGTTCCCGTTTTTAATTTGATGTAAAACTCAAATCACTGCACACTCTCTACTACACACTCTCTACTACACACTCTCTACTACAGTCACTACTCTCTACTACACACTCCCTACTACAGTCACTACTCTCTACTACACATTCTGCTACACACTCCCTACTACAGTCACTACTCTCTACTACACATTCTGCTACACACTCTCTACTACAGTCACTACTCTCTGCTACGCACTCTACTCTCTACTACACACTCTCTACTACACACTCTACTACACACTCTCTACTACAGTCACTACTCTCTGCTACGCACTCTACTCTCTACTCCACACTCTACTACACACTCTCTACTACAGTCGCTACTCTCTACTACACACTGTACTACACTCTACTACAGTCACTACTCTCTACTACACACTACTACCCACTCTCTACTACAGTCACTACTCTCTACTACACACTCACTACACACTCACTACTACAGCCACTACTCTCTTCGACACACTCTATACTAGACACTCTCTACTACACACTATCTACTACAGTCACTACTCTCTACTACACACTGTACTACACACTCTACTACAGTCACTACTCTCTACTACACACTACTACACACTCTCTACTACAGTCACTACTCTCTACTACACACTCTACTACACACTCACTACACACTCACTACTACAGCCACTACTCTCTTCGACACTCTATACTAGACACTCTCTACTACACACTATCTACTACAGTCACTACTTACTACACTCTCTACTACACACTCTACTACACACTCTACTACACACTCTACTACACACTCTACTACACACTCTACTACACACTCTACTACACACTCTACTACACACTCTACTACACACTCTACATTACACACTCTACATTACACACTCTACATTACACACTCTCTACTACACACTCTCTACTACACACTCTCTACTACACACTCTCTACTACACACTCTACTACACACTCTGCTACACACACGCTCTACTACACACTCTACTACACACCCTCTACTACTCTCTACTACTCTACTACACATTCTCTACTACTCTACTACACACTCACTACTTTCTACTACACTCTACTACAGACTCTCCACTCTCTACTCCACACTCTCTACTCCACACTCTCTACTTCAATCTCTCTACCTCAATCTCTCTAATTCAATCTCTCTACCTCAATCTCTCTACCTCAATCTCTCTACTTCAATCTCTCTACTTCAATCTCTCTACTTCACATTCTGTATTACACACTCTCTACTACACACTCACTACTCTCTACTACACACTCTCTACTACACACTCTACTACACTCCCTACTACACATTCTCCTACACACTCTACTACACACTCTACTACACACTCACCACTCTACTACACACTCACCACTCTACTACACACTCACTAGTCTCTACTGCTCACTCTCTACTACACACTCTCTACTACACACTCTCTACTACACACTCTCTACTACACACTCTCTACTACACACTCTCTACTACACACTCACTAGTCTCTACTACACACTCACTACTCTCTACTACACACTCACTACTCTCTACTACACACTCTACTACTCACTTACTACTCTCTACTCACTCTCTACTACTCACTACTACTCTCTCTACTACTCACTATTACTCTCTCTACTACTCTCTCTACTACTCACTCTCTACTACTCACTCTCTACTGCTCATGACAATGCCATTTATTTATCTGTTTCCAAAACCAACACATAAATAAAACATTTGTCATTTACAATGCCAAAAGCGCTAACTTTTGCAAAGGCGAGACCGTTGCATTGTAAATGCTTGTTATTAATCTGCAGACAGTATTATACATAGAGAGCACGTAGAAAGAGAACAAACTACATTTCCCATGAGTCTAGCTCTTTCTGTAGTTCTTTGGTAACTTCATGTACACGTCTCGAAGAACATGATCAGCTAGCGCCGCAGTGCTGGCGCGCACCGGTGTAAGATTAAACATCTCTAGTATTTAAACCCGAGCCTCACCGTCCGCCGGTCACCTCCGGTTCCAGCTCGTGTCCGGCCCAGGGTACCGACGGACAGGTGAGTAAACGCGCAAGCGAGTGATCCACTTCTGGAAGCCGCTTTGATTTAAATGCTGACTGTATTGCAGTGTTTGATAGAAAAGACCTCATTTCTTGATCGTTTAAAGAGTTTGTTTTATACGCGCTACCTGGGTTTTACAGTAAGAGAAATAGGAGAGCTTTTAGAATCACCCTGAGTACATTTTTGGTTTTAAATAATTGCACATCCTGAATATTTTGGAAAAAAACAACTTGGTAAACAAGATTAGCGGTTAAATAGGGAGGAATTTCCACCAGATGTCTAAGGCCAAATATTTAAGATCTAGTCATGAATTGCTGGCAATACTGGGTAGGTAATAAGAACAGCATCTACCACACCTTGTGAGATATATATGGTAAAACTCTTTTTCCATTCCTGTGTAAAACATGGTCATGATTATGCAAACTGTTGACAGCTAAAAAACTACAAGGTAGCCATATCCACAGACTGCTGGATGAATCTGTGAATATGTTTTTTATTTCTCATCTGTTGGACTTGGCCCTTTTTTGCAGGGTCATCCCTGAACTTTTTCCCTTCCTCCTGTATTTTCTCTGACCTGTTTTTGTTGGTTTTATGACTCCGGGCACTTTACCACTGCTGATCAGTGCTTAAGTGCATATGCTCTCCCTATTATAAATTAAGGTATGAATTTGTGATTCCATGAGTGGCTGGTTTGGTTTACCTGTCATACCCTGCACCAGGGGTTGCCCAGGGCTTGTAAACCAAATGCTGCTGGTGGGCTTGCGGTATAACAATAATAGGCCTGACTCCAATCAGTAAGGCTGAGTCCACTAAACCAAAAACCAACAAGAATGCCAATACTGATCATAATTTTAAACAATTGAATGCGTGGTGCAAGGATATCCAAGACAAGCAACCATAACCTTATTAATAGCTTTTAATTTCAATGTTCAAAAAAAAGTTTTGATTGCAAATCATATACAGGGGATATGTACAAACATGTACTACAAAAGAACTTAATAAATACCTTCTATGCACAATTATTGACAAACACTCCCACTATTACTACAAACGAACAGTCTCATACATTCATAACCTTTCCATTCATCCACACACCACTCAGATCACACCACGAAGTCCTTATGGACCACTATAACTTTTCAAATTTATTAAAGAGGCCCAATCACCCACCAAACACAGTATTAAGAGGTTCACATTTACATTCAACGGTGCAAAAAATTGCATACAAGGCAATGTATCAAATAATGCACACAAGAAAACTTCCAAATTACTAAGGATAAACAATTATCTTTACAATGCACCAAAACCTTGATCGTAACAATTAAACACAATTGTGTGGTAGTGAAAAAAGAAGGGTTTACGCGTTTCAAACCCCATCCAATGCAGGGGTTCTCATCAGGACCAAGAAACACTGTGGAAACAAAAACAAAAAAAGACAACAATTGTCATGACCTCACTTTTACTAAATTTGCCCAACGCTCCTTACCGGCCACCACGGGCCAACACTTACCAATTTAAAAAAAGAAAAGCCACAGCCGTGGACCTTCCTCGTAGTTTAGCTCACTGTGTGATTCTAGAAAAGAAAAAAAGAAAGAAACAGACAAAACGCATCCTGTAGTCAACTTCAAAGACAACGTCTGTAAAAATGACCCATTGCTGACACTTAAACTTACTTCATTCAAAAGATTCCCAGTGGAGGATTTTTTGCCACATATGTGAAACATCCATCAAGATGCTGGTGCCCGGGCACCTATTTAGAACAAGCAATGGAAATGCAATAGGTCTCGCATTAGAAAAGTTGGAGCTATTGGTCTTGTAAATGACACATTTTATTTATGTGTTGGTTTTTAAAATAGCTAAATTGATAGCTTTGTCATTTACAATGCCAATAGTTATAACTTTTGCAAATGTGACACCTATAGCATTTGTAATGCAATATGTTTTATTTACGTGACTTATATGTATTCATATTACAAATAACAATGGCCTTTATTTTTTTTAATTAATACTTAAATAAAAAGTTATTGTAATTTATAATGGCAATTGATACCGAGGGTTGTGAATAACCTGAAGCGATCACTGAATTTAGAGAAGATACCACAGAGGGTTAGTTTGTTTATAGCAGGAGTTCTTGTTGTAATTGCAGGTAACAAGTTCCAGTCCTTGCAAAATAACGCAGTGGGCTATGTCTTTGGAGCACACATCTCCATGCAAATGGCGAGATTTACGTTTGAATATGTGCGAGGTATTTTCTAAAATGAGAGCGTTTGGTAGTAATTAATACCATTATTTAGTTACCAAAAAAACAAAAACAGTAAGACGAACAAGACGGAGGGCATTGCTGTGGGGAGGGGGGAGGAGAAATGCGAAACGGCCGCAGCAGGGGGCGGAGCGGGGAGAGCGGCGATGGGGGAGAGACACGGGCCGTAGTGTGAAGCAGCAGGGGCCTTTGTGCCACAGACCTCAGACACAGCTTACAGTTAACTTGCCTGATTGATACCGAAGGTTGTGAATAAGGTAACAAGTTCCAGTCCTTGCAAAATAACGCAGTGGGCTATGTCTTTGGAGCAAACATTTCCATGCAAATGGCGAGATTTACGTTTGAACATGTGCGAGGTATTTGCTAAAATGAGAGCGTTTGGTAGTAATTAATACCATTATTTAGTTACCAAAAAACACAAGATCACCGCGAAATAAGAAAGTATAACTTGAATCCTAAAACAAAGGTGAATGAACACAGGCGTGCTGGCCACAGAATATGCAAATCGGTTTAATGCAGCTGCACGCAAGACCACAGTATTGACATTTGACAGGAGTATACACTTATGAATTCTGTGAAACGTACATGTGCCCTTCGGTGTACTGCTAGAAAAATAAATACGTAAAGTACACTCTGAGAGCACCAGATATAGAAAAAGCTTCAAGCAGCTATGGCATTTCTTCAACAGGAAAGTGGATTCGGCTGGGGGGGGTGAGGGGGGAGGCGGTTTGTTTTAGAAACAGAGGAAAGCAGGAGGAGGGGGCAGTCGGTTTTAAAAGACATTGTGATGATATGCGTTGTGAATGTATGCGTAACGTCATACATTCCATCACCACAGAACCTACGGAAGGTAAAGGCCGATCTGGAAGTCTTTTTAGCTGTTCTAAAGTTATCAATTGTTCCTCTATTATGACTGGATGATGTGAGTAAATACCGAGCTCTATGTTCAGACAGCCATCACTTTTTTGTAGGTAATGTTTTATTGAATTATAAAATGAACTTTTCATGACAATCGGCAAATCAGTGAATTCAGGCAGTCACTGGATTCTCAAAAACAGTGTCCCACAGTTGCATGGCATTCACTTGGGAGGCGTGGGAGGGAGGAGAAATACGAGACGGCCTTGCGGCCGTGAGACGTGTGAAGCAGGGGGCGGGGGGAGCGGATGCCTTTGAAGTGAAGCTAAGCTTCACTTCAAAGGTGTGGGAGGAGTGCGGCTGAGGGAACAGACGGTGATTTGACGATGTGCACGCGCATTTTAGGTCAATGCGCTTGCGCATTGACCTAAAAGCCACGGGCACAGCACCAAATCGTCCAGTTAGGTAAAGTCTGTTTAAGACGCTATAGTCTCGCAAGCTCAATGCGCATGCGCACTGACAGGCGAGACCTAAAAAACGGTAAACAATGGTTACAATCCTATTCTCTAGGGTTACGCTTAAAAGTGGACAAAGTTAGACTAACGATCCTGCCGGAGGATTGAGAGCTTAGACGGCCGACTACCGAGGTAAGCACCGCATCTGGGTATGAAGACGTATTGGAAGTACAACATTATAGAGGAGTGGTTAGCTAATTCAAACGTTTGTTTACAGCTGGTGAAAGCCAAATTTGACGGCGAGGGGAGTTTGCAAACATTGCCTTCTTGTTCACCATTAAGGCAGTAAATCTCCGCTGTACTGATTCTGTCTGGCATGCGATACCTGTGTGATTCCAGTGCCACGTTTTGAGAGGAGCGCAGCGAGGGGAGAGTGAGCTGCGAGAGGCTGCATGACCTCGCTGGCGTTGCCGCTGGCGATTTGGGCATCTAGAACAGAGCGCTGAAGAAAACGCTGCAGCTGGAGGCACTGCCGGAGAGCCACGGACTGGTCTGCCGCCCCCCCCTCAATCGGACCACAACTCTCGGAGGCTACCAGCCTCTCTGTGCCGCGGTAGTGTGGCCGTGGCTGACTGACTGGTGCGGGTAGGGTGACCAACCGTCCGTAAATTTCACAGACAGTCCGTAATTTCGGCCGTCTGTCCGTGAAGGATTCTTTAACGGACGCCATTTGCCCGTCATTTTAACAGGGCACCGTTGCCTCACCCTAAAGCCGGCACAGCTTGCACCCACCTCCCTTCTTCACTCCGATGCTGCACCAAAGCTCCTCAGATACCCAGCAGCATTGGAGAGGCGCAGCGGGATGGAAACCCTCACACCTCCAGCCCTTGATGACCTGCTTCGAAGGTGACTTAGAGGGAGGGGCTGCAGGTTTAGGAGCAGCGACATCTATTCACATGCAAACAGCCCTGAATGCATCATGTCTCTGCTATTTAGAGGGAGGCTCACACATTCCATTTCTACCCAGGGCCCCAAACATCCTAGACTCTGCCAGATTACACCCCTGATTACACCGAGGCAGCAGGTGCTTCTCGTCACCGAGCTTAATTACTGTCACTAAATTGTAAGCAAACCTCGGTTCTTCAAACATTCAGTCTATAATGTAAGAAAATAAAGAAATGGCACAATCACACTCACACTGATTAACAAAGTATGGAGGACAATCAGTTCAATCAGTTCTCTTAGAGTATCTCCTGTAAGTTCTGTACATCACAGTGGGCGATGGCATTTTGGACAAAGAGCCTGTCTTCTCGTTGTCTTGTGCAGGAGGGGGCGAGGAGCCCAAGATGATACTAGAATACTGCATGCCCACCCCTGTGCCCACCCTGGTGGATCCTGTTCCCTCTCCTGTGATGGCTCCTGCCCTCCCCTCAGTGGTGGCTCCAGTCCACCCCCGCCTGTGATGGCTCCTGTCCCCCCATGTTGTAGCTCCATTCCACCCCCACCTGTGATGGCTCTTGTCCCCCCCTGTGGTGGATCCTGTCTCCGCCCTGGGTGGCTTCTGTCCCAGTCCTGGAACGGCCCCTGCAGCGAGGGTGAAGTTCTTGATGGGCCTCTTCTCAAAATGGCTCAGCTCAAAATTAATATGAAAAGGTGGGCGAGTAAGTAAGTGAAGGGATGGGTGAATGGCTGGATGAATTAGTGAAAGGGTGAATGGATGAATGAAAGGGTGAATGAATGGATAATGAGAGAGGATGGATGGATTGATGAGTGAGGGGAAGGATGGAGAGAAACTGTAAATAGCTGGATGTATGGGTGGAAGGGTAGCTGGATGATGGATGAGGGGAAAGATGGATGAGGGGAAGGATGATGAATGAGGAGAAGGAAGGATGGATGGATGGAGGGGAAGGGTAGATGGAGGAGGGGAAGGATGGATGGATGGAGTGGAAGGATGGATGGATGAGGAGAAGGATGGATGGGTGAGGGTAAGGATGGATGATGGATGAAAGGAAGGAAGGATGGATGAGGGGAAGGATGGATGGATGGGGGGAAGGATGGATGGATGAGGGGAAGGATGGATGAGGGGAAGGAAGGATGGATGGATGGGTGAGGGGATAGATGGATGGGTGAGGGGAAGGATGGAGAGAAAATGTAAATAGCTGGATGTATGGGTGGAAGGGTAGCTGGATGATGGATGAGGGGAAAGATGGATGAGTGGAAGGATGATGGATGAGAAGGATTGATGGATGGATGGATGGAGGGGAAGGATGGATGGATGAGGGGAAGGATGGATGGAGGGGAAGGATGGATGGATGAGAAGGATGGATGGATGGATGGATGGGTGAGGGGAAGGATGGATGGATGGGTGAGGGGAAGGATGGATGATGGATGGAAGGAAGGAAGGATGAGGGGGAAGGATGGATGGATGAGGGGAAGGATGGATGAGGGGAAGGAAGGATGGATGGATGGATGGGTGAGGGGATGGATGGATGGATGGATGGATGGATGGGTGAGGGGAAGGATGGAGAGAAAATGTAAATAGCTGGATGTATGGGTGGAAGGGTAGCTGGATGATGGATGAGAGGAAAGATGGATGAGCGGAAGGATGATGGATGAGGAGAAGGATGGATGGATGGAGGGGAAGGATGGATGGATGAGGGGAAGGATGGATGGATGGAGGGGAAGGATGGATGGATGAGGAGAAGGATGGATGGGTGAGGGGAAGGATGGATGAAAGGAAGGATGGATGAGGGGAAGGATGGATGGATGAGGGGAAGGATGGATGAGGGGAAAGGAAGGATGGATGGGTGAGGGGATGGATGGATGGATGGGTGAGGGGATGGATGGATGGATGAGGGGATGGATGGATGAGGGGATGGATAGAGGGGAAGAATGGATGGATGGGTGAGGGGAAGAATGGATGGATGAGGGGATGGATAGATGGATGGATGGGTGAGGGGATGGATGGATGGTGAGGGGATGGATGGATGGATGAGGGGATGGATGGATGAGGGGATGGATAGAGGGGAAGGATGGATGGATGGGTGGGTGAAAGGATGGATGGATGATGAGGGGAAGGATGGATGATGAGGGGAAGGATGGATGGATGGATGATGAGGGGAAGGATGGATGATGAGGGGCAGGATGGATGGATGGATGGATGATGAGGGGAAGGATGGATGGATGGATGGATGAGGGGATGGATGGATGAGGGGAAGGAAGGATGGATGGGTGAGGGGATGGATGGATGGATGGATGGGTGAGGGGATGGATGGATGGATGAGGGGATGGATGGATGGATGAGGGGATGGATAGAGGGGAAGGATGGATGGATGGATGGGTGAGGGGATGAATGGATGAGGGGATGGATGGGTGAGGGGATGGATAGAGGGGAAGGATGGATGGATGGATGATGAGGGGAAGGATGGATGATGAGGGGAAGGATGGATGATGAGGGAATTGATGGATGATGAGGGGGTGGGTGAAAGGATGGATGATGAGGGGAACGGTGGATGGATGGATGGAGAGGGGAAGGGTGGATGGATGGATGGATGTTGAGGGGGTGGGTGAAAGGATGGATGGATGATGAGGGAATGGATGGATGATGAGGGGGTGGGTGAAAGGATGGATGGATGATGAGGGGATGGATGGATGGATGATGAGGGGAAGGATGGATGGATGATGAGTGGGTGGGTAGAAGGATGGATGGATGATGAGGGAAAAGGATGGATGATGAGGGGAAGGATGGATGGATGATGAGGGGAAGGACGGATGGATGGATGGATGGATGATGGGTGGGTGAAAGGATGGATGGATGGAGAGTCGGTGGGTGAAAGGATGGATGGATGATGAATGGGTGGGTGAAAGGATGGATGGATGGAGAGTCGGTGGGTGAAAGGATGGATGGATGATGAGTGGGTGGGTGAAAGGATGGATGGATGATGAGTGGGTGGGTGAAAGGATGGATGGATGGATGGATGAGTGGGTGGGTGGATAGTGGGTGGGTGAAAGGATGGATTAGTGGATTGGATGGTGGGTGGGTGAAAGGATGGATTGGTGGGTGGATGGTTGGGTGGGTAGGTGGATGAGTGAAATGATGATGGATGGATTGATAAGTGCAAGGGTGAATGAATGGACGTATCAGTGAAAGGGTGGATGTAAAGATGGATGAGTGAGTGAAAGGGTGGGTAGATGGACAAAAGGATGAATAGATGTGTGAAGGAGTGAAATGATAGATGGATGAGTGATAGGATCAATGGATGGATTCATGAGTGGATGAGTAGATGGATGGATGGGTGGGTGGATGGATGGATGGATGGAGGGAAGGATGGCTAAGTGAAAGGGTCGATGGAGAGAGAAAGGGAGGATGGATGGATGACTAAAATAGTGGATGGGTGGAAGGATTAGTAAGTGAAAGGATGGCTGGATTGGTGAAAGGGTAAATGGCTGAATGGATGAGTGAATGGATGGATGGGATGAAGAGTGGATGGATAAGTGTACAGATGGATAGGGTGAAAGGGTGGATGGATGGATGGATAATGGAGATGAGTGAAAGGATGGATGAGGGGATGGATGAAGGGATGGATGAGTGAAATGATAGATGGAAGGATACATGATGGATAGGTTTGCAAACGGTTGAATATGTTTGGAAATGGCTGGGCTTACTTATATACTATTGCACGACCTCTGATGTGTCTGTAAAACGTACCTATTGTCCTGAAGTTTTGTCCTGAATTTTGACCTCCTGTCCTGAATTTGTGTCCTGAATTTTGACCCTTTGTCCTGAATTTTTACACTCACCGTCCTGAATTTGCACCAATGCCAGTTGGTCACCCTAGGTGCGGGGAGACCCGCAGGCTGCCAGCTGAGCGCACCTGAACCTGCGGCTCGGCCTCCAGTTGGTGGGAGCCGCGAGGTCAACACCTGGTGCGGTTTGGGAACCGTGAATGCTTCCTTAATGCGGCAGGAGCCGCTACCGCACATTATCGCACATTACACTCTAACTAATTTACCGAGGACATCTGAGGACATCTGAAAGACTCAGTGAGTACCAGTGCCAGATCTTCCAGAGAGCCTGCAGAGAGCCCGCAGCCAGTGTTGTTGAAGCTGCTGCGAAGGAGCCGGACGCTCTCTGGTCTCCGCCTGCTTCCACGCCGACATTTTGGATATTTCGGACATTTCAACTCACTGAGTGAGCAAGGGAGCTAGTGCCGTCCAGCGGAGACGAATTTCTTTGATCGCTGGCATTGTTTGGTGAGTGAGCGACCACTGGCAGATAGTGTGTGGCAGCTCCGTGGCTCTTTGTGGCCGTGGCCGACTCCGTTCCGCTGGGTTTGCCACTCTGGTCCGGACTTTTGCACTGATAGATGCGAGGTACCCATGCAGTGCAACACGAAGGGAGCTGGATTTAACGAGTAAGACCAACAGGTTATACTTCCAGCCCAGTGAAATTTTGCAAAAGAAAGATTTAAAAACACAGAGTATTACACTCTCTGGAATTGTTTTTTTTATGTTTGTGCACATTGGAGATTGACGGACTGACGACTTGACTGCATTTTCTGCCGCTATTATCCGACAAAGTGAAATTGAGCTGTTTATTGTCCGTAATAACCGGAGGACGGCCGGGAATCAGAAAGCATTCAGCGAAGTACGTTTGGGGCAGGCAATTGTATCCTAAGGGGGACATCGCCAGCATTGTTTGGTGAGTGTTTGATCGCTGGCGGAGTGGGCGTGGCTACGACGCGGTTCTCTGTGTTTGGAGCCGGTTCTGCTTTTTGAGCATTGACACTCTTTCTCTAACCTCGCGGAGACCAGCTCAAGTAACCCTGCTATTCTAACACGAAGGGAATTTGAGGGAAGCAGGAAGACTAACAGGTCTTGCTACCAGCACCGTCATATTACTGACACAGCACCCCGCTCCTGATTGCTCCCATCTGTAAAACTCAGTGAATTCCTGTGAATAATCACAAATACCTGCAAACCCTGAAAACCCCCCGAAAAAACTGTGAGTGTGGGCTGAGTTGGAGCTGGGGCGGGGGAAGAGCAGGGTTGGAAACTGGAGCTGGAGTGGGAGTAGCGTGGTAAGAGGACTGTTGGTACCAATACACTTTGGTAAGGTTTCCACATACTTGTAGTTAGTTGCAACTATTATTGCGGTCATTTGAATCTACTTTGACATTGCTACTGGCAACAACATAACATAAGGCCCTATATTATAAGGTACTTACATACTTGACAACAACTGGCAGCACAAACAGCAGGTGTGCACAGCTGGAGCTGGAACTGAGATGCTGGAGCAGGGGCTGTAATAGTGGAATGGGAAGGAGGCACAGAGGGATAGAGGTATAATACGGTCTCCTGCCTGCTTTGCCGCACTTGCCTCATTTGCCTACGGCACCAAAATCACTATCGGATTTGCGCTTGGTCAACAGGTTTGCTGCAGATGTGAATAGACTGCCTCTAGCGCATTTGTATAGAGGGCTCCAGATTGTGTCTTCATGCTAGCTGGAGATTGCGGAGACTGTGCGGCAGGTCTAGCAGCCCAGAATAGCAGCAGGAGCTAGGACGTGGGTCGAATCACCTTCCCCTCGGGGCCCACAGATCGGTCTTGAGGCACAGTTTAGTGTACAAGGTAGGGCAAAATATAAAACAGCTACGAGGATTAAAGTTAGTTTTCTCATCAGGCTTCTGGGCCTCTAGCCTGGTTTGAGGCATTATAATACACATATTAACACAATCTAACACAAAATTACAACCTAATAAAACTTAATAAAACATGAGGTCAGGAAGAGACAGAGTGCCTTGCCCGCAACAAAAAGAAAAAGAAAAACACAAGGCACATCGGCAAACCATAACAAAGCAAAAACGGAGGGGGAAGCACAGACATGTAATATCACCACTATTTCGAGCCTTCATGAGAACAAACAATGGACCTAGTAAGGCGGAATTCTTAAAAGATCCAATAGGGATAATGATGACAAAGCAAGAGGAAGATAATCAACTACCCCCACCAATTACACCAATAACTAAGAACATTAGGGGCACACAATTAAGGGATACTAAAGGAGAACATGAAATAATGGTTTTGGACAACTCAAATGAAAAAAGAAACGCAACAGGCTTAACAGAGCATATGCCATATCAAGAATCAAGGGATCCTCTAGAGAACGAATGGGGACCCATAACAGACCGGGAGTTAATCACATCTAGAGAACAATCTAGAGAACATTCTCCGCACCTGACAGAAGGACCACATGAAGGACCATATGAAGATCCTGCCATATCACTTGGGCAACAAGCACAAAATCATGGCACAAGCAATATGGCACAACAACCATTAGAGGTACAGGTAAGAATTCTTAATCAAACATCAATGCAAGCACACCATGAGGAAGTAGATCAGAACACCAAAGCGCCTGAGGAACCCGCACAATCTGTACCGTCTGTAAAATTATGGCCAATAATAAAATCGCCTAAAGGGGAAAATCTGAACAAAAGTCTAGGTACCTACGAGCCAGCACCAACAACTAAAATGGCGTCACCAACAACTAAAAAAGCGCTATCAACTTACACAGGGACAGTATGGGATATTTTTTTCAAAACCTCACAACTCACTTTGGAGGCATTAAACTATCAATCAAACAAGATGGACGTGCAAGTTGACCTGCTAAACATCATGGCAAAGGCAATCTCCGGGATTGACCAAAAACTTTCTGATCTTAACTCCTTAATAGTGCGAGCACAGGCCTATGCAACCACTCTTAATACGGAATGTGCTTGTTGCCCAACAATGGACAAACTAGCAACAATCCCAGAGGTCATGATTACCCTTATTGAGGACCTAAAGATCAGGGTAAATGATGTCAACAAGCTTAATAGCATTCCGGCACGGCCTCAGAACAGCAACAGAGAAGAGGAATTGAAGAAACTAAGCATAACCTCAGACTCAGCCCTGACTTATCGAATTACAGATACTATAGAAGTATTAAACCTGGAGAATAAACAGGGAACCCCAACACAACTAATACAACAACACATGACCAGACGTATGAAGAAAAAACTAAAAAAAACAAAAAAAAAGGCAGAGAAAACGACACAACTGAGAAGAAGCTGGGGTCAGCCAAACTATGTCTTTACTGAACAAGAAACATTATTTAAACAGAAACAGGATCAGCAATTAAATATAAAACCATTCCCAATTTTTTCCAAACTGATTAAAACAAATAAACGATTAGTAGATGAGCAGGAGACTGCAAACTGTCTACCTGAATTAGCCACCAGAGAAATGCAGAAGAAAATGGAACAACTGGTGCCCAGAGAAACTCAGAAGAAACCTGAAAACTTGGAGGTAGCAAATAGAGTCCTCCCAGACACAACAATCATTAGCTCAGATAAAACCTCTACTGAATTCCCCAAAAGTATTATGGGTGAAGAAAGATCGAACTTTATGGGAGTTTAACTAAGCCCTCGGGGGAGAATAGCCCCGCGGCAATTAAACTCCTGCACAACATAACCCCCAATAACTTCTTTCTGGCTGAAAGAAGAGTTGCACGAACAAGCATCTTTCAGCCATCGTACAAATCAAAGGGCAGACATGACATCATAAATAGAGGTAACCTACTAAGGCTCTTTCATCATATTCCATCACTGTCTAGCATAACTAGTGCAGACATGGAGTGTGTTCACTTCAAACCAAGGGACGAAAACCCCAACCTAGAAAACACAGTAGTGACCTGGATAAATCATAACATAGCAGAGGCCGTACTCTTGGAAACTGAAACTTTCAAAAATTGGGGAATAGCAGGGATGACACCTGAGCTAGAAAAGTACCCACAAATCTTACTGGATCCATCAAACGATCTAAAGAAAGTAAAGCAAAATACGCGTAGCATACTTAAAGGCACTTCAAATAAGCAATTACAACAGAATTATAGCAACCTAAACATCATTGTAAGCACTCGGGGGGAAACGATTGTACAAAGAACAATAAAAGAAGATGCACCTCAAAAAACATCATGGAGGGAGAACTATAGTAGGAATCACAGTGGCACTCAGAGCTCTACTCGTCATACCTGACGCTAAAGAAAACAAGGGGGACTGCTCAGGGGACCTTGACCCCAAATATAGAACAAGCATCCTAAAAAAGGGAATCAACAGTGAACCAGGTCTAAAAATATATCAAAATCTAAAACTTGTTTCTTGGAATGTGGCTGGCCTACAAAATACCTTCAGACAAATAACAGCAAAAAATAAACTGCTAGATTGCGATAATATATGCCTACAAGAAAACCTGGGCAACTGAACCAGTACATCTGGAAGGGTACGCAGGCTTCCATCAACTCGCCACCAAACCCAATCGTTATGGAAGACCATCAGGCGGAATCTCAGTCTGTTAAACACGCAAAACAATTCATCGTCAAGAAGATAAACACCGACTCAAACATGCTACACGCACTGCTAATAGAAGGAAGAAACGCCAAGGAAAACATTTCATCCTTTCTCCTAATTAATGTATATTTAAACACATTGGCTCGATGGCAATTAAAATCTGCTCATCACGTGATTACAACGTTGCAGGAAATTCTATCCATACATCGGTCTCCGGCAAAATTGGTTGTGGGTGATTTTAACTTGCACCACTTGGGAACAAAACAGTCCGAAAGGATTCACCTAACTGGCGCGGAAAGAATCTTCAATAACTTTTTATTGGAATATCAATTAACGTCAGCAGAGCACCTACAAAAACCTGATCTAAACAAACAATTGAGAGCCACATTTAAGAACAGCTCCACAATTGACTATATTTTTCTCTGCGACCAGTTAGCCTCCAAAAATTTCAGATTTCAAAATAAAAACGGACGAAACAAGCGACCATGCATTACTCCTGGTAGAACTTAACGTCACCTCAGAAAAACGGGAAAGAATTACAACAATTTTCCAATCTAACGGTGATGAAGAACACGCCGTGGTGAGGCGAATAAAATGGAATTCGCATCAGGTGACTGCGCTGAAAAATTGGAAAGAAAAAAAAGAGCAAAAAGGGAACAACTTTGTGGCAGGACCCCACAGGGAAAATTGGACAAATTGGACAAACAAACTGAAAATATGTTTGAAGAAAGGTGAGCCCAACCCTAATGAGAAGAAGACATCAAAACCTACAGACAAAAACAATCAATTGTTGGATATAACTCGTAATCTGAAAAGGGCAAGAAGAGCATATAAAACCGCTGGTTCAAAGAATACATGGGACAAACACAATAAACTGCACAAAGAACAGAAACAATTGCTCTGGATAATCAAACAAAACAGGCTCGAAGGAGAGTGGATTAAAATATATGAACTAACAAAACCTCACAAACAACTGCAACTTTGGCAATATATAGCAAAGCTGGATAATGAGAAGATAATCCGGAGTAATGTTGTTCACACTGATGCATGGGTGAGACATGTAGACACAATATACATGGATAAGGAAGAACGCACTAAAAGTGGAAGTGCCACAACGTACATAGAGAGCACTCAAAACAACGCAGAAACCTTTAACTCCACAAACAGTCATGCCTAAAGATCAAGATATAAAGGCGGTGGAAAAAGTGGTAAAAAAGATGAGGAAAGACGGGGTACCAGGACCCAATGGTCTCCCGGCTGCAATGTTTAAGGAGGACCCAAATTACTTGGGGAGAGTCCTATCAGGACTATTTATCGAATGCCGATTGCACGGCAAGGTGTCAGACTCGTGGCGCGGATCAATTCTACAACCCATATTCAAGAAGGGTGATAATACAGATCTAAAAAACTACAGACTAATAGCCCTTTTGAATATTGAAGGGAAGGCTTATGCAAGTACCCTGCTGACAGAATTAACTAGATGGGTTGAAGAAAATGATATTCTCCCTTTTTACCAAACTGGGTTCCGCAAAGGCTGTTCGACCATAGACAATATCCTATTTGGGACAGCAAGCTAACGGCAGGGAAATCAAACCAGTCTATGCTTGCTTCATAGATTATTCAGCAGCGTTTGATGGAGTATCACGCGACAAGCTTTGGACTAAACTGCGCAATTGGCAAATTCCTTCTGACCTCCTAAATGCGATCATATCTCTTTATAGCAACACCTGGATCAGAGTTAAATTGGTTAATAACATCACAACAAAAAAGTGCCTCACAAATCGGGGCTTAAGAAAGGGATGCATACTTGCCCCTACCCTTTTTAACTTATATACCGCAGACCTGGGTAAGACGATACAAAACGCTAACCTAGCAGTTCCAAAAATTGGGGGCAGTAAAATTCAAATCCTACAATACGCGGACGATCTGGTGGTGATGGACCATACGAAAATAGGCTTACAAAAGGCTCTCAATGCTCTAAACGACTACAACCTAAACAATGAACTAAAGATAAATGTGGGAAAGACCAAAGTTGTGATCTTTGGGAATTGCAAAAGAAAAACAGCCCTAAAATGGGAAAGGAGGCAATAACAGTTTCAAAATTCTACGATTATCTTGGGTGTTGGTTGAGCGATAGAGGAAAAGCTAACATGCACTTACATAAAATGGAATCTAAGGTGGAATCTACAATTTATGCTTTGTGCAAATTACAAGAGAAAATGCAGAGCCCCACCACCATTCCAATCAGAAAGGTATTACAAGCAAAAATAAGGGCTGTCGCAAGATACGCCCATCAGGCCTTCCCAGGCAAAATGAGTACAATGATGGATAAAGCACATTGCCGTGCATACAAACGTGTCTTAAAACTACAGAAATACACACGTAATAGCGGGATTCGCTTAGAATTCGGCCTGGTCCATCAGAGCAAAGAATGCCTAGGAGCACATGCTAAATACTACTTTTCTGTACTTAGAGGGCCGGAAGGGAGCTTGAAGAGCAGGCTAAAACCCATTTACGATGGCTCCCCTAATCCATGGCAGGCCTACCTGCAGGAAGCAGTAGAAGTTTTGGGCCTGGCAATGCAAAATTGGAGCCAGGAAGGCATAACTTATCCAATCATCAAAAAGGCAATAAACAAACAATGCTACCAGCTATCAAGAGAAAATGATTTAACAAATCTGGAAAAAGGAAGATGTCAAACGGGGATAATAGCAACATACAAAGAACACAAACTTCAGCCCTACCTTAACCAAGCACTCGGGAGAAAGGCCCTAAAAAACATCCAGTGGGCTAGACTGGTATCACTCCCAATAAAAGAGTTAAATCCTGGTTGGAAAACCTTGGAAAACAATGTAGAATATGCAATTTTAAAACAGAATCACTGCAACATCTAATGTGTTGTTGCACAGGCTTCTTACAATCCCGGCGGAAGTTACGAACACCTATATAAAGGTGTTCGAACAACAAAGGAAGCACACAATTACACTCGCTTGCACAGAAACAACGGACATTGCCAGAATTGGGAGATACATGCAGGAAGTCCGCTCTAAATTGGAGAAGGCGGATGAATCTGATAATTTGCACATAAAACCTCACGATCAGTAATAATAAGTCCCACAGCAGCCATAAGACTTTTAAAGACTTTATGATTTTTCTAACTTTTATACTGTTTTTATGCTTAGCTATAGAAAGAATGTATGTATCCTTTGTATTTTAAAGTGCGATATATTGCAAATGGTTTTAAGTAACTGCGCAATAAAAATAAAATGATGATGATGCGTTCTTACGGACAAGCACCATAAATTAAAAGGTACGACTTGGACTAACTTTGTCCACTTTTAAGCGTAACCCTAGAGAACGGGATTGTAACCATCATTTACCGTTTTTTCTAAATAGGTGCCCGGGCACCAGCATCCTGATGGATGTTTCACATATGTGGCAAAAAATCCTCCACTAGGAATCTTTTGTATGAAGTAAGTTTAAGTGTCAGCAATGGGCCATTTTTACAGACGTCTAATTTGAAGTTGACTACAGGACGCGTTTGGTCTGTTTCTTTATTTTTTTCTTTTCTAGAATCACACAATGAGCTAAACTACGAGGAAGGTCCACGGCTGTGTCTTTTCTTTTTTTAAATTGGTAAGTGTTGGCCAGTGGTGACCGGTGAGGAGCGTTCGGCAAATTTAGTAAAAGTGAGGTCATGACAATTGTTGTATTTTTTTGTTTTTGTTTCCACAGTGTTTCTTGGTCCTGATGAGAACCCCTGCATTGGATGGGGTTTGAAACGCATAGACCCTTCTTTTTTCACTACCAAACAATTGCGTTTAATTGTTACGATCAAGGTTTTGGTGCATTCTAAAGATAATTGTTTATCCTTAGTAATTTTGAAGTTTTCTTGTGTTCATTATTTGGTACATTGCCTTGTATGCAATTTTTTTGCACCGTTGAATGTAAATTTTAACCCCTTAATGCTGTGTTTAGTGGGTGATTGGGCCTCTTTAATACATTTGAAAAGTTATAGTGGCCCATAAGGACTTCGTGGTGTGTGATCTGAGTGGTGTGTGGATGAATGGAAAGGTTATGAATGTATGAGACTGTTCGTTTGTAGTAATAGTGGGAGTGTTTGTCAATAATTGTGCATAGAAGGTATGTATTAAGTTCTTTTGTAGTACATGTTTGTACATATCCCCTGTATATGATTTGCAATAAAAAAAATTGTACATTGAAATTAAAAGCTATTAATAAGCATATGGTTGCTTGGCTTGGATATCCTTGCACCACTCATTCAATTGTTTAAAATTATCAGTATTGGCATTCTTGTTGGTTTTTGGTTGGTGGGCTTGCAGCACTGGTTGTGCCACCCACAGTAGCAGTCTGTAAAAGTGTGTCTAAGGGCTGCCATTGCAGAGCCTGTGTTCAGTCTGGTACTGCCATGTTGACTGAGCACGCGCACCTACTTGCCAGTCCCTAAACTTTCCCTTTTCTTCATATCAAACACCCCTATGGTAGGCCCAGGGCAGGGTGCATTGTAAGTAAAAGGTAGGACAAGCCCTGATGTGTGTGGCATGTCCTAATAGTGAATTACAGCCATTTTCGTTTTTCACTATTGCAAGGCTACCTGCTCTCCTTAAGCCAAAATGGGCAGTTAGATTATTTCATTTTATAATCCTAACTGACTCAGGGAACACTGTAGAAATTCGAGTTTAGTATGCCTGAACTCAGAATGATAAAATACATATTTTAGTGAAGTTGATTTTAACATTCTGTGTTTGAAAATACCACGTTTAGAAAGTAGGTATTTTCCTGTCTAACTATCCAAGCCTGCCTCTGCTAGGTTGTGTATTCCTTGTCTGGAGTTTTGAGTGACAGGGGCTGGGGATTCCAGGAGACCGAGTGAGTCCGCCCAGTGGTGAATAGAGAGATCTGCCTCTAGACGGGAGGGAGGAGTTGCACCTGGGACCTGACTAGGACTGTGCCTTCCCTCCACAATGCTGGCTCCACCCCCTGGGGTGCGTCTGATGTCTCTGCCCTGCACTGTGAAAGGAGAGAAGGAGTCATGTCAACAGAGTGCTCCAAGGCGGGGCCTTTTCCTCCACAATGGTGGATCCACCTCCTGTGGGGCGTCTGATGTTTCTGCCCTGCACTGTAAAAGGAAAGAAGGAGTCATGTGCTCCAGAACTGGTTTGGACTAGGCAAAGGCCCCTCTGCCTTCAGAGGACAAAGGAATTGGGGGTATAAATATTGGGACCCTGATCCCAAAAAATTAGATCACTTTTGGACAACAAGAAGAAACCTTTGCTGAGGAGAAGAAACTGAGGAGAGACTATCCCTAACTGAAGTGCTGCTTGGGGGATTGGCCTGCAGTGGTTGCCTGACTGCCAAAGAGAGGAGAAAGGGACTTTGTGTACTTTCATCAACTTGTAAGGATCTCCAAGGGCTTGGAACAGAGCTTGCCTCCTGCTGAAGTCTCAGCGACCAAAAAGCAAAGAAAAGGATCCCTGGAGGTAAGGTCACATACACTTCCACTCTAGTTTCATACACTCAATGGGCTCTATATTGCCCCGGTTTGCCCAAAGCCGGCCAATACTACTCATCAATGGCATATAAATTGAACCCCAAACTGAAATGTAATGCTTGCACAGTTTTTATTACTAAAAAGACAATAGAAAGTTTTCTCCTATCCTGTATCAGTTAAAAATCTCGGATATTCCGTAGATCTATACAAAACAGTAAATTAAAAATCACAATTCGTACAATACAATATCTTTTGTCAACATATTAGAACACAGGACACAAAGACCCAAAAAATGTAAAGTCATTATCTGTTAAAAATCCATGTGATTCAAATACAATACATTATACATGGGAAGCCTTTAGTAAAAAGATTTCTTTCTTATCTAAATGTCCCTTGTTTTTTGGGATTCTTAGTTGGCAAGGGTGTCGACTCGTTTCGGGGGTGTACCAGCTTTGTAAACAGAAACCACCTTCTTCAGGACATGAAATGGTAAAGGGTCCATTTTCTCCACAATATATATATTATATCTATACAGAAAGGAAACCAAAATCAACCAGAATGTCAACCGTACATAGTCACCTCCAGTTAAAATTTTTATTATTTTTTATTTGAAACTGTGTACTTTGGCCCGGCAGGTGTTACTACCACATAGCTATCATAGGTACATTTCTCCAATATGCACTACATTTCAAATTGGAGTTCGGTTTAAGGGTGCCATTCCCTTAGCTTTCAAAACCCTCCTTAAAACCTCCCTTATTAGAAGGAAACTTGCATCCCCACACACTCCATTCATACTCCTATGCTGTTTTTAGCTCAAAAGGTTATATTGATCGTAATTAATGTAGGGTCGTACTTTTCGATAGGATTACTTATGGTCCTATCTTAGATCCTTCCTGTCACTGGATCTGTTCCAAAGGATAAGGAATAGCTGCAAGTAACCTTGTTTAAAAATCTTTCTATTTGTCGATTTATCTATACTGTTCGTTGCTGTTCATTACCTCAGGATTTATTGTATGTATCTTCAATCCTTCCTTTTTCTATTTTACATGTGCCCCTTGTTTTTTTCTTTTTTCTTTTTTCAAGGGCACCCAGGATGAATAGCACAATTAAAAACACATGTAGCGACTGAAAAATAGAGAGGGACACAGCACACAATAAAGCACTTGTTCGTTTTATCAGTATTTGTCTTTGGTTAGTGAATATGCCAGCCCCATTATTCTCGTGAAGGCTTACCTTAAATAAAAGATTGCTTTTATGTTGGATTCTTAGTGATTTGGGAGTTTTTTATTCTGCCCGCATCGTGTCCATAACCCTGTAGACTTTTGATACATCTATCCGGGTATTTCAATGTTCCCGCAATCTGTAAATCATGCAAATGAATATATGTACATTTCTCATTTTAATTATTCTTTTACTCCTCTATATTATGTTGATCTTTTTCAATTGATCTCCTCTTGTACCTCCTTCACATACATATTTATACATCTACTCTAACCCCCTCACTCTTCTCGGGAGTGTTACTATGCACTTTGCCCGTCTTTTGGCGCATTACCCGGTATTGACTCTTTTAGCTGAAGATAAGACTCCGGGATGCATAACTTGCGGCTAATTTACCCCTATGCTTTCGTACCTTGTGCGAAAATCTACTTGGAGGACTGGCAACCTGCCCTCTTCTCGGTTAATTTCGAAGTGCCGTTTTAAGGTATATCTCTCTCCACCCCTTTATTATGAAGGAGAAGGTGGTTACACCTCTCCCTCTTCTGTGGTGGTTTTTTACTCCCCGTCTATCCATGGTAAGGGTAGAATTTTAACCTGGCTCCCCTCCTGTTTAATTCATACACAAAATATGGCTTACTCAGAGTTGTTTATAAAAACGGGAAATGTCTTAGCCTCAAAGTTCACCCACAAAAAGTGATCTCCAACGTTTTATTCATACTTGAAATATGGCTTACTCCGAGTCCTATATAAAACGGGCAGTGTCTTAGCCTCTACATCCACCCATAAAGAGTGATCTCCTACGTTCTAATGCGGTAGCTGTTATTCTTGAGGGGAACCTTACCTCAGCGTTACGGCGTCTTGTCTTCCCGTTTTCAAAATAGGCGTCATGCTATCTGACTCCATTTTTATCTGTGTATCAATTAGCAAAAATGCGTGCCAAAGCCCGCGAGATGACGATATCAAGGTGAGTATTTACCCGTACCGCGCATGTCTGGCGGTCATCTTTGAAAAACCTGGATAGTCTCTAATTGATTCTCCTCGCATGGTGTTCTATGCCGCTAACCGCAACTCCCCCGCGGCCATATTGGGGGTCCATGCTGATTTTTTTGCTAATGATCTCTATCCCTGCTGTGTATTTTTGGCGGCCATATTGGAGATCCTGCTTGTATCTCAGAATAAGTATATTGCTGAAGTGTGGGTGAATTGCGTTACATATAATACCACTATCAATGGCCACCGCGCTGCCATCTTATGTTTCAGCCCTATCCCCCTATCAAACTCTGGGAAACCCAGAATTCTAGATAATCACTATATGGTCGATATTGTACTTTTACACAACACGTACTTATCTCATCTAAATCCTAGAGGCAAGATGATAGTTTACAAGAAGTAGTCTGATTTTTGCTATCTTCTTCTGTTGCATCCATCCTCGTATACCCCCCCCCCCCCCCCCCCCCCAGGCTTATTTGACTTAGGGAATCTAATTAGGATTTATTTCAGGATGATGGTCTCCCAATCCTCCCTATTATTTAAACCATTTTCAATAGTGTCAAATTTGATCATGAACCATCGTTCCTGATGTTTTCTACGCTGTACACAATTCCCTATTCTCCTATGTTCTGTATTCTTCTCTAGTACCACCCATCTGATGTTGTTCGCATTGTGGCCCTTCTCTTTCCAGTGGCTCACAAGAGGTGCATTCTCTTTACTCGTATTGATCTCAGACCTGTGTTAGCATATTCTTTGTCGCAACTCCCTTCCTGTCTCACCTTTATATCCCTGCCCACAAGGGCAAAGGATAAGGTATACAATGTTTTTGCTCCTGCAGTTGTTTAATGTTTTAATCTCATATTTTACTGAATTCAGAGTTATACTTTTTGTAACTAGGCAAAGGCTACAGATGCTACAATTTCCACACTTGTGGTTGCCGGTGGCTCTACTGCCTGAGATGGTTCGTTGGGTCTCCACCCTATCCTCTCTATAGGTGTGCACCAGAGTATTGTGCAGGTTGTTATTTTTTCTGTAGGCAAACATAGGTTTCGGCAAATTAGTTTCATCGCCATCATTTAAAATCTTCCAGTTGTGGTTAATGATGTTCTTCACTTTATTACATATGTGAGACGTTAGCCTGGCCTATGATGTCCACTAGTTTTAGTGGGCACCTTGCACCAGTCTAATCGACCCTTATTGATGGTGGTTGTAAAGTCAACCTTCTAGAAAGCTATCCTAGTGGTAGCATGGACCAGCAGTCATCAGGCTAAGACTTCAGAGAGCATGTGAAGCAAGTTGTTTTACCAATTATAATCCTTTGAATACCAAATGAAAGGACACCACACAAGGTATATATCAAATATATATGTATTTATTCTAAACACAACCCCTCTGGACTCTTTATGAGTTCAGAGGCAAAAGCACAATACAAGTTACTTCATTAGCATACGATAAGTTGCACAGTATACGTTTTGCCCTAGGGGCCTCACAAACCATATACTAAAATAGTGGTATGAGAACCACGTCTGGAACAGAAAGTAGGCCTAGGGAATCGCTGGAGCTACTCTAAACAACCAATGGTTAGGAAGTAGGAGGCCCACGAGAGACGCGTGCAGTGTCTAAACACAGCCGCGGGTTACCATTGTTTTTCTATGGGAAACGAAGAAGTTACAAAGTTACAATTTAAGGACACTTCAGGGTGGACTACAATGAAACCCCTTTAGACTAGGACACTTCGAGAGTCAAGACCCACGGGAGCACCGGAGTTCTCGTGTTACCTCACCCAGGGAAGCCTGGTGCATAGGCGCCTTTTGGTGTCGGGTTTCGTCGTCGTTTTCAGTGGAGAGCTGCAAAGAAGTGCTGCATGCGACCAGTGGTAAAGTGTCCGGGTGGATCGAAAATCTGAAGAACCTGAAAGCAGAAGGGACAGAGTCTGGGTCACTAGCCAGTGACCAGGAAGGAACCAGACGATGTCGGGTGATTTCAGGTGAAGAGGTGTAGCTTGTCTCTGCAGCCACGAGGTCCAGGAGGTGTCGACGACGACCAGGAGCTGGATTCGAGCTGTCCCACGAAGGATCTAGTTGACTGCTGTGTCGGTATCCGGATTGGACCCAACAAGCCTTGGCAAACGCAATCCACGCAGGAGATGAAGATTGGCTTCGAGTCAGACCAGCAAGCTCTGTGGCGCTTCTCCTTTGTAGGGAAGCTGGAGCAAGCCTGGAGCAACCAGGAAAGCGAGATATTTTCAAAAGGAAGTCTTCCTGAGGCTACTAGCCAACGGGCAAGGAGCCGGGAAGACGCGTTGAGCTGAAATGCAGGAACGGGCCCCATGGGACACTCGTTGAGTGTGGGGACCTGAGCTTCGGTGCAAATGTTGCTTGGGGCTGGGGCTTCAAGCACCCCAAAGCACAACTTCCAAATACCCCGGGAAGTGGATGCAGCTTGCAAAATGCAGGATGTCCAGGAGTTCTGGTCCCACATCTCTCGTGTCCACCACAGGTCTCGGCTTTGCTGGGAACGCCGAGCAGCGTCAGATGTCTGGAAGTCAGTGTCCTGTGTCGCAGAGTCTTTGGGATCCGGCGGGAGCCTCAACAATGCAGACCGGCAAAGTTGCTTCTGGTGCCTGTTTGAACAGGGTGGTCACTGCTTGACCACAAGGGAGATGTCTGCCGTCTTCCAGTCGAAATGGAATGTCGAAGGTCCAGGATTTAGGTTTCAAAGTTTCGTCCAGGGTAATCTAAAGTCCTAGGGACACAGCTCCTATACTTATACCAAGTTAAGGGGTGAGATTACCTGAAAGGTCCCTCCTATTGGTGAATCTGGGAAGGGGGTGGTTATACCCCTTTCTCTTTGTCCAGTTCCGCTCCAGAGCAAGGCTGGAGTGCCCCAGCAACTAGTTTGGAACGGGCTATGCATGGAGCACCTTGTGTGCCCCAGGCAGTGTCTGAAAAGCATTCACTGATGCAGCCCTCCCTGCCCCAATGCACTAAAGTCTGTCTGGGGTGGTGCTAGCACCTCCCCTGACAGGAAACCTATTGTCCAGGCATCCCCTGCCAGAGTTTCGTCCAGCAGCAGGAGGTCAGACTTGTGTCTGTGGCAGCAGCATCCATTTTGTGATGCTGAGGCTCTGTTTAACTGTAACCAGGCTGTACAGTAACTACATGTCCTCTCCCTCTAGAAGGGTGGAATGCTACCCCCGCCGCCAGAAATGGCGGGGGGGGGGGTAGTACTCCAAAGTGATTGACACCTTACACAACATGTTTTGATAAAGCCAAACCAAAGTTGGCATTAACCGCGAGGATTATAATGCACTTTAGAGTATATGGTATGGCTATATCATAGAACAGCTATAAGGAGATGGTTCCGAAAGCAGCAGAGGGGCTCAGCTCATGCTAGGTCACCCTCTCACATAAAACCAAGCACTCTGCCTCCAGGATTGTTAAGGCCTGCCATAGGAGTGACTTATAGGTGCATATGTGTCTATATATAAGGTAGATTTAGATATACTATATCTAAGTAAGGGGTGCTAACACCACCTTACCCAGGCTGTGTGAACAGACCTGTGGTGTCAGTTTGGAGGGCCAGCCAGGGGTGGCATAATACATGCTGCAGCCCCTGGTAGACCTTGGATGCACCTATGCCCTGGGTACCTATGGCACACTATACAGGGGCTCACAAAGGTGACCCAATACCCAATCTGGTATTTTCTTAAAGTACATGGAGTCCATTTTATAGAGAAAGCAGATTTACTAGGGCCCTGATTAGCAGCGTCCCAGTCCAACTAAGTCGAAAACCAGCAAAACACTAGGCAAAAAGTGGGGGTAACCATATAGTCGCATATCTACCTTCCTACAACTTATATTAGAGAACTGACTCACCATTACAATTGTTTACTTGTTGCTTTCTTTCTTTCTACTCACTAGGAGTCTTTCTCTGTCGTAAAACCTAGCCCTTTAAAAGGAGTGATTAATCAGTTTCTTAGGATACCCTCTTTCCCTGAACTTACTCTTGGTCTCCTCAGCATGCTTATAAAAATCTTCTAGTGATGTACAATTTCTTCGTAATCGAAGAAATTCGCCAAAAGGTATACTGTCTTTCTGACATTTCGGGTGATAACTATTGTAATGCAATAGTGTGTTGCGATCTGTTTCTTTTGAAAATAATTCCACCGCTAAATGTCCTTCCTCATGTTTAATAGTAATATCCAAAAAGTTGACCCTGCTGTTGCTGTACTGAGCTGTGAATTTTAAATTTCTATCTCCTAAGTTTATCCATTCCAGGAACTCCACAATTTCTTCCTCTGGGCCCGTCCAAATGAAAAAAAGGTCATCTATACATCGGACCCAGTTGTGTATGTTCTCATAAAAGGGACTCATCACTATATATATGTGCTTCTCCTCAAAGGTGCTTACATAAATACATGCCAGACTCAGCGCACAAGTCGCGCCCATGCTGGTCCCTTTATGTTCGATATATAGATCTTGTTTAAACAGGAACATATTGTTGAGGAGAACCATTGAGACACACTTTAAAATAAACTCCTTATTAGCCCCTGTAATTTCTGTTGTTTCTAATGTGCTCCTAATAACCTCTATGGTATCTTGCTGCGGTATATTAGCATACAGTGCTTCTAGATCGAGGGTCACCATATACTCTCTATCCCTATTAAAATCAATACCTTCCATTTTGTTAATCATATCTGAAGTGTCTTAGATTTATGATGTTTGCTTTTGTACTATGGGTTTTAGGAATTTTTCTGCATATTTACTAAGGGTTTCCAATGGTGAATCGATGGAGGCTACTATTGGCCTTAGGGGTGGATTCTCCAAACTCTTATGGACTTTGGGAAGTCTGTAGAATGCAGGTGTTTTGGGGTTGCTAATATTTAGGAATTTATGTTCATCCTCACTGATCTCATCATTATTCTTTGCCGTCTCTGGTAATATTTCTACCTCTCCTGAGTCCATCTAGTCTGGCTTGTGATACCCTTAGATAGTGTTGTTCATTAGACAAAAGTTCTAGTGCCCTACGTTCATAGTCTTTTGGGGTCAACTTTTTGGATATTAGCATTAAACATGAGGAAGGACATTTGGCGGTGGAATTATTTTCAAAAGAAACAGATCGCAATACACTATTGCATTACAGTATTTATCACCTGAAATATCAGAAAGACAGTATACCTTTTGCTCAATGTCTTCAATTACGAAGAAATTGTACATCACTAGAAGATTTTTATAAGCATGCTGAGGAGACCGAGAGTAAGTTCAGGGAAAGGGGCTATCCAAAGAAACTGATTAATCACTCCTTTAAAAGGGCTAGGTTTTACGACCGAGAAAGCCTCCTAGTGAGTAGAAAGAAAGCAACAAGGAAAACATTGTAATGGTGAGTTAGTTCTCTAATATAAGTAACTAGCAGCCCGTCCCGACGTTGTCCGGGGATGAAATAGAATGTCTGCAATGCTTTCAATTTGCAAGGCAATTTATTTTTAAAACTTACTCTGAATCGCCCCATCACCGGGCTCAGGTCCCGCGTTTTTTTTAAAACTTCCCCATCACCGGGCTCAGGCCCGCGTTTTTTTTAAAACGTACTCAGAATCGCCCCATCACCCGGCTCAGGCCCCGCGTTCTTTTAAAAACTTACTCTGAATCGCCCCATCACCCGGCTCATTCCCCATGTTTTTTTTAAAACTTACTCTGAATTGCCCCATCACCCGGCTCAGGCCCCGCGACTCAGAATCGCCGGCTCAGCCCCCGCAGAAGAATGCGTCCACTGTGAAGCAGTGTCCTCAATGCAATATGGGAACGTTTGTGTCCGCTGCAGACGCGAACGTGTTTGTGCGCTCCACCTGAAGCTCTGCTCCAGCCAACGGCAATTAGACGCCCCACATCGCGTCAACGTGCAACGCCCACAACAATGGTAAATGCAATGCCCACTTGTATTGGGACGACGCCCACTCGTATTGGGACGGCTCGGCTCCATCCGACGGAAATTGCACGCCCCACATCGCGTCAACGGCAAACGCCCACAACAATGGTAAATGCAACGCCCCCTCGTAGCCCCAGCAGGCTGAGCCCATCGCTCTATGCACATGCACACACCCAAATGGTAAATGCAACTCCCCCTCGTATCGGGACGGCAGTCCCAGCATGCCGCGCCCATCGCTCTATGCACACGCCCATGGCTTTCCAGCAGAACACCCCCAACGGACTACTTTTCCCCTAACGTTCTTTCCCCCTTATAATGTATATGGTGGCCAGCTGTATAGCCTATGTCCATCTGCTGCAACTGTCCTTTCCAATGCTGTATTGGGTGTTGTGATTGGTGCTGTGGTTCCTGAGATTACCCGCCTCAAAGGTTTGGGCTCTCTTTATTATATTAGTATGGATAAAGTGAAGAACATCATTAAGCACAACTGGAAGATTTTAAATGATGATGAAGAAACTAATTTGCCGAAACCTATGTTTGCCTATAGAAAAAATTAAAACCTGCGCAATACTCTGGTGCACACCTATAGAGAGGATAGGGTGGAGACCCAACAAACCATCTCAGGTAGTAGAGCCACGGGCAACCACAAGTGTGGAAATTGTAGCTTCCGTAGCCTATGCCTAGTTACGAAAAGTATAACTCTGAATTCAGTAAAATATGAGATTAAAACATTAAACAACTGCAGGAGCAAAAACATTGTATACCTTATCCTTTGCCCAAGTGGGCAGGGATATATAGGTGAGACAGGAATGGAGTTGCGACAAAGAATATGCGAACACAGGTCTGCGGTCAATACAAGTAAAGAGAATGCACCTCTTGTGAGCCACTGGAAAGAGAAGGGCCACAATGCGAACAACATCAGATGGGTGGTACTAGAGAAGATTACAGAACAGAGGAGAATAGGGAATTGTGTACAGTTTAGAAAACATCAGGAACAATGGTTCATGATCAAATTTGACACTATTAAAAATGGTTTAAATAGTAAGGAGGACTGGGAGACCATCATCCTAGTTTTCTTTTTTGCAGTTTTATGTAGCGCGAACTTGACCCGAATCCAAATCGGGTATCAGAGTGCTTTACATAGCACCAGTTACGTTACATGAGAACACACATTCATTTTTGTTAGGCATGGGGAAACAAGTGATTTGCCCAGAATCACAGGATGTTTTAGCGTCATTACCGAGACTCGAACCCAGTTCCCCAGGTCTGAGGTTGAATAAGCCAGAGGGGATAAGCGGATGGAGACAACAGAAGAAGATAGCAAAAATCAGACTACTTCTTGTAAACTATCATCTTGCCTCTAATATTTAGATGACATAAGTATGTGTTGTGTAAAAGTACAATATCGACCCTATAGTGATTATCTAGAATTCGGGGTTTCCCGGAGTTTGATAGGGGGACAGGGCTGAAACTTTTAAGATGGCAGCGGGGTGTCCATTGATAGCAGTATTATATGTAACGCAATTGACACACACTTCAGCAATATATTTATTCTGAGATACAAGCAGGATCTCCAATATGGTCGCCAAAAATACACAGCAGGGATAGAGATCATTAGCAAAGAAATCAGCTTTGACCCCCCAATAGGGCGCGGGTGAGTTGTGGTTAGCGGCATAGCACACCATGCGAGAAGAATCAATTAGAGACGTATCCAGGTTTTTCAAAGATGGCCGCCAGACATGCGCGGCAGCGGTAAATACTCACCTCCATGACATAGGCATCTCCCGGGCTTTGGCGCGCGTTTTTGGTAATTGATACACAGATAAAAATGGAGTCGGAAATCATGACACCCATTTTCAAAACGGGAAGACAAGACGCCGTAACACTGAGGTAAGGTCCCCCTCAAGAATAACAGCTACCGCATTAGAGCGTAGGAGATCACTCTTTATGGGTGGACGTAGAAGGCTAAGACACTGCCCGTTTTTATATAGGACTCGGAGTAAGCCATATTTCATGTATGAATAAAACGTAGGAGATCACTTTTTGTGGGTGAACTTTGAGGCTAAGGCATTTCCCGTTTTTATAAACTACTCGGAGTAAGCCATATTTCATGTATGAATTAAACAGGAGGGGATCCAGGCTAAAATTCTACCCTTGCTCCGGATAGACGGGGAGTAAAAAACCACCACAGAAGAGGGAGACGTGTAACCACCTTCTCCTTCAGAGTAAAGGGGTGGGTAGAGATGCACCTTAAAACGGCACCTCGAATTTAACCGAGAAGAGGGCAGGTTGCCAGTACTCCAAGTATATTTTCTCACAAGGTACCAAAGCATAGGGGTAAATTATTCGCAAGTTACGCATCCCAGAGTATTTTCAGCTAAAAGGGTCAAAACCGGGTAATGCGCCAAAAGACGGGCAAAGTGCATACTATCACTCCCGAGAACAGCGAAGGGGGTTAGAGTAAATGTATAAATATGTATGTGAAGGAGGTACAAGAGGAGATCAATTAAAAAAAGATACAAATAATATAGAGGAGTAAAAGAATAATTAAAATGAGGAACGTACATATATTCATTTGCATGATTTACAGATTGCGGGAACATTGAAATACCCGGATAGACTTATCAAAAGTCTATGGGGTTAGGGACACGATGCGGGCAGAATAAAACTCCCATATCACTGAGAATCCTACATAAAAGCAATCTTTTATTTAAAGTAAGCCTTCACGAGAATAATGGGTCCGGCTTATTCACTAACCAAAGACAAATAGTGTTAAAACGAACAAGCGCTTTATTGTGTGCTGTGTCCCTCTCTATTTTTCAGTCGCTACATGCGTTTTTAATTGTGCTATTCATCTTGGGTGCCCTTGAAAAAAGAGGCTAAGCACGTATAAAATAGAACAAGGAAGGATTGAAGATACATACAATAAATCCTGAGGTAATGAACAGCAACAAACAGTGTAGATAAAAAGACAAATAGAAGGATTTTTAAACAATGTTACTTACAGCTATTCCTTATCCTTTGGAACAGATCCAGTGACAGGAAGGATCTACGATAGGACCATAAGTAATCCTATCGAAAAGTACGACCCTACATTAATTACGGTCAGTATAACCTTTAGAGCTAAAAACAGCATAGGAGTATGAATGGAGTGTGTGGGGATGCAAGTTTCCTTCTAATAAGGGAGGTTTTATGGTGGATTTAGAAAGCTAAGGGAATGGCACCCTTAAACCTAACTCCAATTTGAAATGTAGAGCATATAGGAGAAATATACCTATGATAGCTATGTGGTAGTAACACCTGCCGGGCCAAAATACACAGTTTTAAATAACATTTTTAACTGAGGTGACTATGTACGGTTGACATTCTGGTTGATTTCTGTTTCCTTTCTGTATAGATATAATATCTATAATGTGGCGAAAAGTGACCCTTTACCATTTCTTGTCCTGAAGAAGGTGGTTTCTGTTTACAAAGCTGCAACACCACCGAAACGCGTCGACGCCCTTGCCAAGTAAGAATCTAGAAAAACCAGGGACATTTAGATAAGAAATCTTTTTACTAAAGGCTCCCCACGTATAATGTATTGTATTTGGATCACATGGATTTTGAACAGATGATAATGACTGTACGTTTTCTCGGTCTTTGTGTCCTGTGTTCTAATATGTTGACAAAAGATATTGTATTGTACGAATTGTGATTTATAATTTACTGTTTTGTATATATCTACGGAATATCCGAGATTTTTAACTGATACATGATAGGAGAAAACTTTCTATAGTCTTTTTATTAATAAAAACTGTGCAAGCATTACATTTCAGTTTGGAGTTCAATTTATATGCCATTGATGAGTAGTATTGGCCGGCTTTGGGCAAATAGGGGCGATATAGAGCCCATTGAGTGTATGAAACTAGAGTGGAAGTGTATTTGACCTTACCTCCAGGGATCCTTTTCTTTGCTTTTTGGTTTTAAGAGCTCTGTTGCCTGGAACGAGTTGGGCCATCTCTCGTGTGGTCTACTGAAGTCTCAGGAACAACAGACTTCAACCCCCAGCTCCCCAGAGTTCCTTTGGAAGTGCCTGCTGCTGATTTGGGCCTTCTGAGTGACTGCGTGTCGCAAGGAGCTGGAAGCACTACTCAAGAGGAATAAGCGTGTCGCAGCCGCTGCGTCACATCTCTGAACAAGGGTGTCGCCGCTGTAGCTGATGCATTGCACCACATCGAGAGAAGCGTCTCGCACCAAAGAAGCGTGTCGCAGCCGCTCCCGTCGCATTTCTGAACAAGGATGTCGCTGCTGTAGCTGACGCATTTCACCGCATCAAGAAAAGTGCCTTGCATCCACGTAGAAGCGGGCAGCTGTCCGAGCCACTGTTGTCGCATCTCTGAACAAGGGTGTCGCCGCTGCAGCTGTCTCATCGAGCGGAAGCGTCTCGCATCGAGGGAGAAGAGTGTCGCGGCCAAAGCCCCTGTCGTCGCATCTCTGAACAAGGGTGTCGCCGCTGCAGCTGACGTATCGATCCGAGACTTCTCGCAACATCGGAGAAGCGTGCCGCATCTGGAAGATCTTCACGTCTTTATTCCTTTGCACCGGAACTTTGCCGCATTTCCATCGCTGCTACACTTTTGTTATGGAAACGTCATGCATCGTAAGGTACATTGACTTAAAGTGCCGCATTTTAAGAACTTAACAGAACTAAGCTAAAACTGCCATTTTGATTGTGGATTGTTGTTGTTTGTGGTCTTGTGTTCAGTCAATATAAAAAATACTTATTTTTGATATAAAACCTGTGTGGTGTCCATCTGTAGTGTTGTCACTTGATTACTGTATGTGGTCACACATGCTTTACACACTGCCTCTGAGATAAGCCTGTCTGCTCGTGCCAAGCTACCAAGGGGGAGAGCAGGGGTTATTTTAGGAGTGTACCTCCTTACCCTGACGAGAGGCAAGGGTCCCTATTTGTCACAAGTACCTACCTGTGCCAACTAGAGACCCCCAAATCTAACATCATCCTTTTGATTAGAGCGGTGCCTCACGTCTTGAGCTGTTGCCAGGTGAGGTGAGGAGTGCACCCGTACATCAACGGGTAAGCATATACTTGTTATACTATATATGAGTAACATACACAAATAGGTATGAGATACACATTTAGGTATCTAGCAATGTCAATATGATGCCATCGCGGAGCATTTTATCACAGTACTAGTTTTCATCTCAACTTAAAATCTACTTAATTGATTCCACTGTGTCACAACTTTGATGTCAGTGTGTGTCTTTAGCTTTTCTTACAGGTTCCATGCAAATCCCTGTGACATCTTACAAAAGCACGAAGCCCTAGGATAATGTAGGTTGTATTGAATCCAACCACATATATTGAGAAATTGGACAATTGTCCTTTTATACTCATTTTTTTCACAACCGTTTTTGCAGTAGCGACAAATTATCTAGGTCCTTAGGAAGGCCGAGATCATACCCTGATCAAAACGGCTGAAACATGTAGACCTGTTTTTTTCGGACTAATGCAGTTATTTGTTCTAAGCTGCATGCTCACTGGTTTTAGATTTGACTCCAGAATAGATCAAATTAAAGGTGTTTTTCTTCCTGGTAGCCAATTTTGAATCACTTTTCACTTTATCACCGCACGCACTGCAACCATCACTCGAAATATCTATATTGCTTTGCTTCTAGTGGATTCTAGTAGATCCTAGCCTTGATCACCTAAAACATCCCTGAGCTCCCCCCTCCTAGGGAGGGGCTCATAGCCCTTGATTGCACTAGGTTTTGTAACCAAGAGGAGGTCCCAGATGATGAAGCATGCCACTTCGGTGAGTGATGGGATTCCGTCCTCTATAAAGGACTCCTCATAGATTTAGGAGGGACTTAAAAACTTACACTGTTTGTGCTCCCGAGCTTGTTTAAGCGCGTTAGACCCACGGATTCCTTTTAGATTAAGTGATTTGCCTAGAATCACAGGAAGTTAAGCATTGTTGCCGAGCTTCAAACCCGGTTCTCCAGATTTAGAGTTGACCTCCCTAGCCATTATGCCACTTTCTCTCCAGATACAAACAAATGTTTGTGACAGACTCACACAAGGTAGGTCTCTTGTGTTTTGGTTCAGGACACGTCCCCAAGTGATGTGAAAAGTGTACCCCTAGGAATCTTTAGGTGATCTGAGAACCTGAAGTGAAGCTGTACATTGCTGAACACCTAAAGAAGTTATGGAAGTCCTATTGGAAGTGAACAGTGCAAACCCAAACCTGCTCTCGAGAATGTTCATGCGAGAGGTCCCTATCGCAATCTCTGAGTAAGTTGAAGCGGAAGTGCAAGCAGGCCAAGAGGCACTTGTTCCCTGTCCAACCACTCTCTGCTTGAGAAGTTACGAACACTTCCAGATGCCTCTTGGTCTCGCACCTGATCCCCTGCTGAGGAACTGATTCCACAATTGATCCAGATAAATCTTAATTTTCCAGAGTGATTAGCAACATCACAACAGAGTCAGGCCTTTAAGAATGCAGTGTTGTGAATGTTGTCACTCTTCTAGCATGTCCCAGTTCTGTCTGGATTGTGACAGAACCATGCCTTTATCTTTGAGTCGCCCCTCAGCTCTACAACAACTTTTTGGTTCCAACTCTCATCAGTCACCAACTTTGGTAGATGGCAATAAAGATGATGGGATTAATTCCCCTTGCCCTATTATGACAATCTGAATATGGATTTGCAGGAGGCCAGGGGTTGGACCCTTCTTCCGACACCAGGTTGGGTTCTCCTCCTAGGCCATCAACGGAAAAAAGTGCTTCTTTCGCTCTGGTCATTCCATGTGCAGCTGAGGTAATAGATTTACAGGTATCATATATGGAAGTCCAAATAAGCTGGCTAACAGAAGTTTTGCTATAAAGGGAGGCTTCCTGTGAGCTCTTACTGCCATATAATGAATCCCTAACGGACACTTTAATGGGCACCTGGTTCAGGCCTTGTTCATGCCCTGGTGAATAGGAAGGTAGTCAGGCGCAGTAGGCCAGCAGCAGGCTAGCATGACTTTTGATGCTACACCGCACGCCAGAAATTCTGATAGAGACTTCTGATCGTCGATTCCTCACCTACTGCACATTCCACAGTCATTCGATTGCCTCCAAAAACCTTTTCAGCAGTACATCTGCCCACCAGCGGGTGGCGCCATGCAGCTCCGCATCTTCACAGTTCCACTCCGGAAATGCCATGCAGAGCCTGTGTGATCGTGGGCGGTCAGCGGACTGGTAAAGCAGGCGAGGAGGCCGGATATAGTGGGCGATAGCGGTTTATTGGGGTTTGTTTGTACAAGGTTTTTCGGGGACAGTAGGAGAGTCCGGTCCAAATCCCGGGAAGAGGTGTCCGTCTTCTTCTTTCTTGTCTGGGCGGGATGAGGGTCCAAGGAAAGGCTGGGTCTTTGGTGTAGCTGCCTCGTTGTGGTCGGAGAACACCTCGGAGGGCAAACAAGAGAAAAGAGGGAGCCGTTAGCTGTGCTTGGACTCGAGATCCGGTACCTTCACCGTTAACCCGGGAGTGTGTGGATACGAAGGGGAAGTGAGGGCTGTACGGGTATGGATCAAGGAAAGGAAAGGAATGGAAGTGCTCAGGGATGTGGGGAGAGGGGTGCTCTTTATACAGTGTGAAGTGCGTATTTACAACTTGCTTAGTGCTTACTTGTGACGTGCCTAGGATAGCGGGAACAATTTACACTGGGAGGGGTTTCTAACTATATACACGGGCACCTAGCGTGCTCAAGGGAGTAACTGGTACTCACGCGCTCCGCCGTAACTCTCCTCCGAGTTACGGCCGCTCTCCAGCCACCTCCGTGGGACTCCACCACTCTTCGGACCACTCCTCGCGTTCTCCGTTCCCGTCTTCTCTGTCCGTCACCGGTCCAGCCGAAATCTCCTGCCACAATCCTTCGACCCCGCTCGTGTCTTCTCTTCCGGCTTTTCTGTATCCGACAGTCGGTGGAGAGGCGGGACTTCCGGGGTCACGGTGTATCCCTTCCGGTCCTTCGGCACCTCTGATTGGTTCCTGCACAGGAGAGAGGGGCGGGATGCCTGTCGTCAGGGACGCTGTTGTTGGGGGCTCTACGCGTCTGCCTGGACGGGCTATGGTGCGAGGCGGTAATAGAGGGGTTAGATAGTCTCGGATATGGGGATCTCGGGATCCGAGATCACATTCCCTTCCCCTAGCTGTCTTTCTTGTACCCTCTGTGGACACAGGGTAACGAGAAAGGTAGTCTGCGTTGCCTTGTTCTAAGCCCTTCCTGTGTACAGTGGTGAAGTGATATGGTTGGAGGGATAGGAACCAGCGGAGGATTCTATCGTTGTGGCCCTTGTTCCGCGCCATCCACTCCAGAGGAGCATGGTCAGTGTAGATGGTGAATTGTCTCCCCTCCAGATAATACCGTAGGCTGTCTACTGCCCACTTAATGGCCAGGGCTTCCTTCTCCACCACGGCGTAGTTTTTCTCTCGGGGAAACAGTTTTCTGCTAAGAAAGAGGATAGGTTTCTCGTTCCCTTGGGGGTCTTTCTGGGAGAGGATCGCCCCGAGTCCCTGTTTGGAGGCGTCAGTTTGTAAAATAAACGGCCGTGTATAGTCTGGGCTTACTACCACGGGATGGGAGGTCAGGGCATTCTTTAGATCCGTGAATGCCTGCATCAGTTCAACCGTAGGGGATTTGAGGAGGGTGTCTGTTCTCATAGATTTTTTTAGGAGGTCAGTGAGGGGGGCTGCTCTTTGTGAGAAGTTGGGGACGAACCGTCGGTAGTAACCCAGGAGCCCCAGGAAAGCACGAAGGTCTCTTTTGCTCTGGGGGAAGGGGAGGGACTGTATGGCTTCGATTTTGCTCTCCTGGGGTCTGATTAAGCCTTCCCCTAGGAGATAACCTAGGTACTTCACGGTCTGTGCTGCTAGGGTAGTTTTGGAGGGATTAATGGTAAAACCATATGCCCCTATGGAGGAGATGACCTGGTACAGGTGTTCTAAATGCTGGGTCCAGTTGTCACTATAAATCACGATATCATCAAGATATGCACCAGCATAGAGAGAGTGAGGTTGCAGGATGTTATTCATGGCCCGTTGGAACGTGGCTGGGGCGCCATGAAGCCCAAAAGGAAGGACCAGGAATTGGTATAACCCGTCAGGTGTGGAGAAGGCCGTCTTTTTTCTATCTTCTTCCCGTAGGGGAATCTGCCAATACCCCTTACAGAGGTCTAGCGTGGAGATGTATTGGGCCTTCCCTATGCGTTCGACCATCTCGTCGACGCGGGGTAAGGGGTATGTATCAAAGGAGGATATCTTATTTACCCCCCGGAAATCAATACAAAACCGGACAGACCCGTCCGGTTTGGGTACGAGTACTATCGGGGAATTCCACTCGCTTACCGAGGGCTCGATGATACCCATCTGTAGCATCTGTTCCGTTTCACGTCGGATTACTTCCCTGCGGGCCTCGGGGACTCTGTACGGCCTTTGTCGCACTACCTGCCCGGGAATGGTTTGTATCGTGTGCTCAGTGATAGAGGTGTGTCCCGGGGAGGAGGAGAACACCTGTCGCAATGGCAATAGTACTGTTTCGAGTTCCTGTCTCTGTCGTGGGGTGATATCGGGATCGATACAAGGGCTGAAGGAGAGGGGTTCTATGTGTGCTGACCCACTTAAGACGGGGCGGGGGCCTTCCCATTTTTTTAGAAGATTAACGTGGTAGATCTGAGTGACTCCACGACCGGGATCTATGTCTAGCTCGTATGTGACTGGGGTCACCTGACGTAGGATGCTATATGGACCTTGCCACTGTCCCAGGAGTTTTTGATCGGAGGATGGCATCATAAGTAACACAAGATCCCCTGCCAGGAAGGTTTTGGGTTTGGTGCCTTTATCGTATTGTCCTTTTTGTCTGTTCTGGGCACTCTCGAGGTTCTGGCTTACTATATCTCTCATAAGGGATAGGTGGGTTTTCAGGTTCTCCATGTATTCGGGAAGGGGCCGGGTACGGTCTGGTTCTGCTTCCCATGCTTCTTGGGCCATATCAAGAAAGGTGCGGGGGGGTCGGCCGTATAACAATTCATAGGGGGAATACCCGGTGCTACTTTGGGTGGCACAACGGATAGCAAAAAGGGCAAGGGGTAGCATATCTTCCCACCTCTTGGCTTCTAAGCCTAGCAGTTTCTTAAGGGTCTGTTTTAGGGTGGCATTATACCGCTCGACTAAACCGTCGGTTTGCGGGTGGTATGCCGAGGTTCTGATTTGTTTGATCCCCAGGCTGGCGCATACCTGTTTCATCAGAGAGGAGACAAAAGGAGTACCCTGATCGGTTAGTATTTCCCTGGGAAAACCCACCCGAGTGAATACAGTAATGAGGGCCTTCGCAATGTTCTGGGTGGTGGGTTGTCTCAGGGGCAGAGCTTCAGGGAAGCGGGTGGCATAGTCCACAATTACCAGGGCGTAACGACACCCACTCCGGGACGGTAATAGGGGTCCGATTATGTCCATCCCTACTCTGCTGAATGGGACGTCTATGATGGGAAGGGGTTGCAGCGGTCCCTAGGGGGTCGGTATCTACTATGCTTTTGGCAGACCGGTCATTCTTTGCAAAACTTTTTGATATGCTGGTGAATTCCAGGCCAATAAAACTTGTCGAGGATTGTTTGGCTGGTCTTTTCTTCACCGAAATGCCCTCCCAGAAGATGACTATGTGCTAGGAAGAGTACTTTCTCCTGAAAGGGGCCGGGGACCAGGAGTTGGGGTTTCTGTTGGATCCCCCCTTTTCGGTATAAAAGGCCGTTTTTCTTAAAGAAGTAGGGACCTACGTTAAGGGGGTCCTCTTGATCCGCTGCCCTTCCCCAGGCTTCCTGTAACAGAGGGTCTTCCTGCTGTGCGGCCCGGAATTCACGGTCCGTTTGCCAGGGGTGTTCATCCGGAAGCACTGGATAGGCGCCCGTATATTCCCTTTTTTCCTTTTTCTTCTGTGCTTTGGTTTTAGCTGGTTTACGGGTTTGCAGGGGGGAGGACAATCCCTTAGGGAAGGGAGCTTCTTCCCACCAGTGTGTCAGGGACTCTGTGGTGTCATGCAGCAATCCGGGGTAATCACTTCCTAGGATCGCCTGTTCTGGTAGGGCGGGGATCAGTCCCATTGTAAGAGCCGTGCCGGGATCCTTTTCATGCTGCACCAGTACTTGGGCGGTGGGGTAACTCTTCGTGTCCCCGTGCACACATTGAATGGCAACCATGCCGGACGAAGGTTGCACCGGGTAGGATAGGTCTTGAGGCCTGATAACACTCTGTCGACACCCTGTGTCCGTAAGGGCCATGAGGGGTTGTCCATCAAAGTTCACTGGACGTCGGAAAGGGGGCGGAGGGGCCCCTGGTACGGAGCACACATAGTTCCGTGCCAGACCCACTTCCATCGGCTCTTCCTTGTGTGGACAGTTCCTGGCAATGTGACCGAATCCGCCACAGCTATAGCATTGTGGTCCGGGATTAACAGGACGATGCATCACCGGTGTGGGGAAAAAGATAGGAGGATTAGGTCTTCTTGGTACTGGGGGTCGTGGAGGTCGTAGTCCTGTGGGGGGATGAGGTTTGTGGGGGTGATCGTCCTTTCCCCTCTGGACCTCCTGGGCCCTGCTATAAGCGCTTGCAATTTCTATTGCTGTGTCCAGGGTCAGGTGAGCATGCTGGCGTACCCATCTTTGCGTGCCTGGATGCAAAGACGATAGGAATTGTTCCAGGTAAATTTTTTCCAGGATATTCTCTTTAGTGGAGTTGTCGGGTTTCAGCCAGCGGTTGGCGAGGTCTTTGATTCGGAAGGAGAGGGCCCTGGGAGTCTCTTGGGGTCCTTCTTTTACTTGGCGCAGACGTACGCGGTAGGTTTCCTCATCTATACCTAGCCGCTCAAGAATGCATTTCTTTACGTCGTCATAGGGGGTATTGCCTTGTATATTCGCTTGCTGGTAGGCAGCTTGTAGATCCCCCGTTAGCAGGGGCCCTAGATAGTGAGCCCATCGGTCTAACGGCCAGGCGGCGGCCTGGGCCAGCCGTTCAAAGTTGGTAAAGAAAAAGTCAGGGTCCTCCCCCGGTACGTATTTCTGCAGTACCACTGACGGGAGGGAGGACATCGGGCGCGGTTGACCCAGGACATCGGTCAGTTTCCCCATAGCCTGGTCGTGGGAGGATCCTTGTCCCTTCAAGACATCATGGAGCTGCCCCCGATCGTCCTCGGCAGTTTTGAGGAACTGCTCCATTAACTTTCCCAGTTGTTCTTGAGATTCCGCCATCCTTTTCATCACGGCCTCCATTCCTCCAGTTAATCCCACTTCTGACACCAGATGTGATCGTGGGCGGTCAGCGGACTGGTAAAGCAGGCGAGGAGGCCGGATATAGTGGGCGATAGCGGTTTATTGGGGTTTGTTTGTACAAGGTTTTTCGGGGACAGTAGGAGAGTCCGGTCCAAATCCCGGGAAGAGGTGTCCGTCTTCTTCTTTCTTGTCTGGGCGGGATGAGGGTCCAAGGAAAGGCTGGGTCTTTGGTGTAGCTGCCTCGTTGTGGTCGGAGAACACCTCGGAGGGCAAACAAGAGAAAAGAGGGAGCCGTTAGCTGTGCTTGGACTCGAGATCCGGTACCTTCACCGTTAACCCGGGAGTGTGTGGATACGAAGGGGAAGTGAGGGCGGTACGGGTATGGATCAAGGAAAGGAAAGGAATGGAAGTGCTCAGGGATGTGGGGAGAGGGGTGCTCTTTATACAGTGTGAAGTGCGTATTTACAACTTGCTTAGTGCTTACTTGTGACGTGCCTAGGATAGCGGGAACAATTTACACTGGGAGGGGTTTCTAACTATATACACGGGCACCTAGCGTGCTCAAGGGAGTAACTGGTACTCACGCGCTCCGCCGTAACTCTCCTCCGAGTTACGGCCGCTCTCCAGCCACCTCCGTGGGACTCCACCACTCTTCGGACCACTCCTCGCGTTCTCCGTTCCCGTCTTCTCTGTCCGTCACCGGTCCAGCCGAAATCTCCTGCCACAATCCTTCGACCCCGCTCGTGTCTTCTCTTCCGGCTTTTCTGTATCCGACAGTCGGTGGAGAGGCGGGACTTCCGGGGTCACGGTGTATCCCTTCCGGTCCTTCGGCACCTCTGATTGGTTCCTGCACAGGAGAGAGGGGCGGGATGCCTGTCGTCAGGGACGCTGTTGTTGGGGGCTCTACGCGTCTGCCTGGACGGGCTATGGTGCGAGGCGGTAATAGAGGGGTTAGATAGTCTCGGATATGGGGATCTCGGGATCCGAGATCACAGCCTGTCTAAGCGCAGCTCCTGTGTGCTGATGTCAATTCTCTTCTGCCCATCACCAGATTCGGATCCAGAGCTATGTTTTGTGTCTTTGCAACCATTTTTCTACCTATATTTTACTGTTTACAACGGAAATATTACACCTGATATGACCAGATTCAAACCCTGTAAGGACTGTCACAGACCGATGTCTATGACAAATCCTCATCAGGTTTGCCTGTGGTGACAGGGTCAAGTATCGACTCTTAGGGCCTTCAGTGGTTGCACATCGATGAGCCTGAAGGTAATACAAGACTATACATTGTCAACCATTGTAGGACTCCTTGCCTTAAATGGTCTAGTTCCAAGGGTCAGTCTTGGTCCCATTACTGGTCTAGAAGTCATAGGAGTCTATCCGAAGGTCGCTTGTCATTGAGCTCCAATTCTTTGTGTACGTTTATGAAAAAAACACAAAAAATCCAAGCGGGACTCTGCTCCTTCCTGACACTCATACTCCTGAAAAGGCTCAGTGGATGTCGTCATTCCTCTCATTCTAACGCCTGAAGTAGGCCAGTGTTGGAGCCTATCCCTCAACTCTCTCGGCATAGCCAGAGTTTCTGGGGCTGTTTGAAACACTGATGCAGATAGAAGAGTTTAGCAAGGCCTTGCTGTGACTCTTCAGATCACTTCTCCCTCTGATGTACCTGTGAGTTCAGAGGCTCTCCATCTGGGATACTGCTAGCTGGTTCATCCTCAGCCCCTACAGGACAGTCCCAACCCATAAACTGGCCTTCTCTGGCACATGTACGGACTCAGTCTCTGGCTTCACGACCCATGCCTATTTCTGGGAAGCCGATGCAGAGTCCATCGAAGCCAGAGTGTGATGCATCCATTATGCTGTCTGCCTAGGTGCTGCCACATACTCAACCAAGGTAGATCTCTGCGTATCCCGGCCTTCCACCACAAAGCAGTTTAGTGTCCCTCCTCTCCAAGTAAGTCCCATTCTTAACATTCCTTGTTCAGGAGAGATTCGAATAACCACTACGATGCAGGTGAAGTAATTGACCAGCCTTACCACAAAGAAAACTGGTATGATAATCTTCAGGAGGCCAGTGACCTCGACATCTCTCCTTATTCTGGCCTCCTCTCACCTCCTAGTCATACCACTGAGGAAAATGACTTATTTGCCATCATCATGCAGAGTATAGCTTAATTTATTGACCTCCAGCTCCCCACGTGAGGTCAGATCTAATATCCAAAGATAAGTCCACAAGCCTAAGCAGACAAACGCTGAACCCCTGGTGCCTTTCAGTGAGCACTGACTGACGTCCTCTTAGGGGCCCGGGCCAAACCTTATTCAGCATTTTGTCACAGTTCCAGTCTCCTGAGAGCATGGTGATGAAAGCTTTCACTTGTCAGACGAACCCTAACACTTTTCAGACTACTTTCGCAGATGGGGAGTTCAAGAAAGTGGAGACCTCCTGGAAAAAATGGGTATTTTCCTTAACCAGTTTGGCTCTCTTGTCAATTAATGCTAGTTGTCTTCAGGGATTCGGTTGCTCAATTCCTCCCTGGTGTACTATAGACCGGCATCCTATATTGATCCTGACAATTCAGAATGGCTGTGATGCTGCCAAATTGATGATCCCCTGTGGGCTGGATCCCCACAACTCCATCAGGCAAGAAATTGGAACTAACGTTGCTATTTGTCAGCCTGTCTGGCTGCAATCAACTGACTTTCAGGTGATGTCCAATTGTTCCTTTATGGCCATGTTCTTTGGCAGGACACATCTTTTAGGGGACAATGCATATTGTAGTCTGGAGTGCTTTAAAGAGAGAAGTGCCACATTGTGTTCCCTGGGCTTATCTGCCCCACCTTGCTAGCTGCATCAGCCTCATTGTGCCTTTCATGGTTCAAATTTGTCGTCCCAGGCTAACCCAAGGCAGATGTAAACCACCTCCAAGCTATGGACAGAAAAATGCTTGTCATCTTCAGGGTTTATGGTCAACATCCCAAAGTCGCACTAGGCTCCTTCTCAGATGATCCCTTACATTGGCGCTATTCTGGATAAGGTTTACTTTTGTACCTTTTTCCTGGAGTGTAGAGTACATGAGCCTAATATTTTAGCCTCGGTCCTGGATTTCAGTATGGCCACTCTGCAGCTGCTGGGATTGATGGCCTCCTGTATCTGGCTGGTCAAACACAGCAGATAGCATAACCGGACTCTACAGTGTGATCTGAAATCTCAGTGGGCCCATATCAAAGGGACCTCTTCAACCATGTTTAGATTTCAGAGGAGACTGCACAAAATCTGAAGTCTTACCCTACCTCGACGATTGTCTGTTGAAGTGATGGTTGCTGGACTGTGATTTGGTCAGCAGCAGAATCTTCTTCACACCTCAACCAGAAATGACAGTTGTGGCCAATGCATCCCTTCCTGGTTGGTACGGCTACCTTAGAGAGGTAGAGACCAGAGGCCTCTGGTCTCTAACAATGTTACTGCTCCATATCAACCTTCTGGAGCTAAGGGCCAAACGCTTGGTGTTGAAAACCTTTCTTCCATTCATCAAGGGAAGGCTGGGTCGGGACACTACCACCATTTGGTATTGCAATAAACTGAGCAGAGTGGAGTCATAGATCCTGTGCCAGGAGACACTGCACCTCTGCAAGTGGCTGGGCCATCAAGGAATTTTCCTGGAGGTGAATCACTTGTTAGAATCTGTAAATGCTAGGGCGAATGAGCTCCGTCACTGATGCCTAGTGGATCACAAGTGGCAGTTGCACCCGGAGGTAGCACAAGGTTCTTCTGTGAATTGGGAGAAACTTACTCTATCTCTTCGCCACCACCAAGAACGCACAATATCCACAGTTCTGTGAGTTTAAGTTTTCAAGGTGTCTCTCGCTAGCAGACACATTCCCACTACGGTGGGACTCTGGACTTCTGTATGCCTTTCTACTGATACCTCTTCTGCCCGAGTTCTGAAGATCATGAACAACTGGGCCCAAATAATCCTAGTGGCAGAGGATTGGGCAAAGAGAGTTTGGTCTTCAGAACCCCTTGGTACCAGCATCTGTCCTCCAATCATGCTTCCCTCCTAGAGGATTTGCTGTTACAGCAACCCTCAATGACAGTGTATGCCTGTCGTTGAGGAAAGGTTTCGGCTTTGTGCAGCACACACCAAATTGGCCCCCTTCAAACAAAGGTATCTGACATTTTGTTTTGTCCCTTTCCCGGTAAGACTTTGCTCTGGGCATGGTTAAAGTGTATTTTTTGGCTTTTGTGGTCTTTTTACGGTTACTGGACCAGCCTTCATTATTTAAATTATCTGGTGTGGTGCATTCGTTTGAAAGGGCTACAATATTGTTTGCTCCGTTGCCCTTTGCCGTGCCACAGTGGGACCTTTAATTAGTACCAACATATTTGATGGGCAATCTCATAACTATCCTTTGTGACTTCCCACCTTCAAAGACTGTTCCTTGTCAGCATTACATCGGTGCAGCGACTGAGTGACCGTCAAGCTCTCTGTGTCAACCCAACGTACATCACTTTCTTACCGGAGTCCGTGAGCATCCTTGTTGCCGAAGGTTGTCAAGCCGTTCCATGGAGGACAAAACATCATCATACCCGACATTCTTTGCGCTGCCTCATCCATCTAGGAGGAAGAGTCAGTACATTGCTTGGACCCCAAAACAATAGAGCGCTAAGCTTTTACAGGGTCACCCGAACACATGGGGTGGATGATCAACATTTTGTGGGGTTTACAGGAGCAAAAAAAGACAAGGCTGCACAGAAATAGACTGGATCAGGCTGGATTGTGCTCTGCATTAAGGTCTGCTATGCCTTGGCTAAAAAGCAGCCTCCAGAAAGACTACATGCTCATTCCACCAGAACCAAAGCTGCTACCACTCTGCTTGCATGTGGAATTCCTGTCATGGACATCAGCCAGGCAGGTAAGTGGGTGTTCCTCCATGCGTACATAAAGCACTAATGTCTGGATAGCCAGGTTCGCTGAGAGGGGCATTTCATCTGCTCGGGCTTGCAGGCTATTTTGTTTCGAGTCCATTCACAGACCAACCTCTAAATAGGCACTGCTTTAGTATCTATTCAAAAGGTGAGGAATCTGTGGTTAGCAGTCTCTATCAGAAGAACAAGTTACTTAGGATTGGTAATGCTCTTTCTGGTAAGCACTTTATCTTACTGCAGATCCCTCACCAGCCTTCTCATTCTGTGAATTTGGTTTATCCTGTGAACTGGTCTCTATCCGTTCTGTGAATTGGACTCTATCCATTAAGAAGATCCCACAGCTGAATTTCAATTTAATACTCGGGCGTTCACATGGGGGTGCTACTTGCCTTGATAGCAGCCAATGTTAGCATACGAGATTGGTGCCTGTGGAGCAACACAGCACCACCCACTGGCGCACGGGGGTACGGCTGAAAAAGTTTCTGTTCAAGTCTTGGACACTCTTGAGGAATATTCAAATGGTTGAGGGAATCTCATGTCTCTACAGAGAATGCCAGCTGTTTAATGAGGAGATTACCACGATTTAAGAAATGGTTAGCAAGATCTTGCCACCAATATGGTGTTGTGAAATCTGAGCCGGGTGCCCGCCTTGTCCTTTCCAATGGATATGACGATTTGGGTGTCATCCACATAGGAGGTCAGAGAGAATCCAAAGTTTCTTATCAAATGGGCCGGAGGGAAGACATAAATATTAAAAACGGTAGGGCTCAGTGTAGGAGAGTAGGGTCTGCTATCCTATGGTCACCCCAATTTTTGCTTTTTGCTTCACTGGTTTTCGACTTAATGTGGCTGTGGGCCTGCTAATCAGACCCACAGCCTGCTGTTCTCTCTCTAAATTCACAGACATGTACTATAGGTACATAACCAATTTGGTACTGGACACCTTGTCAGCCCCTATACAGTGCACTATAGGAGCCATGGGCATAGGTGCATCCAAGGCCTACCAGGGGCTGCAGCATATCTTTTGCCACCCCTGGCTGGTACTTAAATCGACACAACTGGCTGTTCACACAGCTGGGGCAAGGTGGTGTAATCACCCCTTGCTTAGATATAGTATACCTATGTCTAAACCTATATCTGGACACATATATACCTATCAGCCACTCCTATAGCAGGCCTTAACAATCCTGGAGGCAGAGTGCTTGGTTTTATGTGAGATAGTGCTCTGGCATGAGCTGAGCCTGTCTGCAGCTTGCGGGACCATTTCCCTATAGCTGTTCCAGTGATACTGCCATACCATATACTCTTAAGTGCATTATAATCCTCGCGGTTAATGCTAACTGTGGTTTAACTTTATCAAAACATGTCGTGTTTGGTGTCATACATTTTGGAATACTACCCCCTCGCCAGTTCTGGCGACGGGGGTAGCATTCCACCCTTCTAGAGGGAGAAGACATGTTACTTACTGCAAATGCGGTTAATCCTAACCAGAGCCCCAGCATCACAAAATGGATGCTGCTGCCACAGACACAGGTCTGCCCTCCTGCTGCTGACCGAAAGTCGACAGAGGAGGCTTGATCAAAGGATCTCCTGTCACAGGGAGGTGTCACACCACCCCAGACAGGAGATAGTGGATTGTAGCAGGGAGGGTTGAATGAAACTAGACACTGCCTGGGGCACAGTCACTGGGCAGATTCCAGTCAAACCGGTTCTGGGGCACTCCAGCCCCAGTCTTGGCGGCAACCTGGACAAAGGAAAGGGGTGTAACCACCCCCTTCCTGGGTCCCACCCATAGGAGAGACCTAGCAGGTAATCCAGCCCCCAGATTTGGAATATAGGTGGGAGCAGTGCCAATGCACATCAGAGTATCCTGACTGAAACTTATGAAAAGAAACTCTGGACCCTTCGACATCCTACTTGACGTAGAAGACTGAAGAATCTCCCTTGTGGTCAAGGAGTGACCACCCTGTGCAAACAGGCACCATCCAGCACCTCGACGTTTGCTTTGTTGCAGTTCCCGCCGGAACTCGAGCGACAGAGATTGACAAGAGCCAGCTTTCCTGACTTCCAACAGCCCGATCCACAGTCCATGCAGAGCTGGGACCCGTGGAGGCGACCTGAAGCGTGGGAGCGGCCATCTTGAAGTAACTACGAAGCGCTGACCGTGCAGCACCCGAGGCTCCCTCGAAGCTGTGCATTGGAGCGTGAGAAGCTCCAGTCCCGAGCAGTTTTTGGACCGAAGCTCACCCCTCTACACTCGACGAGTGCTGCGTGGGGGCCCTTCTGCATTTTCCTGCTCGACGCGTTGGTCCGGTCGCTTGCCCGTTGGCTAGTGGCCCCTGAACCGACGAACCTTTGAATTTACACCGCTGGTCTGGTTGCTCCAGACTGGCCCTCGCTCCCCTGAAAAGGAGCACCCGCTCTGACCTTGCTGGTCCGAGTGCAACGCCTTCTTCGAATCCTGCGTGGGTTGCCCTTGCCAAGGCTTGTTGACTCCGATCCGGAAGCCGACACCGCCGACAGCGAGAGCCTTCGTGGGACAGCTCGTGATCCACTCCAGGACATCCTCGGTGCCCCAGTGGCCACGTGGCAGCGGAGACAAGGCACCCGTCATCAACTTGATTGCGCCCGACATCGCCTGGTTCCTACCTGGTTCCTTCCTGGCCACTGGTTAGTGACCCAGACTCTGTCCCCTCTGCTTTCAGGTACCCTTCAACTTCGATCCACCCTTGGATCGCACCGGACACTTCTCTCCTGGACGCCTGCAGCATCTTCATCCTCAGGCACCATCGAACTGCGTGACGAAACCCGACACAGGTTGGCACCTGTGCACCCGCGTCCTGTGGGTGAGGTAACTTACTAGCGCCGGTGTTCCCACACTGGTACACACCTCTAGTGCCTAAGTCTAAAGTTTGGTAGTCCTAGTCCAGTCGGAAGACTCCTTTTGCAATAACATTGTAACTTTTACGCACCATTGACTTTACATTGGTGAAAGCCGTGCTTCCCGCACTGCACCCGAATCCCGCGGGCTACTCCCGTCCTAACTGCTGTTAGTCCAGTGTAGTCCCAGCGATTCACAAGGCCCTAGGCCTTACCCCCGATCGATTAGTGATTGTTATACCACTTTATTGATATATGGTTTGAGTGGCCACCGGCCTCATCCAAAACGTGCAACTTGCTTATGTTATACTGTGCTTTTATTTAAATGCTTGTGCTTCATTGCTCATAAAGAGTAGCGGGGATTATTCTGAGAATAAATACATATATTTTGATAATATATAACTTGTGTGGTGTCCTTTCATTTGATATTACAGGATTGTATATGGTAAAACAGCTGGCTTCACATGTCCTTTGGAGTTAAGCCTTTAAGGCTGCTTAGTCCATGCTACCCCTAGGAAAGCTTGTCTATAAGCTTGACTTACAACCACCACCATAAGGGATTGTTTGGACTGATACAGGGTACCCACAGAACTGTGGACATCATATACCAGGCCAACTTCTCACATTGGTGAGCAGCGGTACGGATTTGAGCTTGCTGTTGGTTTACCTTTGCAATCTTTTTATCAAATTGAAAGATCACATTAAGTACCATAGGTACATATAAATAAAAGCTTAGCATATTTAAGTTCTACTGGACTTAGTAGTTGTAGAGAAAAGGGAGTAGCACACTCTGACTTCAACTCACTAGTGAGGTACAGTAGGAAAACACTTAGTGTAGGTAGGTGCATCACTTACACCACACTAGAGTCATGTCTGGCACAGGTGAACCTACAGGGTCTCTACCTGTGAGGGTTGACCCTCCACAGGCAACCTCCAGCTATGACAAATTCAGCTACAAAGACTTGAGTGCCTTGTGTACTGCAAGGAAGCTGAGAAGGGGTCACAACCCTACCATTCCTATCATGATAGCCATTCTAGAAAAGGATGACATTGAGAAAGCTGTAGCAGCTCCCTCAGGATCAGGAACAGGAGTGAACCCCCCCAGACACAGAGAACGCCCCCCCCCCCCAGATGTAGAAGATGTGGAGGCAGACCCTGAGTCAAATGGTGAAGATTCAGATGTGGATCAAAGGGTTAGCCAGGTACCAGTTGGAAGGCTTAGCCAAGCCAACTTGGACCTACATGGAAATGGAGAGGGCCAGCACCTCCCCAGAGTACATAACAGGATTCTCCCAGGCAATAGGAGAGAGAGAAGCCCTTCCAGGGATTCTCACATTTCTAGTGCCTCAAGAGAATCACAGAGAGGAATGACTCCCCCCCCTCAAAGAAGAGAGCATAAGGCCAGGATGAGAGCAGTTAATCTCCAAATAGAGAGAGAGGAATTAGCCCTGGCCCAAGCTAGACTAGCTTTTGCAAGAGAGCAGAAGTTAAGTGGGGAGACTCCCACTGGTGGCAGCATTATCCCAACAGATAAGGACAGGTCCTATGACAATAGAAACCTGAGTAAGATTGTGCCCCCCTACAAAGATGGGGATGATATCCACAAATGGATAACTGCTCTTGAGAGGGCCTGCATGGTACAGCAGGTCCCTGAGGATCAGTGGGCAGCAATCTTGTGGCTCTCCTTTTCTGTGAAAGGGAGAGATAAGCTCCTCACAGTTAGACCTGAGGATGCTAAAAACTACTCTGTCTTGAAGAGTACTCTTATTGATGGGTTTGGCCTAACCACTGAGCAATACAGGTTGTTGTTCAGAGACACCCAAAAAGCACAGACTCAAGACTGGACTGATTTTGTTGATTGTGCCACTAAGGCTCTGGAGGGTTGGTTGCAGGGAAGTAAAGTCTCAGACTATGCAGGATTGTACAATCTTCTAATGAGAGAGCAGATCCTTAATAACTGTCAAAACCAGCTATTGCATCAACACCTTGTAGACTCTGATCTGACCTCTCCCCAAGAATTGGGAAAGAAGGCAGACAAATGGGTCAGGACAAGGGTTAAGCAGAAACCCCAGAACCAAGGAGGTGATCAGAAGAAAGCAGATCAAAAGGGTGGTAATCAGAAAGATAAAGACCAGAAGTCTTCTACAGGCCCCCAAAATAGTAATAAGGAGGGTGGTTCCCAAAATGGAAACAAGAAAAAGAAGAATGATGGCCCAAAGAAACCTTGGTGCAATACTTGTAAGTCCACTTCCCACTGGGGAAGTGAATGCACTAAGATAAATCCAGTTGCTACTACTGCAGTCCCTAAGACACCTGCACCCCCTAGTACAGTTGGCAGTAGTAGTACACAACCCAAGGCTATAGTGCGGTTAACCATGGGTACTGAGATGGAGACTGGCCTAGTCAGGATCCCTACTCAGGCAGTTCTGATCTGTGAGGGGGACATAGCTATGTGCTCTACTGTGAGTCCTAGTAACCTGAGCAAGTACAGGCAGACGCCTTTAATTAATGAGTAACTGGCTCAGGCCTACAGGGACACTTGTACCAGTGTCACTATGGTGACACCTAACTTTGTGGACCCTGAACAGATGATACTAGGTGAGAATTACCTAGTGAATAATGCTAGCAACACCACTATTACACATAGTGTGGCTGTTGTTAATTTCTCCTGGGGAGGGGTAACTGGCCTCAAAAGAGTTGTTGTTAGTGCAGACCTCCCAGTTGACTGTTTGTTGGGCAATGATCTGGAGGAATCAGTATGGTCAGAAGTGGAGTACAGGACTCATGCAGAAATGCTAGGGATTTCAGCACATGTGCTGGCTGTGACCAGGTCACAGGCCAAGAAGTGCCTACCTGAACCTGTGGTGGATCTTGAAACTATAGACCAACCACAACCCAAGAGAAGGAGCAAGAGGGTCAAGGCAGAGCCTTCCCACTTGCCCCAGGTTGAGGATCAGACCTCACAGGAGGGTGATTCTGTGATCCAAGAGGAGACTGTCTCTGAAGAGCTTGAACCTGATCAGGTTGAGTTTCTCGGGACAGGGGGACCCTCAAGGGCAGACCTGGGGCAGGCTCAATTGACTTGCCCTTCACTTGAACCCCTCAGACAGCAAGCTGCTGCTGAGGCTGCAGGGAATGCTCAAGGTACCCATTCAGTGTATTGGGATGATGGGCTCCTTTATTCAGAGGCTAGAGACCCCAAGCCTGGTGCAACCAGGAGGTTGGTCATACCTTTGCAATTTAGGGGCTTCCTTCTAACCTTGGCCCATGATATTCCCCTTGCAGGACACTTGGGCCAGAACAAGACTTGGGACAGTCTTGTCCCTCACTTTCACTGGCCTCATATGTCAGAGGATACCAAGGAGTTTTGTCGCTCCTGTGTCACCTGCCAAGCCAGTGGCAAATCAGGTGGTACAACAAAGGCCACCCTAATACCACTACCTGTGGTGGGGGTGTCCTTTGAGAGAGTAGGGATTGACATTGTTGGACCAATGGATCCCCAAACAGCATCTGGGCACAGATTTATCCTGGTAGTAGTGGATCATGCCACCAGGTACCCAGAGGCAATTCCCCTAAGGACCACAGCAGCTCCTGTTGTGGCAAGGGCCCTACTTGGAGTTTTCTCCAGAGTGGGCTTTCCAAAGGAGGTACTTTCAGACAGAGGTACAAACTTTGTCTGGATACTTAAAGGCAATGTGGAAGGAGTGTGGAGTGAACTACAAGTTCACCACACCCTATCACCCACAGTGCAATGGGCTTGTTGAAAGGTTCAACAAGACCCTAAAGGGAATGATAAAAGGGTTACCTGAAAAGCTCAGGCGTAGATGGGATATCCTTTTACCCTGCTTACTCTTTGCTTACAGAGAGGTCCCACAGAAGGGGGTTGGCTACAGCCCTTTTGAACTTTTGTTTGGCCACCCTGTGAGGGGTCCATTGTGTCTTGTGAGAGAAGGATGGGAGTTACCTCTCAAAAAGCCCAAACTTGATATTGTGGACTATGTACTTGGTCTCCGCTCCAGGATGGCTGAATACATGGAGAAAGCATCTAAAAACCTGGAGGACAGCCAAGAATTACAGAAAGCTTGGCATGACCAAAAGGCTGTTCTGATTGAGTACCAGCCAGGACAGAAGGTGTGGGTGTTGGAGCCAGTGGCCCCAGCAGCACTCCAGGACAAATGGTCTGGACCCTACACCATAATGGAAAAGAAGGTGGAAGTCACCTACATGGTGGACTTTGAAACCCCCAGGAACCCCCACAGGGTGATCAACGTGAATATATTGAAAGTATTTGTTGACAGGGAAAGCATGGGCTTGCTCATGGCTACAGATGGGGACCAGGAGGAAGAGAGTGACCCTCTCCCAGACCTGCTTTCCCAAAACCCTGATGATGGCTCAGTTGATGGAGTAGCCTTGGCAGGCAACCTCACTGACCAACAACAGATGGACTGCAGACAAGTTTTGAAAGCCCATAGACACATGTTTTCACTCACACCCAGTCAGACTACCTGGTGCACCCATGTGGTGGACACTGGTGATAGTCTACCTGTGAAGAATAAAATTTACATGCAACCTGACCATGTCAGAGATTGTATCAAGGCTGAGGTGCAGAAAATGTTAGAACTTGGAGTGATTGAGCCATCAGAGAGCCCCTGGGCCAGCCCAGTAGTCCTTGTGCCAAAACCTCATACCCAAGATGGAAAGAGAGAAATGAGATTTTGTGTGGACTATAGAGGTCTCAATGCTGTCACTAGGACAGATGCTCATCCCATTCCAAGGGCAGACGAGCTCATTGACAAATTGGCTTCTGCCAAGTTTCTGAGCACATTTGATCTGACAGCTGGCTATTGGCAAATCAGGTTAGCTGAGGAGTCAAAGGCTAAGACAGCATTCTCTACCCCCAGTGGGCATTATCAGTTCGTGGTGATGCCCTTTGGTTTGAAGAATGCACCTGCCATCTTCCAAAGGTTGGTGAATCGAGTCCTTTCTGGGTTGGATGACTTTTGTGCAGCATATCTAGATGATATTGCTGTCTTTAGCTCTACCTGGGAGGATCACCTGATCCACCTGAAGAAGGTTCTGGAGGCCCTGCAAAAGGCAGGCCTGACTATCAAGGCTACTAAGTGCCAGATAGGGCAGAGCAAGGTTGTGTACTTGGGCCACCTAGTAGGTAGGGGTCAAGTTCAACCATTGGAGAGCAAGATCCAGGCCATACAGGACTGGGCTCCTCCAACTACCCAGACACAAGTCAGAGCCTTCTTGGGCCTGACTGGGTATTACAGAAAATTTGTAAAGAACTATGGGTCCATTGTGACACCATTAAATGACTTGACATCCAAGAAGATGCCCAAAAAGGTTCAGTGGACAATTAGCTGTCAAAGGGCATTTGATGACCTGAAGAAAGCCATGTGCTCTGCACCAATCCTTAAAGAGTCCTGACTACTCCAAACAGTTCATTGTTCAAACAGATGCTTCTGAGTTGGGGGTGGGAGCTGTGCTTTCACAACTCAATGTAGATGGTCAAGACCAGCCCATTGCTTTTATTAGCAGAAGGCTGACCCCCAGAGAGAAACGTTGGTCAGCCATTGAGAGGGAGGCCTTTGCTGTGGTTTGGGCCCTGAAGAAGCTTAGGCCATACTTGTTTGGTACTCACTTCCTAATTCAGACAGACCATAAGCCCCTCTTGTGGCTTAAACAGATGAAGGGTGAAAACCCCAAACTACTCAGGTGGTCCATTTCACTACAGGGGATGGACTTTACAGTAGAGCACCGCCCAGGGACTGACCATGGTAATGCAGATGGTCTCTACAGGTACTTCCACTTAGAACATGAAGACTTATCTGGTCAAGGTTAAGTTTAATGTCCCTGCGTTTGGGGGGGGGGGGGGGTTGTGTAGGAGAGTAGGGTCTGCTATCCTATGGTCACCCCAATTTTTGCTTTTTGCTTCACTGGTTTTCGACTTAATGTGGCTGTGGGCCTGCTAATCAGACCCACAGCCTGCTGTTCTCTCTCTAAATTCACAGACATGTACTATAGGTACATAACCAATTTGGTACTGGACACCTTGGCAGCCCCTATACAGTGCACTATAGGTGCATCCAAGGCCTACCAGGGGCTGCAGCATATCTTTTGCCACCCCTGGCTGGTACTTAAATCGACACAACTGGCTGTTCACACAGCTGGGGCAAGGTGGTGCAATCACCCCTTGCTTAAATATAGTATACCTATGTCTAAACCTATATCTGGACACATATATACCTATCAGCCACTCCTATAGCAGGCCTTAACAATCCTGGAGGCAGAGTGCTTGGTTTTATGTGAGATAGTGGTCTGGCATGAGCTGAGCCTGTCTGCAGCTTGCGGGGCCATTTCCCTATAGCTGTTCCAGTGATACTGCCATACCATATACTCTTAAGTGCATTATAATCCTCGCGGTTAATGCTAACTTTGGTTTAACTGTATCAAAACATGTCGTGTTTGGTGTCATACATTTTGGAATACTACCCCCTTGCCTGTTCTGGCGACGGGGGTAGCATTCCACCCTTCTAGAGGGAGAAGACATGTTACTTACTGCAAATGCGGTTAATCCTAACCAGGGCCCCAGCATCACAAAATGGATGCTGCTGCCACAGACACAGGTCTGCCCTCCTGCTGCTGACCGAAAGTCGACAGAGGAGGCTTGATCAAAGGATCTCCTGTCACAGGGAGGTGTCACACCACCCCAGACAGGAGATAGTGGATTGTAGCAGGGAGGGTTGAATGAAACTAGACACTGCCTGGGGCACACAAGGTGTTACTGGGCAGATTCCAGTCAAACCGGTTCTGGGGCACTCCAGCCCCAGTCTTGGCCCCAAACTGGACAAAGGAAAGGGGTGTAACCACCCCCTTCCTGGGTCCCACCCATAGGAGGGACCTAGCAGGTAATCCAGCCCCCAGATTTGGAATATAGGTGGGAGCAGTGCCAATGCACATCAGATTATCCTGACTGAAACTTATGAAACGAAACTCTGGACCCTTCGACATCCTACTCGACGTAGAAGACTGAAGAATCTCCCTTGTGGTCAAGGAGTGACCACCCTGTGCAAACAGGCACCATCCAGCACCTCGACGTTTGCTTTGTTGCAGTTCCCGCCGGAACTCGAGCGACAGAGATTGACAAGAGCCAGCTTTCCTGATTTCCAACAGCCCGATCCACAGTCCATGCAGAGCTGGGACCCGTGGAGGCGACCTGAAGCGTGGGAGCGGCCATCTTGAAGTAACTACGAAGCGCTGACCGCGCAGCACCCGAGGCTCCCTCGAAGCTGTGCATTGGAGCGTGAGAAGCTCCAGCCCCGAGCAGTTTTTGCACCGAAGCTCACCCCTCTACACTCGACGAGTGCTGCGTGGGGCCCTTCTGCATTTTCCTGCTCGACGCGTTGGTCCGGTCGCTTGCCCGTTGGCTAGTGGCCCCTGAACCGACGAACCTTTGAATTTACACCGCTGGTCTGGTTGCTCCAGACTGGCCCTCGCTCCCCTGAAAAGGAGCACCCGCTCTGACCTTGCTGGTCCGAGTGCAACGCCTTCTTCGAATCCTGCGTGGGTTGCCCTTGCCAAGGCTTGTTGACTCCGATCCGGAAGCCGACACCGCCGACAGCGAGAGCCTTCGTGGGACAGCTCGTGATCCACTCCAGGACATCCTCGGTGCCCCAGAGTCCACGTGGCAGCGGAGACAAGGCACCCGTCATCAACTTGATTGCGCCCGACATCGCCTGGTTCCTTTCTGGCCACTGGCTAGTGACCCAGACTCTGTCCCCTCTGCTTTCAGGTACCCTTCAACTTCGATCCACCCTTGGATCGCACCGGACACTTCTCTCCTGGACGCCTGCAGCATCTTCATCCTCAGGCACCATCGAACTGCGTGACGAAACCCGACACAGGTTGGCACCTGTGCACCCGTGTCCTGTGGTTGAGGTAACTTACTAGTGCCGGTGTTCCCACACTGGTACACACCTCTAGTGCCTAAGTCTAAAGTTTGGTAGTCCTAGTCCAGTCGGAAGACTCTTTTTGCAATAACATTGTAACTTTTACGCACCATTGACTTTACATTGGTGAAAGCCGTGCTTCCCGCACTGCACCTGAATCCCGCGGGCTACTCCCGTCCTAACTGCTGTTAGTCCAGTGTAGTCCCAGCGATTCACAAGGCCCTATGCCTTACCCCGAATCGATTAGTGATCGTTATACCACTTTATTGATATACGGTTTGAGTGGCCACCGGCCTCATCCAAAACGTGCAACTTGCTTATGTTATACTGTGCTTTTATTTAAATGCTTGCGCTTCATTGCTCATAAAGAGTAGCGGGGATTATTCTGAGAATAAATACATATATTTTGATAATATATAACTTGTGTGGTGTCCTTTCATTTGATATTACAGGATTGTATATGGTAAAACAGCTGGCTTCACATGTCCTTTGGAGTTAAGCCTTTAAGGCTGCTTAGTCCATGCTACCCCTAGGATAGCTAGTCTATAAGGTTGACTTACAACCACCACCATAAGGGATTGTTTGGACTGATACAGGGTGCCCACAGAACTGTGGACATTATATACCAGGCCAACTTCTCACACTCAGCGAGAACCCTTAAGGGGACCACACATGGGAGGGAGAAAGGATGAGAAGTGTGGTTCTTCAGTTTCACTAATTGCTCACGATCTACCAAATAGGATTTCAGCATGTCCGAGGCCCAGCCCACCATCCCACAATCCCACAATTGCCCAGTCAGCCTATCAGTAGCTTGTGACTGACGGTGTCAAAGGCAACCGAGATATCAAGGAGGATAAGGGCTACCCCTTTTCCCTGATCCAATACCTGCCTGATGTCTTTGGTTACCTTGATCAGTGCAGTCTCCGTGCTATGCCCCATCCGAAAACTGAATTGGGTGATGTCTAATAGTAGTTTGTTAGATTCAATAAAATACGTAGCTGGTTATTCATAACATTTTGAGCTATTTTGGCTAGTAAGTGGATGCAGGAAATGGGCCGATAGATAGTTGGGTCTTTCTGGTCTAGTGAGACTTTTTTAAGGAGAGGGATCAGGGCTGCTTTCTTCCAGATGGTGGGGAAGATACCTGTTTAACATATGGCTTGATAGATGGAAGCTAGTGTGGTCGAATGATGACCTCTGCAGCACGTTTGGCTATATTGGGAGAGCAGGTTTCGATACGAGAACCTGAAGTATACGTGTGGCCTTGTAGGTGTTTCTTGCACTGGTTCCTCAGGTGGTTCTCCAGTTCCTTTCAAGTTGCTTGCAAACTCTCTTGGTCTCTTTGAGATCAGCATTGTACCAGCTAGCTTGTTTGATCTTTTGGGTTTGGTGTTTTTTTGGGGCGCCAGGGTATAGGCACAGGTGGTTATATCCAGTTGTTGAAATTGTTTGCCTCCTTGATGAGGTCGTTGGTGGGGTTTGAATAGTTTAGTTAGTGGGTTTTGAGGCATTCCATTTCTGTAAGTTTCTTTCAGCAGCAGCGTGGGGTGTTAACAGACTCGGTAGCGGTGTTTGGTGGCCCTGTTATGGGGAAGTGGATCGATGGAGTCATCCGTCCATGTGAGCGAAGTGGTGTGACAGAACTTAACATTTTCGCTGGAGGAGAAGATGGGGTCCAGAGTGTGTCTGGCAATGTAGGTAGGGCCTTGTTCAAGCTGGGTGAACCTGATATGCTGTAGACTTTCAAGCAAGTCTGGGGAGTTGTAGTCCGTGGGGTTGTTGAGATGAAAATTGAGATCACCTAGGAGTCTTTGGTGCCCGTGTCAAGGGGTGCGGTGGGGTTGGTGAGGAGGTTGCTGAAGAGGGTACTAAGTCCTGGGGCCCAGTTTGCAAGGGTGCCTTTGAAGTTGGTTTTACTGTCCATCTGAAACTTGAAGTGCATGTGTTCCATAAGAGTGGCTTCTGGGTCAGTGTTTGAAGTATGCTTTATGGTCTCTCTGTGGATGATGTGGAGTCCTCCTAATGGTTTATGGGGTCAGTTGTGGTGCAGGATTTTGTATCTAGGAGGGATGGCTGCAGCGATGTCCAGCACTGATGTGGGGTTGAGCCAGGTTTCGATGAGGAAGAAGTGGTCTAGTGCGTTTGAGTCGATGAGGTCCTAAATCTCGGGGAAGTGCTTGCTGAGTGAGCGTGTGTTGAGCAGCATGCATGCATGCGAGTGAGTGTTGTGCGGGGTGAGATAGTGGTGCTGTGTGAATGCGGGTCTGCAGTTCTGACTTGGTGAGGGGGTGTGTGTGTGTGTAGAGTGGATGTGGGCAGTGGGAGTGGATGTGTGGAAACATGTGATGCGACAATGCTAGCAGACAAACCTGTGAACTGAGGTGCAGCTCGGCAGCAGTGTTTGTGGCAGCGTCCAGGGTTCAGCAGGGGGATTCGGCAGGGGTGCTGCGGCAGGAGACCTTTGAACCAGGGTTCCTAACGATAAGTGTGGTACGGGTGCAGGCAGGCTGCCTTTGGCACTCTGGCGAAAAGACCACTGTGCATGCCTGCACTATGTCCTTCATTAAGCACAGCCTTGGAGAGTGGTAGGAGGGAGGGACCATGTGCGGGCTCAGAAATACCGGTAAAGTCTGGCAGGGAGAGCAGGAAAATCTGGCAAGAGCAGCAAGGCGGGAACACTCAATCCTCGAAGCAAGTCGGGAGTGAGAACTGACAGCAGAGACCAAGAAGCAAAAACGGAGCAGTAAGTGGAGCAAAAAATGCAAAAAGGGGCAGTTGAGAGGGGCAAAGTGTGCAAAATGAGGCAGTTAAACAGACCGCAGCTGATAAAATAGGTGTCACAAAGAAAGAGCAGTTACCGAGTTGGGGGCAGAATGAGCAAATAAGAGGAAAAATGGCAGGAGCCAGACACCATTACAAGTCAGAAGGGGAAGGCGAGGTCTTGGTCGCTCTGAAGGAGCAGAGAGATGTCTGGGAACCTACAGGTGAACTCCAGGCACTTTCAGTGGAACCACCCTTCACCACTTTTTCCCAGACAAATTGATGTTGAGGACTCGGGCGGCGGCCTTTCCAAAAGTCGTGACTCCTTTCCTCGTTGGGCATTCCATCACACTACCAGTGTTTTTAGCTCCCCCTCATCCCTTGAAAGAGGACAGGCCCTATTGGTTGAACCCCAAAAGGACTTTAAGCTTTTACATAGATTGTACCAAGGACTATCGAGTGGATGATCAACTTTTTGTAGGATTGTGTGCAGCAGTGAAAAGGAAGTCTCTTCCGAACTGGATCTTGTTTAAGTGGATAGGCCTCTGCATTAACATCTGCTGCGCACTGGCCAAGAAGCAGCACCTGGAAAGTCTGAGAGCCCATTCTACCAGGGCCAATGCATCATGCCAGTGTTGCATTGGCATGCTGAGTGCCAGTCCTTTAATGTCTCCCTGGCTGCGATGTGGCTGTCTGTGAATATGGTTGCAAAGCCCTGTTGCCTTGACAGCAAGGTCTGACGAGGAGGGCACAGCTCCTCTCCTATTTCTTCAAGACATTTTGGTCTGAGTCCACTCAACAGGCCCCCCCATCCTGGGGAGGTACTGCTCTTGAATCTGTTGCATGTTGAGCTTTCTGTGGTTATAAGTACCCATCAGAAGAAAGTTACTTGCCTTCAGGATTGCTCTTTCTGATCGATACCCTATCTAACTAAAGATTCCTCACTGCCCTCCTGCCTCTCCATTCTGCAGTGACCTCTTAGATATGCTCAGCCTGCCAATCACCTACAATCAAACCTTATTAAAGTTTAACCTGTCAGTGATTATCTACCCCTTATAAAATGCTTGCTTAGATCTCCAACTTAGGAATACATCATAGCTTTCTCCTTCTCTTTGGCATCAGACATACTTTGGAGAGTTGCTCATTAATGTCTCAAATTTTATTAATTTAGACCCCTTGGCTAAAGGATCTGACCGTGCGTCACTCTCCAAAGGGCGAATGGCTTGAGGAGGTGATTCTGGCAGTCGTGAACTCACATCAGTGTTTAACCTGCAGTAGTTCAGGTTCTTAAGAGTTCAGAAGCATTCATTTTATTGTAATGATTTACCTGTTCAAACCCTTTTTTTACTGTTAGGACAGTCTATTTTAAGAGATAAGAGAGGACCAATCGGATTCCGCTGCATGAATCCCTTCAACCACCTGAGCTCCCTCAACCTGTCATCCATAGGGGAGTCTCACCAATGAGCCCACCCTTTTAGCCAGTCTTACACATGGCTGCCCAGTAAAACTGCAAGGCTTCTACAGATGCATTTACCCCCTGCAACATGAGTATGTTGTCTTCTTCCACCACCTCCTCTAGCATTTCTGTCCGTTTGCAGCAACATTTTGCTGGTCTTTGTGAAGAGTATTTAATTTGTAGTGCCATCCTTTCTCTGAGTGGTAATTGTAGATATTTATGGAAGCACCAGGATCTCACAAACGTTTTTTCCCCCTTGGGCAATCGTTGTATGGCACCTTCACAGCCACCGTAGAATAGCTTCGTATTGTTGTACGGATACTTCAGGGGCCCACAGCAGGGTATTTCCTTGCATTTGCAGGAGTTTGGGAAGAATGATCCTTTTAGGTAAGGCAGTCATATCCAGAAGGAGCAACAAGGACTTCCCTTATAGTTTTGAATCCGCCTTAAAGTGGATCAACGGTTCACTCACATTGTATTGATAAAAATTACGCCTCTCTCAAATAAACAAATGCTCATATATCTGAATTAGAGTCGTCAAATGGAAGGGACAGTTCTGTCAAGGGTATTCCAGTTTCTTAATCATGAAGAGAATAGATTTGTTGCAGTTGATTCTGGTACATGAGTACAGATCTAATTTCCTAAAAATGCAAAGTAAGCAATTATATTCTGACTTCTATCCACTACAATAGTTATAATATGTGACTATTTTCAGAACAGAGGGATACTGTGTCCTCCTAAGCATTGGCTTATCGGTGCTCCTGAGTAGAGGCTGACTTCCTCATTCAGCAGCTCAGTATGCATAGATGGGGCCAAAAGAAGGGAGAATAGGTCTCTCCCTCAATCCTTCATAAGATGAAAAACGTAATAGTCGGCCCATTAACCAGTACTCCAGCCACTGGATATATATACGGCATTGTAATCCACCTTAAACACGGCAGTGCAATTTTTTTTTCTTTAACACGTTTACATGACAAGCTATGTCAGGGATTGAAATGTATTTTTGCAACCACAATAGGTGCAGAGACCAAATGACCATATTCCAGGTTTGTAAAGAGATGGCGATCCTTTGATCCAAATTGATCCGTCTGTATTTGCCCCTACCTCCAGTCCTCCAAGTTGGCTTTTAAGAGAAGGTTGGACTGAAATATTTGCCTAAACCTTGGTTTCAATTTCAGTTGGGGTGGGAAGATGCATATTAACATGCACGTCTTTCCCTTTATCTTCCAGGACTATTATCGTATTCACTAGTCTCCTAAATGTATCTGTCTGAAGCCCAATCATGCCTGGCATCATATCCGCTTCTGTATCTCCTGTTGTCTCAGTGTTGATGCCTTGCAGAAATTGCTCCATTATGCCCTCATTTTTCTTTCTGGTTACCTCTTGGACTCTAGCAAAGATCAGAAAAGATTTTAGTCGACCACAATTCTTTTTGTTGAGACATCATAAACTTCTCCAACTCATCTAATCTTTCTTGTGTATGTTGAGCCAGGCTGTTAGTGTGATGGCCTTGTTACTTATGTCATATAACCTGCTTTGCTGCCCAAGAAATATGGTTTGGCCACATTACCAACAGGTGTTACTTATTTTTGATCTTGAAACGCTTTCTCTCTGGGATTCATTGACTCTGTGTATACCTTTTCCCAAACATCATCACTTCAATAGCCCTAGCTGACTACATCTTGGCTCCTTCTTCCCTACTGCTTCAGACATCTCTTGTCCCTATGGGCTAATTTGTAGGCTTCTCAGCATCTTCATGGAATTCGCGGTCCCATATTTTCTGCAAATCTCTTTCCTGCGTCATTAAACAAGTGATCATTTGTTTACACCACTATCATTTAGGTGGAGATATCTGGCACACCATTCTCCATATAATCTACCAAACTGAATCAAGGTTAACATTGGTGTGGAACAATGAAGTAATCCACCCTAATATTGGCGGCATGTGCACCAGAATTAAGTAATACTGCTTGGCATGTACACGTGAGCATCTCTAGACACCTGCAAAAACAGGCCCTATTTTACCCATGATCACCAATCACTTCTTATAGACTCTGGAAGCGTGAACTGTCCGACTGTTTCGTTCCCATTTAATATTTTAGAGACCACCTATTGCCACAACTAGTTTATCCATGGGGAAAGTCCTCATGAATAGGAATGCAACTCCACTTGTATATTTAGCTGGTGCCAATTAGTTATGTATGCTCAAGTCAAAGTAGTATTCCTCGCCTGTCAGGTGGGTTTGTCGCAATAAAACAAAATCTGGTTTGTCAGTGGTACATCTGGAGAAATAGACCTTGTTCCATCTTTCATGGTGTTAACGAGCCATACAAGGAATTTCAGAGCTCCCCCCTGTAGCTCATTGATATATGTATTATACTTTTTTTCATTAAAGGCACAGATTCCAGTTTACAAAAGCCCCTACAGTCGATACCTCACAGAGATACAGCCAAAATCTGTAACTAGCCTTAATTCGCCCCATTTCACAATTCCTTTCGGTAGACTTTTAACTACCCACCTCCTCAATGCACAAAATGTTTCCCCGCAGTATTACACCTAAATTAACTAGCGTTTATGTAGTTCTTATAATAGGATTATATTTCTAGGGTGCAGCTAACAACCAACTGTCATTATGGCCCCAGTTTCAGCCAGTCTCCTCAACATCAGTGCTCATTAGTTTGCAAACCTGGCTCCACATGGTCAGTCCATCAGTGGGCTGTTTTTGTTTCCCAAATTTGCGATCTCTCCTCCATGGCTTTTGGTAAAGTGTCTACTAATATGGTGACTTTTGTTTCTATTGACTCTGGATTGTAGTTTGGTAAGGTGAAGTCCTTCAAGGGAGGTCTTGGATGCTCAACATTTAGCAAGATTCCAGAATACCAAGTCCGGTTAGCTCATCAGATGTCAGCTGATGGAACAGGAATGGCATCTCAATCAGGAGGCTTGACAATACATCTTCATGTGGTTAGTGTCATGCCCCGAGGTCCCAATCGAGGCGCCTGGTGTTCCTTTAAACGCTGGTGGCCTTGGTTTCTATTTAAGGCACACCGATTCACCAGAACGCCGCTTTGCGTTCCAGGGTTTGGCTCCCTTCCTGTTCTTCCGTCCCTGTGGCGTTTGCCTGACTTCCGGTTTTGTTTGTGGTGTTTCCGGCCCTGAGAGTCCCATCCTTCGTGCCAGCGTTCAGCTCCACCGTTTCCCGTACTATCTCTGGCGGTTCTACATTACTGCGTTTTGTTTGGGGCACTTTGTGATTCCTTCGAGGTTTCCTTAGAACACGTTTGCTGTAATTCGTGTTCGTTCGCATCATTTCTTTTTTCCCCTATCCTGGTGCTCCGCCCGGGTCTTACCCCGTCGCCCGGCCGGGTGCTGCTTTCTCCACACTCCCCTATCCTGGTGCTCCACCCGGCGGCCGGGTCTTACCCCGTCGCCCGGCCGGGTGCTGCTTGCTGCACATTCGTATCAGGTTCACTGGCCGGAGCTGTCTCCCGTTGGGTGAACCACCCTCTTCAGCCTTCCCTTTGGCAGTTTGCTATAATCCTTCCTTTGGGGCACTTGCGTGGACCAGTGTTTGGTGTGTTGTGCTTCTCAGCTACCAGATCACGGCAACAGCGCGTAGCGCTGCCTCTCTTATATTCTTGTTTGTGGTTATTGATGGATGTAACAAGGTTCTGACACTTTTGGCAGATTACACTTTGTACATACGTCAGACGAAAGACTCGTGCAAGCACATTATAACTTGGAATAGGGTGAGGTACAAGCCAAGTATTCCTCAAATCCGCGTGGTGAGATGTACAGAATATCTTCTTATACATACTAACATAAGTTTGGGGTAGATTGTTATAATCTATGTCTTTTTATTGCACAGGGACTCAACACCAGAATTACCCACCATTGGTATTCCAAAGCTCTGACTATTACTGTGGTAGGTGATACATATGTATTGGAGATATACACAAGCTTGTAGCAGAGTATAGGTTGTAACCTTATTCTTCCCTTACAGCCTGTCTCCTCATCCAGAATCCACGCTGAGGTGCCACATTCAGGATCTGCTATCTTCTTCCCCAACCTTTCCTTGTTTTGTTTCCCTGTTTTCCCCTGGCGTGCCATCCGATACTCTAGAGTCTGATAGAGTCGGAGGGCCGTAGGGGACGACTGAGGACTACTCTCCAAGTTCCTGATGCTCCTGCGGAACAAGCCTGAAAACCATTACAGTCAGGCACGCTTTGGTTAAATCTGAAGAATATACAAAGAAATCCTCAGCACACATAGGTGTATCAACAATTCGTTAAGTGCACACATTATATACAAGCTATTTCAATTTTTATTTTCTTTCTTTATTCTTTTGGTCTTGCTTCAGAAAGCCAACACGCGTTTTGTCGCTTACAAAGGGTAATGGTCCTGCGACTTTCTCAAGGCTGCATAAACACAAACAAAACACAGGCCAATTTAACACCTCACAAAGTTTTCAGGTGCCAATTACATTATTCTAAAATCTCCCTGTATCAGAAGTGGACAACAACTCCAAGTAGACATTTATTAGCTTGCTCAGGGTGGGCAATGCAGAGCATGACTCAATAGAAATGCACAATACCATGAAAAATAAATAATATCAAAAGATCCCAAATACTTAATGCGGTAACGGAGGGAAATAAGAGTGACAGGCAAGTGGCATTGAATCTAAGTATCTTTCCAAGACCGCTGCTTTACCTTCATGTGAAAATCCATTATCAAAATATAGCCAGTCACATAAAGCCTATCCTGTGACCGTGACTAGTGAAAGTCAGGCAAACGTCTATAAGGTGCATCCAAGTGGTGACGGAAGAGTGACTATAGTATCCACCTATGTATCCCCAAACCGTGAATTTGTGGAAAGTCAATAAATTCCTATGTCCTTTTTGATAAAGACCTCTGTAAAGTAACAACAACCACTAGTTAGCAGACCATAAAAACAGACTGCCCACTCTCTAGTACGAAACTCCCACACACAATCTGGACACCTACTTCTTTTGTGGTGATATTTCCAACCCACAAACTGATTTAGTATCTTGTGCGACGTCAAAAGGCAGTCCAGGCATCTGAGGGATCCTATTTTGACCAAAATCTTGAGCTCTAAAATAGTATTAACGGGCCGCCTTTACATTGCATTTGTCCTTGCCTTTCTAATTCTAACACAATAGTAAATGAGTAATTTAATTAATTTTTCAAGCATCTGAAACAGACTGTCTCTGTCTCAGTCTTTTATGCCTTCTATCCTCTCGGGCAATGCCTAAACCACGCCCCCTTACATGTTTATCAGCGCTCCCAAGCTGTTACCCATTCGCACTTATTGCGTCCCGATCGCTGGCTGAGATCTAACCGTGGAATCGGATTCTTAATTAACTGTTCCCCCAGCCATGATTAATCAAGGTTATCCTAACCAGGACGCACTTCTAACTACCGTGTGTCAGTAATAATTCTGATACGCCCAAAGCGGCTCATTAGGTATGAGTAACTCGGCAATGCGCTCGACCCTTCCCGCGCTGTTTCTTCTTCTAATTAATTATGTGTCTTCCCAATGCAGAGAGTGCCTGCTCTTGTAATAAGGCTGGCTCCTCATAGCGGCGACTAAATACCCTCTTTAGTAAGTACTCGCAAACACACTATTATACTGCTCCTGCCCCATTAACTTTACCAAAACATTTTTTTCTTTCTCTATAGATCAATGGCCCTTATTACAAGTTACAGATTCAATAGTAGCAGCTAGCCTCACTGGCTACACCTACTATATACAGCTTCTCTGTGAGTTGCTAGTGATGTTGCACTTTACTACCTTGTTGCCAACTTTTCTCCACATATAATTTGGTTTTTCTACCCTTAGAAATTGGTTTCGGCCTTCCGCTTCAGGTACTACTCACCTGAGTTGCTATAAGCACCTTGATTATACTGCCTCTAGCCAGACCAACAGCTGCAAGTACTCACCTGGGGCATTCTAGATTTGTTCCTTCTGGTATCCTTTGAGTGTCTTATATCGCTTACCTGCTTTAAAGTTTAAAGCCAAGTGGATATCCAGGTTAACATCCCCCTCTGGTAGTGAATTGGGCACCAGCTTCCATCCAGACTTAATGCCCTACCTTGAGATAATTCAGTAAGTTAATTCCTGGATTCCACCCATCACATCAATATGACTGAGGGGTTGCCTGGACCTACCCTTATTTCATTCATTATTTTCACAGAACTTAATTACTACCCTCTTGGCCGCGCATTGGGCACCAGTTTCCCACGCAATTGACGGAATCACCCCTGATCTATACCCTACCCTGAGATAATCCAGTAAGTTTAACGTCTGCGTTTATCTACTACATTATTGCACCTCAAAGATTGCCTAGGCTGACCCTTAACCATTAATTTCACAGAAATTTACTCCACTGATTCTCTGCTTTGACTGACCCCGCTGTCATTGCGCCCCAACTTATTGTGACTAGAAAGTCCAGCTGCTGCGCGCACTCTGCTCACATATGCTGCTGGTACTTGGCCCAACACACCAACCATTCACTAGGCATGACTACCCACTGGCTACCTTTCAGTGGGCTGCTTACTCTAGCCAGCCGCTTTTAAATGATCTTTCTCTCTATCTTCCTTCAGTCTGTCGCAGCTCACGGTTTCCTCTCACAGACCTTTAACTATTACATATGTTGTCACGTTAAGTGCATCTCGATGTAATCATATCCTGTTTTAGTAACCCCACTGGGAGTACACCTTCACTAATTATTATTGTGGCAATTAAGTATATGTGTACAGGGCTCTGATTTTGATGCATTGTTACTTTTTTAGATTTAGACTGCTCACCTATAGTCCTGAAGATGATCTCAATGTCATGAGATCGAAACACCGTCGACCACCTACAACAGGAACTCCTTACATTTTGTTAATTTGTGTGGAGTTCCATTTTCTTGTCAATGTGATGTCAAGATTTTGACTCACCCTCACTTTGTCACTTCGCGCTTTTTTCACTTATATGTGAGGAGCACCTGAATACTATTTAAGTATTTTCAACAGTGTTTTGGTAATAAATACCTTACCCAACATTTTTGCCCCTGTACATCATTAGATACTCCCAACTTGATTAAATGTCATTGTAAAAGTTTTTCCTGATAATGTCTCCCTTTGGGAGCACTAACTACATATATGGACCCTTAGGGCCACCTCTGAACCATTGTTTTTTCTAAACCTGCACATACAATGGAACACTGATCTTCTCTACTCCTTCCAACTTCTACCTCCAGCTTTAAAAAAGGACAGACTGTGTACAGTTCATCCTGTTTCCTCTGAACTGGGCCAGAAGAGTGGTAGCCAAGGTTATTGAGTCTGAGCATTTCACCCGATACTTCTACTTCTTTGGGAGGATTGTCTGTCTTCCTAGTATGGCAGGGTCACACACTATTTAAAGGTTCATGGGTGTAAATTGAATAACTGCAACTAAGCAGTTTCTAATTAACTGCTTAAGTAGTGGATGTTATTCTTAGGTACTTATGTGTGAATTCTGTTTACTCTGCTGGCTTGCAGAAATTGCTCCATCATTTCCTCATTTTTAAGCCTCAGCTAGGGTGGCTGCGCACATGCGCAGCTCGCTCGGCGAGCTTTAACGTTTTTGAGGACTTTCATTAAATGGCTTCAAGCCCCGCCCCTCATTCCCATAGGCTGGCTTCAGCGTTTATGCTAAACGGTGGCCAGCCATTGCAAAAGAGCTTTTTATGACGTATACTTTTGGCTTTTTCAGACGGCCCACTTGGACAGGCTTGTCTGTATTCCTCCCGTCGCAAACGTTTTCTTATCCTTATGGGGCCTCGCGTCTGTGTCCAGTTTCTTTTCTCTCCACCTCTCTAACTCACTCCATGCCTCTTCCTCCCTCTTCCCTCTGTAACTCCTCCTTCCTCTCTGTCTCGTCTCCTCATTTCCTCTGCCTCTCCCCGCCCTGTTCGGAGTCTCACTTACACCCTTCCCAGTGTGTGTCTGAGCCCTGCCTTCCAGCACAGCCCGGGCTGAAAATATAAGGATTGGGTTTCTCCTCTCCCCTGCCCACTCCCCCCTCTGCCTCCCTCCCTGCTTGCCTCTCTCCCATAACTTGGAGGAGCTTCCCATCCCGACAGCCGCCATCGCCCTCTAACCTAGCCTTGCCGATCTCAGGAGGAACAAAAGGGTGCCTCAGCTTGTTTATTATTGCTTTTCAGCCAATTGCTGCTCTTTTGGTTTCACTTTGCCTGCCATTCTTAGATCGTCGTTTAGAATATTTTACTTTTTTATAGTTGCTTTTCAACCAATTGCTGTTTTTTTATTTCACTTTGCCTGCCATTCTTCATCTTCTTGGCTTAGCGCGGAGTCCACATCCCTGTGTCATTTTCCTGTGTGTGCGTTTTATTTGAATTGTTTGTATAGTGCCATCCTCAATTACTCCATCCCCCTCCTCTCCAGCACACACAGTGCTGCCTCTCCTCCGGTTGCGTCCAGTGCTCCGCTGCTGCCCAAGACCCGCCTTCTTCTACTCTGAACCTCGCAGTCAGGCAGCCATGGTAAAGGCATAGGACGGTAGCATCCGTAAGCGTTCCTGGGACGCAGGTAAGGAAAGTAGTTCCCAGTATAATTACTCTAGACTGGGGGGAGGAGGGGCTGTGTTTGTTTAAAAACTTGTGTCTAGATCAGGAAGTCATTAGCTGCCGGAGTACGAATGCAAGTTAGTGGGCATATTAAACCAGATTTGGGTAGAAAGCAGTTTTTAAACCAGCACTTGTGTTTTCATCCAATCCTAGTTTACTTTGCAAGTACTTGTATTTTCAGCTGATCCTTGTTAGTCGCTTGCAAACAAACATCAGCTAGAAACATAAACTCTTGTTTAAAAACTGCTTCCTACCCAAATCTGGTTTTGCTTCCTTTCCACGTGGGTTTTTATGATTCTTCTGTACTCTTGTAGCTTTGTAACGGAGTACGTAACTGCACAGCACTGGAAGCCTGTGACATTTAATAGGCATCTTATTCCAGGAAAAAAATGACCTCCTTTACTTCAGAGAGAGCAGCACACTCTAGCGTCATACATACTTTCACAGAAACATGCTCTAACAACCAGAGCAACCTTGGAAACATATATATATGCAGGATACATAACTGACAGATAAAATGCGTAACTGAGTAATATGATACACTGTTGCACTCAAATGCTTCTGATTACCTCATAATCCACAAGGTCAAAGGGCAAGTGGTTTGTTTGGAAATGTCACCAGAACGGTGATATGGTGATATGGTAATATGGAACCATACTACACATTGACATAATGATGGACATTGTTGAAAAATTTCTTAGAAGACATGCTGTTTTTAATCCCAATATTTTGTTACGTGGATGAGCACGACTGGCTCCCAGGCACAGAGCATGTATATCCTGACTTTAGCACCACCATATACTGTTGCAGTTTCCACAGTATTCTGCCATACAAGTATTGGCTCTGAATATGTCCGCCATCACAGAGTGGAATCATCCTTCTTCAGAAATAAGAGTGAGCTAAGATAGTGGCCTTCCCCAGTATCAATTCTGCTAGAGTCTCACAGACAATCGTTATTGGGCTATCCCCAGGCACTTCACTTTGCCCCTCATTAAACACTGTGCCAGGAGTGGTGCTGTCCTGTGCACTGCTCTAAATGGACATATAGAAGTGCAGCTATTTAGAGTATCTGTATGCTCCTGAGAAGTACCAGTACTCGCCCATTAAATGTCTAGCAGCAGTGCTGAGAAGTGAAAATATTCTCTTTCAAAATAGAGAAGTGCAGGTACCCTGTGCTGGACAGTACCTGCCATTGAAAGCACTGCTCCTGTCCATAGGACTCACTCTCTTTACCCATGCCAACCAGGGCCTGCCATATCTATTTACTATAGACTCTTCTTTCCATGGCAACCATTATTTCTCATCAACCAACCAATGTTAATAATATTTTATTTATCTTACTTTGATAGCCTCTTTCCACCACCATCCCCTTGCCTGACTCTCCCCTTCCCTAACATTTTCCAAGCCATATGCCTAGAGCGTGGAATGTTTTACTGGCTGATGTGCTGTGCTCTACCCAGTCTGGCAACTTACCTGGCTTGCAACTCCTGCTTGATGCTTCCGGACTCCAAACAATGTAGGTGACTGTTCAATACTTCCTCCCCTCTTACAGGACTCTTTGGGTGTGCAGATTTGTCAGAGCGGTGATATCATGGGTTTCTTTCAGTTCATCAACCTAGGCCTAATTGCCAAAGCATATTTAACTTCAAATGCCAACTGTATTGATACGTACTGAGATGGGATAGCTTTCCTCTGGGCTTTTTGGAACCTATTTTACTCACTAATGAACACTGTTGCCACAAACCCTAAGTCTGCATTGGTTTCATCTGCCTCTGTTTTGCCTCGTAGTTTGCTAAATTATTTGTTTGCCTAATTATAAGGTGGAATAGTATGAGTTATGTACAATCTGTGAAGTGCCATATGTGAAGGGAGTGCTACTGGTATTCATGGATATACCTCAAACTTGAGGCCTTTGGATTTGATATCATACGTGTACCAGGGAGTTGCTTAAGTGCAGTATCCCAACCACTATCCTCTCTCTTGACTTGTAAAAATAACAACTTTTCCACAAAGTAGTAGTTCTTGCAGTCCATAGAGGATTTCTATTTGAGGTGCCTCCTAGAGCCACTACCATAGCCACACAGATCCTTAATGATCATTGCAAAGTCAATAGGTCTGGTCTTTAACATGCAAGTGTAAAGCTATTGCATTGCCAATGCTAGTTTGTTAATTGTTTGAAGGAAAAAAAAACATTTCAAAATACTTGAACATATGGGTTTGCTTTTCCTGCAATATCTTGTAAGTTGTGTGCAAAGCGTTGCCAAGCTCAGTGGTAGGTTACAGGATAAGCACTGTTTGGAACAGGTGGCCGCTTTAACCTGTATAGCGGCCAGGGTTTTGTTCCCAGGTGTTCATTCCTGCTGTGGCTTCAACTTCGAGACTGTGACAAGTTGTTATACAACAGGGTGGCTTCAATAACATTGCGTGAAATCACCTATCGTGCGGTGAAGTTGTAGCATGAAATAAATAACACAACACCATACCACTATATGCAACATGATTCAACATCACATAATTACACTCTACTCAATACCACATAAACACCCCACATAACACCACTGTCATACTGCAGCAATCCACATAAATACTTCAGATCATGCCACATAATCACTATCCAATCCTTAATCGGAGTAAATTCAATTACGTTATTTACACATTCTAGAGCTAATTGTTTATCACGCTCTTTGAGTAGAAAACAAATCATACAGGGAAAAAGAAGAAAAGGATGTGCAGCAGCCAAATGTATACGGAAAATACTGAGTTTATTCCATTGAATAGCAGAGTTATTCTTCTTAGTTTCAAAATACACAATAACAATTTCATAAAAGGTTGCTGTAGGAGAGTAGGGTCTCCTTCCTATTGTAGTAGTGGGCCTCAGCAAGGCCTACCAGTGCTAGGGGTTCGCCCGTCTCTGCACAGAGTCCTCAGACAATAGAATAGAAGTTGGCACAGAAACAGGAATAGAAAATACTTGATATATTAAACCTCATGAGGTGTAACTACATTCACACAACACCCTTCGGTAATGTATGAAGTAGCACACTCAATGGAAGGAGCTTGGTCCTTTTATACCCACACAGGGGCTCAAAAGAAGGCGGTACAAGTACAAGAAGAAGGTTTTAGGAACCTATATGGTCATACAGAAAAAGCACAGTCAACAAGCGGGAGGAGCTAACAGTTGCTAATTCTGGTGAACACATCCTGACAGTTACAGACTAGGGACAGCTTCAAGATCAACTGAGCATGTGCGAAGCAGAAGAAGCTAAATATAACCTGTCTCTAGGCTGAATACATGAGCAGTTAACAGAATGGTAGGACAGAGCACATGGTGAACACGAGGTAGCACATGGCAAACAAGATGGCTGCCAGAAATACAAAATGGATTCCACAGAACGGACAAGATAGCCTCTAACTACAGGATGGCTTCTGCTAATGCTAACCCAATCTCTGCCAAATTACAACAGACGACCCTTTTAGCATTAGCTGAAGACAATCGTTCATCTGGGGTAATCTAGATATGCATCCTGTACATCGATGCTCATCAGTTCAGTGACCTCTTTATTTAGCATTTGTTGGGCTTTCATTTCTGCAACATTTCTCTTGGCAGGTGTACAAGCAGTAATGCAAATAGAGCAAAGCATAGGACCACAATGTATACGTATACAGCATGTAAACAGTATCACCAGTTGTATACACAAGATAGTCAGTAGCTTCCAGCCCCAAGCAGCAAAGAGTGTTCAAAACCAGCTGGCAAAAGTCCATGTACCAGTCTCTGGATGAATTTCTGCAGAAATCTTATGCAGTTTAGAGATTGCATCATATACTGAAGGCGAGTGATCCGGAATGAAGACACAACAGCTGCTGCCAATGATGCGGCATGCACCACCTCGATCAGCCAGAATCATATCAAGTACCATGCGATTCTGGAGTGCTACAATCCTCGCAACTTGCAGCTCCTCTGTAATGTTCCCAGGTGCCATAGCTGTTTGGTTGGTAACAGCTTCCACAACTCTAGTCAATCGTCTTATCTTTCTGCTGTTTAATGCAGCACCCACGAAGAAAAATAAGCCCCAATTAAAATCAACATATTGTTGCAGAGTGGTGTCAGTCTGGTCCACTTAATACTTATTGTCCTCTTGTATCTATTTTTAGAGACATCATTAAATAGTTTGTAGTCCCTATAATACGACACGGGTGCCAGAAACACAGGAGGCAACAGGAAAGACACATAGCATACGCCAGACCAACCAACAGGTAGTTGATAATATCCCTTATTCCCACAAACAAAGTAGGTATTATGCGAGGCTGTAAAACTGCTGTTATTGGCACCTTCAATTGTCAGTACCATTGTACACTCACTCCTTCCTACTGGAATTCTCCAAACATTACTAATACACAAATCTGCTTTAGCTCTAGTAACAGAAATCACAAATAGTCCATTGTTCTTAATAGTCTCATATTCGTGAAGACATATGGTGTTGAAATATTTTCAGGTTGATACTCTTCCCATTCCCATTTAGTCCCTTTAGCTTGCGGATAACCTTCTTTATCTTGGTAGCATACGTTATTAAGGTGAAAGTTAATCCCATCTACTGAAGGCTTTCCAGATGCAAACAAAAGCACATACCAAGCTTGACAAGAACCATTGTGCGAGAATGGAAGAGGAATAAAAGATGTTCCTCCCTTTTTCTGGTGAGTAGGTTTCATCCCACACACCCAGCAGTTGGTGATATTCGCAGCATTATGTGTATGATGCAAAATTTGAATAAAAGTGGTGTTTAAGTAGGATTGTTGATGCTTCTGCTTGTGATAGGGAAGAGTGAAGTAGTGATGTTCCATTGGTACTGGAATAGTGGCAACAAAAAGCTGTCTAGCAGGAGCCACTTTCTTAAGAAACCAGGTGATTATTGCCATAACCACCAGAGCAACAACAAACCCTACAGCACAAATGATTCTTTTGTTATGCATTTTAGTAACAGCGATAATTGATCTTTCTACAAAATCGTTGGAGCTCTAATCCCTGGGCAGCCGCTGATTTCTTCACCGAGGGTCAAGACTGGTGTCACTACACTACACTACGCAGGACTGATCCCCCCCCCCCCCCCCTTGCCACATCGGCGTTCCGTTTCACTAACCCAGGGCGGTAGCTCAAACAGACTTTTTCGGCAAAGCTGATTCTTTCCTTAGTCTCAGTTGATATCGGGAATCTTCAGCGATCGTGTGGTCCGGGAAGACTTCCGCAGATTCGTCAGGTGAGATGGCTTGGTTTTTCTCCGTATCCAAAATCTCTCAATGGTCGATCAACACAGCAGGTTCCACCAAGGTAGGCGACACACGCTTGCAGTGTGTGCTGTGGACCCAGTTCTTTCTGTTCGTCACTCGAACTTCTGTCCTCGTCTCGAGGAGCACTTGCTCCGGTCCTTGCACCTCGGTTCCAAGCTGTCCGACCTCTCAAAGATCTTTACCATAACCTGGTCACCAGGTCGGAGGTCGTGGGCCTCACTTGTAGATCTGTCAGGAAGAGCTTCTCAAACCTGTTGATGAATAGAGATCAAACTGTCGGTTAACTGTGCCAAATAATCATTCATCAGAACACAAGGTACATCATGTATGGGGCGTGGCTTAGGAACTCGCCAAATGTTCATTGGTCTCCCAAATACCACTTCATAGGGAGTGAGGCCAGATCGTGAATGTGGCACTGATCTAATGGACAACAATGCCAAGGGTAACGCGTCTGGCCATTTCAGGGATGTTGAGGCCAATATTTTCGCTAATTTCAATTTCAGAGTAGAATTATATCTCATTATATCTTTCCACTAGCCCTGCTGATTGTGGATGGAAGACTGCATGAAATTTCTGTTTGATTCCTAATCCTTTCAAGACATACTCCACTACTAGCCCAATAAAATGAGGTCCGTTGTCACTCCACAAAAGTTTGCAAACACCCTATCTTGGGAAAAACTCCTTTAGAAGCACCTTAGCTGTAGTGAGAGCTGTATTATCCTTTGTAGGGTATGCCTCTGTCCATTTACTGAAGGCACATACCACCACTAGGACATTTTAAGTTAATGCAGCGTTCAAGTTGGTTGTAATCCATCTGCAAAACTCCAAAAGGTGCAGTTGGTGTAGCAAACCCTCCTGTGGGAGTTAGTGTCCCTTTACCATGATTATACTGCCAACAGATCAAACAGGACTGTACTACTCTTTTAGCTGTGCTGGCAATTTCAGGATGCTCCCAAACTTGCGTAAGCAATTTCATTATCGCTAGAGCTCCAACATGTGCCAGCCCATGTGTCATTTGAACCATAGGTTGTAAATAGGCTGCAGGCAATTTTCATCTATCCATGTCTTTGTTGCGCCAACAGCCCTCATCGTCCAATATTCCTTCTTTAGACCATTGCTCAAGTTCTGCTACAGAAGCTTATCTCTGTACATCTAGTACTTCCTCACTAACATCCTGCCGTCGCTCAGCTTGAGACTTCACTACGTACATAGAAGTAGTACTTCATTGCATCGCAGTTTCACGAGCTACGCGATATACGAAGGCATTGCCTTGCCCTGTCTTGTCAGTCACTTTCTTGTGTGCGCTACACTTCACAATTGCTATCTTCTTCGGATATGTCAACGCGGTCAAGAGATTATGTATAATTCTCCGTGCATTAACTGCATCCCGTGGGACGTAAGAAAGCCTCTTTCCTTCCAAAGCAGACCAAAATCATGGGCCACTCCAAAAGCATAGCGGCTGTCTGTGTAGATATTCACACATAAGTCAGTGCGAAGTTCACATGCTCTCATTAAAGCTATTAGTTCAGCTGCTTGAGCCGACTTCTGTGGTATGCGAGCTGTTTCCAGTAGTGTCTGAAGTGTTGTAATTGCATATGCAGCTGAAGTCGTACCATCTGGCAACTTCAAACAGGACCCATCAACCCACAGTTCCTCATCTACATCTGAAAGGGGTGTATCTTGCAAGTCAATGCGACCCTTTGTCTGTTCTTCAGTAAGGAATATACAATCAAGAGGCTCCTTTGACTGAGACTGAGTCACAGGATATGGCAACAAAGTTGCTGGGTTTAGTGTTGCACATCTCTTCAAGGTAATATGAAGTGCTAACAGTGTCTATTCATATCCTGTCAAGCGGGCACTAGTTAAGTGTTGCGTCTTGGTCTGATTCAAAAGGGCATCTACTGCATGGGGTACTAGCACCAACAGTTTGTGACAAAACTATCCCTTCACTCTGACATATGGATACAGCTGTTGCTGCAACTGAACGAAAGCACCCAGGTAATGCACGAGCAATAGGATCAAGGACAGCTGAAAAGTATGCGCAGGGACGCTGCTTATCACCATGTGTCTGTACTAAAACTGACAATGCGCATCCATCTTTCTCATGTACATAGAGTGTAAAAAGCTTTGTGTAATCTGGAGTGCCTAACACTGGTGCAGAACAAAGAGCTTGACGTAACTGATGAAAAGCATTCTGACATTCAGTTGTCCATGGAAGGGGCACTGGAGTGTCTTTGGTCAAAAGCGCTAGCAGGGGTTTGACAATGTGCTAAAACCCTAATATCCATTGCCTACAAAACGAAGTCAGACCAATGAATGCACGAACATCTTTCTGAGTAGAAGGTACTGGTGTATCAAAAATTGCTTGAATGCGATCTGATGTAAGTGCACGGCCCTCCTTAGACCGAAGGTGACTTAAATAGGTAACCTTCGGTCTACAATATTGCAATTTCTTTCGTGACACTTTATGATGGTGCGATGCAAGAAAAGAAAGCAAAGACAAGTACATTTTTCACACTGTTCTGGCGTATTGGCTGCCAACAAGATGTCATCGACATATTGAATGAGAGCCACTCCTTTAGGTAAAATGAAAGAATCAAGTTGTCTTTTCAGTGCTTGGCTATAGATACTAGGACTCTTAGTGTACCCTTGAGGAATTCTACAAAATCTGTATGATCGATTATTTAACCCGTTAAGTGCGGCGCACTTTCAGCGGACGTTGCGTGCACTACCTCGGTAGTGCTGCGCACGTCCGCTGAATGTCGCGCCCCGCCCGCGCAATAGAACGCTCCGCACCAGCACGGAACGTTCAGCGCAGCGGAGGGGTTAAAGTGAAAGCAAATAAATATCTGCTATCAGGATGAATAGGGATCAAGAAGAAAGCATTCTTCAAATCAATCACGCTAACTGTAGTCGCTGTCTGGGGAACCAAAGTAAGTAGTGTCGTTATGTCAGAAACCACTGGGTATTGTGGTACTACAATCTTGTTAACTTCTCGCAAATCAATAATGAATCTGTAAATCCTAGTATCAGTATCCTTTTTCAAAATTGGCAGAATAGGACTGTTAAAAACATTGTAAGGGACTTCCTCCACAATCCCCACTTTAATCAAATCATGGACAATGCGAATAAGTGCTTCTTCGCCTTCCTGAGTAATTTATATTGAGGCAAGCCGGGCAAAGAAGCACCCTCCTTGACACTAATATGCACTGGTGGAATAACCATTTGTCCTACATCAGTGTCTGTAGTAGCCCACAAAGCACTAGGGAGTGAAGCTAATGCAGTATCTTCTTTAACTAAACAAGATCTCTCAGTCATGGGGTAGTTGTCATTCAAATAACGCGCACTCCTTCAGGAGAACATCGTATCGTAGCCCTGAAATACTTGAGCATATCAAGACCCACAATATTGTCTGGTGTGTTCGGAGAAAGAAAAAATGGACATGGAGCAGTAAACTTATCAACATGAAATGCAAGTGGTTGTGACAGTGGTCTAAGGGAAGGCGTTCCATCAAACCCTATCAATGTAATGGTTGAGCCAGACAGGGGAGCCCTTGGAATCAATTGTTTGGATAAGGTGCTACAAGTAGCTCCTGTATCAACCGGAAACTGATCAGTAGAACCCAAAACATGTGCTGGAACATAGGGACCCCTCTGATCTACTGGAAGTACAACTGATTCCTTACCCCATCCTAGGCAATCCTATGCATAAGCAGAATCTTGAAAATCAGATGGCACATAGTCAGACATTTTTATATTGGTTCCGTCTTTCAAAAGTGTTAAACCCATCCTGTCCACGTGTATTAGCCTCAAACCTGGCACGATCATTTGTGCTTCCTCTAGGCCCTGAATATCCTGAACGATTTCTCATTTGTCCCCGACCACGTGGGCACTGCTGAGCATGTAGTACTGGACAATCAGAAATCCAATGTCCAAACTTCTTGCAATATGCACACTGGTCAACCGACAAATTCAAACGAGTACAAGAAGGAAAAGACGAACCATAAGATCCACGTCCACCTCTATCATTACCTCTAGAAGGCGGACCATAAGCCTGAGCCAACATAACCTTTGTTTTTAACTCTTTAGTCTTTTTATCCTCATTACCCTTCGCTTCTAATTCCTGGCGCTCGTAATACTGAGCCATAGTCAAAAGAGAAACCGGAGAAGAGGTAGTCCATGAACTCACTGGCCTTTAGGCGGCTAGCTATTCCTGGCAAAAGGTTTGCGACAAATTTATTGACAAACAGATGCCTACCCGTGTCATCTGTCAATGACTGGCCACTAAAATCGTGGAATGCCTCCTCAAAGCGTGTAAAGAAATCTGAAACTGATTCATCTGCATTTTGCTTACACAACGCTAACACAGTCCAATCTATCTTTTTAGGGGGAATAATCGTCTTTAACTTAACTAATATAGCTGCAGGGAGATCTAAAATTAATTTACACTGTTTCTCTGTAGGCTCCCGCTCTACATCCATTTGTTCTAACTCTTTCCATAATGCCCAAAAGTTGCATGATCATCAATTTTACGCACAGTTCTCCACATGTCAGGCGGCAATATCAATCCGAAAAACAAATCAATATTAGGCAAAGTCAAGGTACAAGAGCTAATAGCACCCTCAACTTCCTCATAAAAAGCTGCTGGATTTTTACGCGTATCAGGCAATGCATTTTTAAGGGCCATATCCTCCGCTCTAATCCAAGGAGTGTAAATCCAAATATAAATAAAATAACCCTTTGCATCAGCAGAACTTTTATCCGCATCTGTTCTCTCGCCTTAGGAGGAACATACAAAAGCGCGGCTTCCCGCATAGGTTTCTCGTGAACTATCATAGTCTTATCTGTTTCGACGATAGAAGCTTGTACCACGCGGGTCTGAGATGTTTGTTCAGCTGCGTCTGCTGCCTTTTTCCCCTCTCGCAAACAGACTGCCTCAAAACATAATTTAACCAAGCGCCTGATAGTCAGCCACCTGAGAAAAGAGAAAAAGACCATCACACATTTGCTTACAATCATTTGCTATATCAACAGGCTCCAATTCCTCAGAATATTTCCTAAACCGTTCAACAATTTCTGCGGCAAACACCTCTGTAAAATATACTTGCTCCCTTTCCTGCCAATTCTTCATGTCATCTAAAAGTTCAGAGGCAGAAGCAGTATTACGGGCGGCTTTGCGAGCAGCAGATCTAAGCTCCGCAGAAAGCACAGTGGACAACATAGAACGAGTTTCTCGCACTTTTTCCTGATCTGTTGAAGATTCCTCATCGGACTTATGAGGAGCGGAAGGGAAAATATACAGAGGTGGAGAACGATCTAATAACAAGAAATCATCTTGCGGTTTATTAAGGATAGGATAAAGGGGCTGCCTAACAGCGTATTGGCCATCAATGGCGCTCCCTATCCTCTCCCTCTTTCAGTTCTTTTATGTCCTTGTTTTTCAACTCTAATGCTTTTGCATAAATGTTCTTTGACTGTTCTTTTTCAGTCAAGGCTTGCTCACTCTTCATTCGTTCACGCATTTCTTTCTCCCACACTTGTGCACAGTCAAACATATCTTGCCTAGTCTTCCGCTTAAACATACATTGTTCTACATACTGAATCTTTCGCAAATCAAATGACCCATGCAGTGTGAAGTGAAGTAGTGTGGCTCACTGGTTAGAGGCGGCAGACCCGAGAGCAGAGGACGGCCCGGGACCAGGGTTCGATTCCCGGCGCGGCAGGTTTCTGGACCAGGGTCAGCGGACTCGATAATTCTCTCGCCGCGGTGCCCACTCTGATCAGCGTTCACACTCGGCAACTCTGGGCATTAGCTTGCCTCATCTTCACTAACGGCCCCACCAGACCGCCGGGGATGCCTGGTCTCACCCTGGAGATACCCATTAAGGGACCATCTCTCAGGGAAGCCAGGAAGGGTTTCGCAGCGGTCGAAGCGCCTTGGGACCCTACGGGTAAGTAGTGCGCTATATAAATGCCTATACATTTACATACATACATTTACATGCATAGGCCAACGCAACTGAGGATCCTTGCTACTATATTCCATAACGTGCTGTACATTATAGAATAAATACCATACTTAATATACATGTCCCTATTAGGCGTCCCCTCCTGGGGGGCGGTTGTGCTTCATCGAGTCTCAAACTGGTACCACTACAAAAGCAACACATCCTACGAAGTGTGCTAGAAACAGGCATGCCAAAAATAGTGCAGAATATGCAGTATTGTAATCAAAGTAGCACTTAAGGTTCTCTTCGTACGTCGGCCGTTAAAGCAAATGCAAAACAGAGAAAAATCTCCTCATTGCCTGCCTATATAAATTGCAATTTATATATTACATACATACAAATACAAATATTGGCCAATCATACAAATCAAAAGCCACAGTAAGTGTTACTAAACTAACTTACCAATCCAAGGCATCAAAAACAAACAGCAAGTGTCGCAGAACGACTCTTACCAATCAAATGGTGTACAGGTGCCATCTGCCAAGTTCTCAAATGACCAAATGGTCACTGCACAGCGAATCAACAGAAGAGATTTCGGTTGAGGACCGGCACCACCTGGATGGTCAGATCAGAAAGAAAGGAAAAACGCAGTGGTTGCCAAGACTCTGGTCTCCTAGGTCAACGATCGCGTCCAAAGCGAGATTCCAATCCTTCGTTTCGACCACTCCTTCGGGCATCCGAGTCGCCGATGAGCCCCATGTTGGGCGCCAATTTGTAGTAGTGGACCTCAGCAAGGCCTACCAGTGCTAGGGGTTCGCCCCTCTCTGCACAGAGTCCTCTGACCATAGAATAGAAGATGGCACAGAAACTGGAATAGAAAACACAAGATTTATTAAACCTTATGAGGTGGAACTACATTCACACAAGACCCTTCGGTAATGTATGAAGTAGCACACTGAATGGAAGGAGCGAGGTCCTTTTATACCCACACAGGGGCTCAAAAGAAGGCGGTACAAGTACAAGAAGAAGGTTTTGGGTACATATATGGTCATACAGAAAATGCACAGTCAACAAGTGGGAGGAGCTAACAGTTTCTAATTCTGGTGAACACATCCTGACAGTTACAGAGTAGGGACAGCTGCAAGATCAACTGAGCATGTGCGAAGCAGAAGAAGCTAAATATAACTAATCTAGGCAGAATACATGAGCAGTTAACAGAAAGGTAGGACAGAGCACATGGTGAACAAGAGGTAGCACATGGCAAACAAGATGGCTGCCAGAAATAAAAAATTGATTCCACAGAACGGACAAGATAGCCTCTTACTACAGGATGGCTTCTGCTAATGCTAACCCAATCGCTGCCAAATTACAACACTATGGTTACCGCCACTTTTTGCTGTGATTCACTGTGTTTTCTACTTTAGTATGGCTTTGGTCCTGCTAAGCAGGCCCACAGCCTAGCTGTTCTCTCTCAAAATTGGTAACATGTACTTTAGGTACATTCCAGATAAGTTACTGGGTCCCCCTTGTGAGCCCCTGTATATGGTTCCTTAGGTACCCAGGGCATAGGTGCACCCTAGGCCTACCAGGGGCTGCAGCATGTATTATGCCACCCCTGGTTAGCCTTCCAAACTGACACCACAGGTCTGCACCTGCAGTCTGGGTAAGGTGGTGTAATCACCCCTTACTTAGATATAGTGTGTGTGTATATATATATATATATATATATATATATATATGTGTGTATATATATGTGTGTATATATACACACACACATTAACCGATAAGTCACTCCTATGGCAGGCCTTGATAATCCTGGAGTGCTTGGTTTTGTGTGAGAGGGTTGTAGGAGAGTAGGGTCTGCTTCATATGGTCACCCCCACTTTTTGCTTTTGCTTTACTGGTTTTCGACTTAGATGTGGCTGTGGGCCTGCTAATCAGACCCACAGCTCAGATGCACTCTCTCTAAATTCAAACCATGTACTCTAGGTACATACACAATTGGGAATTGGTTCACCTTGTCAGCCCCTGTAGAAGTGTACCCTAGGTACTCAGGGCATAGGTGTAACCAAGGCCTACCAGGGGCTGCAACAGGTATTATGCCATCCCTGGCTGGCCACTCAAATAGACACAACTGGCTGATCACTCAACTGGGGCAAGGTCGTGTAATCACCCCTTGCTTAGGTATAGTATCCCTATACCTACTTACATATAGACATATAGTAACCTATAAGTCACTTCTATGGCAGGTCTTAACAATCCTGAAGGCAGAGTGCTTAGTTATGTGTGAGATGGTGCTCTAGCATGAGCTGAGCCTGTCTGCAGCTTTCGGAACCATGTCCTTATAGCTGTTCTATGATATTGCCATACCATATACTCTTAAGTGCATTATGAGCCTCGCGGTTAAATGCTAACTTTGCTTTGGCTTTATCCAAACATGTCGTGTAAGGTGTCATACGCTTTGGAATACTACCCCCTTGCCAATTCTGGTGACGGGGGTAGCATTCCACCCTTCTAGAGGGAGAAGACAGGTTAGTTCTGACTATCCTGGTTAAAGTTAACCAGAGCTCCAGCGTCACAAAATGGACGCTGCTGCCACAGACACAAGTCTGACCTCCTGCTGCTGGGAGTCCTTCCAGTCACGGAGGTTTGGACAATGGGTTTCCTGCCTGGAGAGGTGCGAGCACCACCCCAGACAGGACTTTGTGTATTGGGACAGGGAGGGCTGAATAGATTGAGACACTGCCTGGGGCACACTAGGTGCTCCATGCATACCCCAGTTCAAACCGGTTGCTGGGGCACTCCAGCCCCAGCTCTGGCGCGCAACTGGACAAAGGATAGGGGGTGTAACCACCCCCCTTCCAGGTCCCACCCATAGGAGGGACCTAGAAAGTAATCCAGCCCCTTTTAGTTGTATAAAGGTAGGAGCTGAGTCCTGAGACTTTAGATTAATCCTGGAAACGAAACTTGACACGAAACTCTGGACCTTCGACGTTCTGCTGAAGACTGAAGAATCTCCCTTGTAGCCAAGGAGTGACCACCCTGGGCAACCAGGCACCATCCAGCAAATCAACGGCTTGCTTTGTCGTCGCTCCCGCCAGGACCCGAGCACAGAGCCTGACAAGACCCAGACTTCCAGACCTCTCTGACCCTCTCTTCACGTCTGCAGCATAGCTGAGATCCGTGGAGGCGACGAGACACGTGGGACCGGACATCTTGAAAAGTCCACGACTTGCTAACTGTGCAGCTCCTGAGGTATCCTCGAAGCTGTGCACAGGGGATTGAGAAGCCCCGAATCTGAGCTCCACCTGCACCGAAGATCAGCACTCCACGAGTTCTGCGTGGGGCCCTTTTGCTTGTGTTCTGCTCGACGCGTTGTCCGGTTGCTGGCCTGTTGGCTAGTAGCCTCTGTTACGACAATCCTTTTGAACCAACTCGCTGGTCTGGTTGCTCCAGACTGGCCCGAGCCTCCCTGCAAAGGTGAGGCCCCTCAGACCTTGCTGGTCTGCATCAGAAGCCTAATTTGAATCCTGCGTGGGTTGCCTTTGCCAAGGCTTGTTGACTCCAATCCGGCAGTCGACCTCTCCATCTGTGAGAACCTTCGTGGGACAGCTCCTCTCCAGCATCTGGTCATCCTCGACGCCTCCTGGTCCGCGTGGCTGAAGAGATAAGCTTCACGACAGCACCTGATTGCTCCTCGACATCGTCTGGTTCCTTCCTGGTTCCACACGGTCACTGGCTAGTGACCCAGACTCTGTCCCCTCTGCTTTCAGGTCTTCTTCATCCTCGATCCACTCTTGGATCCACCCGGACATCTTCCTCCTGGTCGCCTGCAGCATCTTTCTTCACAGGCTCCATAGACTTCAACGGCGAAACCCGACACATCTTCACACCTATGCACCCGCTTCCTGTGGGTGAGGTAACGCGTGTACTTCGGTGCTCCCAAGGGTATTTACTATCCAAGTGTCTAGGTTTTTAGTTGTTTCTTCCTAGTTAAACCGGAAGTGTCCTAAATCCTTCTTTTTTCTAAACTCTAAGTTCCCATTGACTTAACATTGACACTCGCGTGTGTGTTAAGACACTGCACGCGCCGCCTGTGGGCCTCCTACTCCTAACCTAAGGGTCAGATAGTGTAGTCCCAGCGATGCCCTAGGCCTTTCCTTTTCATGTGACGTGGTACTTATACCACTTTCTTAGTATATGGTTTGCTTCGCCCCTAGGTCCTAACTGTATTTTGTGCAACTTAACATATTCTGACTAAGTAACTTGTGATGTGCTTTTGCCTCTGACCTCATAAAGAGTTCAGACGAGTGTGTTAGTAAATAAATACATATATATTTTATATATATCCTGTGTGGTGTCCTTTCATTTGGTATTCAAGGGATTGCATATGGTAAAACAGCTGGCTTTACACGCCCTCAAGAGTCTTTTAGACTAAGACTGTCCTGTCCACGATACCACTAGGATAGCTGGTCTATAAGGTTGACTTACAACCATCACATAAGGGTTATTTGGACTGGTGCAAGGTGTTCACTAGAATAGTGAACATCATATACCAGGCCAACTTCTCAGAAGGGGCCCCTAGCATGAGCTGAGCCCCTCTGCAGCTTTCCGGAACCATCTCCTTATAGCTGTTCTATGATATAGCCATACCATAAACTCTTAAGTGCATTATAATCCTCGCGGTTATTGCTAACTTTGGTTTGGCTTTATCAAAACATGTCGTGTAAGGTGTCAAACACTTTGGAATACTACCCCACTCCCTGTACCCCCTCTCCTCCCCCCCCCCAACCCCACCAGTCCTGGTGGCAGGGGTAGCATTCCACCCTTCCAGAGGGAGAAGACATGTAGTTACTGTTAAACCCGGTTAAAGTTAAACAGAGCCCCAGCATCACAAAATGAATGCTGCTGCCACAGACACGAGTCTGCCCTCCTGCTGCTGGACGAAACTCCGACAGGGGAGGCCTGGACAATAGGTTTCCTGTCCAGGGATGTGCTAGCACCTTCCCAGACAGGCTTTAGTGTATTGGGGCAGGGTGGGTTGCATTCAGTGAATGCTTTTCAGACACTGCCTGGGGCACACCAGATGTTCCATGCATTTCCCAGTTCAAACGGTTGCTGGGGCACTCAGCCCCAGCTCTGGTGCGAAACTGGACAAAGGAGTGTAACCACCCCCTCCCCAGGTCCTCCCATAGGTGGGAACCTGTTAGTCCAACCCCTAATCTTGCTATAAGAATAGGATCCCAGTCCCTAGGACTTTAGATTACCCTAGACGAAACTCTGCAACATATATCTTGGACCTTCGACATTCCATATCGACTGGAAGACAGAAGAAATTTCTCTTGTGGTCAAGAAGTGACCACCCTGTTCAAACAGCCACCAACAGCATCTTTTCCGGTCTGCATTTTCAAGGCTCCCGAAGGATCTGCGACACAGGACACTGACTTCCAGACATCTCTGACGCTGACCCGAGCTCCCTTCAAAGGTGAGACCCGTAGCGGACACTGGGTCATATGAAGCCCCTGCCCTGAGCACCTTTTGCACCGAAGCTCAGAGGCCCACACTCCACGAGTGTCCCGTGGACCCGCTTTGTGCATTTCAGCTCGAGGCTCCTTCGCGGTTCCTAGTCCGTTGGCTACTGAGCCCCCACGAAGGGCCATCTTTGATTTAGTGAGCTTTCCTGGTTGCTCCAGACGTGCTCTCACTTCTCTCCAAAGGAGAAGTCCCCCAGACCTTGCTGCTCTGCACCAAAGCCAATCTTGACGACCTGCATGGATTACGTTTGCCAAGGCTTGTTGGGTCCAATCTGGATTCCGACACCGCAGTCCACTAGATCCTTTGTGGGACAGGTCGAATCGAGCTCCTGGTCGTCGTCGACGCCTGCTGGACCAAGTGGCTGAAGAGACAAGCTTCACCTCTTTCACTGGCTAGTGACCCAGATTCTGTCCCTTCTGCTTTCAGGTTCTTCAGATCTTCAATCCACCCTTGGATCCACCCGGACACTTTTCCTCTGGTCTCCTGCAGCACTTCTTCGCATCTCTCCATTGGAATAGACGAAACCCGACACCAAAAGGCACCTATGCACCCGGCTTCCCGGGGTGAGGTAACACGAGTACTCCGGTGCTCCCGTGGGTCTTGACTCTCGAAGTGTTCTAGTCTAAAATGGTTCCATCGTAGTTAACCTAGAAGTGTCCTTAAACTGTACCTTTACTCTGAGTAAGTCTTGGTTTGAGGACCATTGTCTTTCTATACCGAACTGTACCCAGGTCCACAAACTAGTATTGGGTTACCCCTTTACTTGTAATGGCTACATAATCACTATCAGCATAATTCCACCCAATATCACAGATTCACGCTACACAATTCAACTTCACATATTTCTATTCCACACCACATAATTCAACACCAAACCACATCATTCAACTCAACACAATTGCACAACATAACACATGCATCCAATCCGTACCACATAATTCCACATCATGCCACAAAATTAAACAGCACACCACATAATTAAACACTATATACCACTTGTAGGAGAGTAGGGTCTGCAATCCTATGGTCACCCCAGATTTTTGCTTTTTGCTTCACTGGTTTACGACTTTCCCTGGCTGTGGGCCTGCTAATCAGACCCACAGCCTAGCTGTTCTCTCTCTAAATTGACATCCATGTACTTTAGGTGCATTTACCAATTGGTATTGGGCCACTCTTGTAAGTCCTTGTACAGTGTACCATGGGTACCCAGGGCATAAGTGTACCCAAGGCCTACCAGGGGCTGCAGCATGTATTGTGCCACCCCTGGCTGGCCATCTAAACAGACACAACTGGCTGGTAACACAGCTGGGGCAAGGTGGTGTAATCACCCTTTGCTTTAGATATAGTATACCTATATCTAACCCAAAATGGACACATATATTCCTATAAGTAACTCCTATGGCAGGCCTTATCAATCCTGAAGGCAGAGTGCTTGGAATTATGTGAGATGGTGCTCTAGCATGAGCTGAGCCTGTCTGCAGCTTTCGGAACCAAGTCCTTTAGCTGTTTCCATGATAACGCTAAACCATATACTCTTAAGTGCATTATAATCCTCGCGGTTATTGCTAACTTTGGCATAGCATTATCAAAACATGTCGAGTAAGGTGTCGTACGAATTGGAATACTACCCCCTCGCCAGTTCTGGCGACGGGGGTAGCATTCCACCCTTTTAGAGGGACACGACATGTATGTAACTCAGAACCCCGGTTAAAGTTAAACAGAGCCTCAGCATCGCAAAATGGATGCTGCCACCACAGACACGAGTCTGACCTCCTGCTGCTGGGAGTCCTTCCAGCGAGGGAGGCCAGGACAAAGGGTTTCCTGCCTTAGGAGGTGCTAGCACCACCCCAGACAGGATTTTGTGTATTGAGGTAGGCCAGGCTGAAAGGAATGAGACATGCCTGGGGCACGCAAGGTGTCCCTGTGCATACCCCGGTTCAAACCAGTTGCTGGGGCACTCCAGCCCCAGCTCTGGCGCGAAACCGGACAAAGGATAGGGGGTGTAACCACCCCCCTTCCTGGTCCCACCCATAGGAGGTACCTAGTCCCAGTACAGCCGCCTTTAGCAGAAAAAAGGTAGGAGCTGGTTCCATTCCAAATTAGATTATCCTGAATTGAAACTACAAAGAAGAAACTCTGGACTTCGACGTTCTGCTCCACAGAAGACTGAAGAAATCTCCCTTGTGGTCAAGGAGTGACCACCCTGCACAAGCAGGCACCACCAAGCGTCCTAGCGGTTCACTTTGTCGTCCTTCCTGCCGGAACCAGACCTCAGAGCCCAACGAGACCCGGACTTCCAGACCTCTCCGACCTCTACCCATGTCTGCAGCACAGCTGAGATCCGTGGGTGCGACGAGACACGTGGGACCGGCCATCTTGAAGAAACTGCATTTTGCTTCCAGCACGACTTCAGAGGCATCTTCGAGTAAGTGCTTTGGGGATTGAGAAGCCCCAGCCCCGAGCAGCTCCTGCACAGAAGACCAGCCCTCCAGCATCCACGAGATCTGCGTGGGGCCCTTTTGCTTGATTGCTGCTCGACGCGTTGTCTGGTCACTTGCCGGCTGGCTAGTGGCCTCCTAGACGACGACCCAAGAAATCTACACTGCTGGTCTGATTGCTCCAGACTGGCCCTTGCTTCCTGCCAAAAGAGAAGCACCCCGGACCCTCCTGGTCCGCACCAGACGCCATCGTCACTCACCGTGTGGGTTGCCTTTGCCAAGGCCTGATGACTCCGGATCAGAAACCGCCGACAGCGAGAGCCTGCGTGGGACAGCTCGTGCCTCCATCCTGGTCGTCGAAGACACCTCCTGGTCCACGTGGCTGCAGAGTCCAGCGTCCACTCTTCACCTGATCGCGACAACAGCATCTGGTTCCTTCCTGGTTCCACTCCGGTCACTGGCTAGTGACTTTGAACACTGTCCCCTCTGCTTTCAGATCTCCATCTTCCTCGATCCACCCTTGGATCGTTCCGGACATCTTCCTCCTGGTCGCCTGCAGCACCCTTCTTCAAGGCTCCATAGACTTCGACGCGGAAACCCGACACACTTTCACACCTATGCACCCGCGGCCCGTGGGTGAGGTAACGAGAGCATTTCGGTGCTTAAGGGTAGATTGACTCTCCTAGTGTCCAGGTATCCTGTCGTTTTAGTCGTAACTAGTTCGAACTGTCTTTTACTTACCTTTTCGTAATTTGTTCTGCCCATTGACTTTTTTCTGCATCTCGCGTATGAGTTCACACTCTGCACACGCGTCCCGTGGGCCTCCTGCTCCTTACCTAAGGTTAGGGTAGTGTAGTCCCAGCGATCCTACAGCCTCTGGGCATCTTCATTTCCTCTATCGATCTCCTTATACCATTTACTTAGTATATGGTTTGTCGTGCCCCTAGGGCACCATTGTAATTTGTGCGACTTACTGTACTTTTCGTAAGAGTATTGTTATGTGCTTAGCCCTCTGATCTCATAAAGAGTTCAGAGGTGTTTGTTATTAATAAATATATTGTTTATTTTCATAACAACTTGTGTGGTGTCCTTTCATCTGGTATTCAAGGGGTTATATGTGGTAAAACAGCTGGCTTCACATGCCAAAAGAGTTTAGCCTAAGACTGCTTTGTCTATGCTACCATTAGGATAGCTGGTCTATAAGGTTGACTTACAACCAATCACCATAAGGGTTGCTTGGACTGATACAAGGTGATCACTAGAACTAGTGAGCATCATATATCAGGCCAACTTCTCACACCACTCAACAACACAAAATACCATTCCACATAATTACACTCCATAGCACACAATCCCACTCCACATAACTCCAGTAGACTCAATACCACATAATTACTATCCACATAATTCCACTGCACACCATGCCACTTAATTCCGCTCCACACCACACAATTCCAACACACACAATTCCCCAAATAACAATTCCAATTCAACCCATATAATTCCACTCCACACCGCATACATCCATTCCAAGCCAAAACACATGGGTAAAAGACTCATTTACAGCACCAATAGCTCTAACTCTCACAAGTGCGAGACCGATTGCATTGCATTGCATTGCCATTTGAGCCCAAGAAAATGAAGAGCTTTAAGCAAGTACATGATGGCATGTTCGTTCTTTTATTATAGCTTGCCTACATATGCCATAGCATATATTCCAGCCGATTTTCATCCACTGCTTGACAGCTCAAATTTAAAGACTGCTTTTCGCAAGATGTATCATTTTCATTGACATTTCAAGAATATCATTACTTCTTCATCATTTGTTGGACAACTGGTAGATATTTTGAGCACTACGTTATTGTTTCATACGGGTTCCAAATAGGTTATTTAATGGCATTGCTATGTTTATCATGTTTTTGATTAAATTTGATTTTCAACATATCCGTGGGATGTGTACTGCTGTGAAATGCATTTCAAAACATTTTATCGAATTAATTCGCATGTACCCCCCATTAGTTATCTATTCAACGTTCTGTCCAACTACATGCTTATTCAGTACTGTTATGTGCCATTTATTGTTTTTCATACTTTATTATAACACTCCTCAAAGAATGAGCCCACATTTTTTTTATTTGTGATATCATCTTGGGTACTGGATCAGCGTCGCTTATTTATGCGACTGCTTATTTGAAAATTTGTGCTTGGGTAGTCTTAGTAGTCTTCATCATATGAGTGGTTCGCGCTTTGAAACCTTGCACTTTGCAATTTCCACACGCTGCTATTTTTTATATAACTTTTGATTTCAAATACATTTTTAATTCTGTAGTCTGCTTTAGCCCTAAGTTCCGTTAGTTTTATTGTTCTTACCTGTGACTGAATCTGAATTGCTGCATCTAACTTGTGGGGAAGTGTGTGAACCCGTTTGTTTCTCTACAGTCTCTCTTCTGGCTCCACTCCCTCCTGGGAGACTAGAGACGCCATTTTTTGCGGGTGCGTGCTCTAGTCGTCAAAGGGGGCTTTACTTAACAAGCATTAAAAAATGCAATAGGTCTCGCCTTTTATTAAGTTAAAGCCATTTGCTTTGCTATATAATACCAGGGCACGAGTCGGGGTACCACGCGGGTGGACGGTGTCCCCCCACTTATTTTCCAGGGTGGACGCTTATCAAAACGCCGTTCACCCTGCTCATTAAAAGCGTGATAGAGTGCGCACCAAACCACGCGTTTCCAGGTGATTGATTGCGGTTGAATTCGGAAATTTCTCGGACTGCCAGTCTCCGCACCCCTGCCCCCACTTGCAAAAATTGACCTGCCTCACTATTGCGCATTTATGCAGTGTGCGCGCAGCCGGCCGCGTGGTGGGATCGAACCCAGGGCCTGAGTCCCGACTGCCGGAATGGAATGCATGCCTTTCGGGGGAAGAAGGTATTTCGGGGCAGAAGCTCAGACGCCCACGCATGCATGCTCTGGGTCACTGAAATTGAGTGTGCAATACTGTTTGTTTTTTACGCACTACTAGGAAGTCACTCTGTCATAATCTAGGCGTCGTCTAGCCAAGCATTTTCCGACCTTTCAGTGTGTGGAATAACTTTTAGGGTTATTTTCATCTCAATGTTGTAAGAATTGTATGCAACGACGAGTCGGTGAGAATGGCGAACACCTTTACCTTCTTTATATGCCTGGTCCAGCTTTCTTTCATATTTAACCTCAAATTTATTTTTCTTTACTGGGCCTAACTTCCGTTAGGCCCAGTGTTTTTAATAAAACCCGCGGCGGATAAAGTTATCACGGCAAAGAAATGTCATGTGGGTTTTGTCAGATTAAATGCTCCCTTTTTCTGTGGAATGTATATGAAAGTATGTGACCGTTGCTTCTATTTGAGCGAACAGCAATGTTTCTGACAAAGGATGTGCTGTTTTTTTGTTTAATTATCTTAGGACCGTATGTCAAACTTAGATGCGTCCAGTTTTGTTAAAATATAACTGTTTTATCGTGTAGAGAGAAGCACATAACATTGACTTCGAGCTGGGAGTTCTTCCAGAAGGCAGGGCTTAGTTAGTACAGGGTCTTCCTTAATCAATCAATCAGGCGAATTTATAAAGCGCGCTACTCACCCGCTAGGGTCTCAAGGCGCTGGGAGGGGGTGGGGTCCGCTACTGCTCGAAAAGCCAGGTCTTGAGATGTTTCCTGAAGGAGAGATGGTCCTGGGTCAGCCGTAGGTGGATGGGGAGGGAGTTCCATGTCTTGGCCGCCAGGTAGGAGAAGGATCTTTCTCCGGCGGTGGCTTTGCGAGTACGTGGGACGGTGGCGAGGGCGAGGCTGGTCGAGTGGAGCTGGCGGGTGGGTGTGTAGAATGTGAGGCAGTTGTTGAGGTACTTGGGTCCCAAGTCGTGGAGGGCCTTGTGTGCGTGGGTGAGGAGTCTGAACGTGATCCTCTTGCTGACGGGGAGCCAGTGTAGGTCTCTCAGATGAACAGAGATGTGGTCGTGGCGGGGATGTCCAAGATGAGTCGTGCAGAAGCGTTCTGTATGCGCTGGAGTCTTTTCTGGAGTTTCGCGTAGATGGTGTTCCCGTAGTCCAGTCAGCTGGTGACGAGGGCCTGGGTGACCGTTTTCCTGGTTTCGGTGGGGATCCACCGGAAGATCTTTCAGAGCATGCGCAGGGTGTTGAAACAAGATGACGAGACGGCGTCTTACAGGGCCTCTTGCTCGTAGATGCCACATTACAGTTGCCAGGCCTACACAGACAGCAAAGACCAATCGGCGCCTTTGGGGTCTTCCACCAGTAAAGGGGCATTTCCCCTGTGGCAATTGTTCTGTCTGTGCCTTAACTAGCCATCAGACTGAGGTAGATATCGGCACCTCTATCCCTTGGGTACTGAACAAACACACTAATTGTAATTCGGACCATGTTATCTATCTGATAACGTGTCCGTGCCACAAGAGGTATGTGGGCATGACCTCACGCAGAATCAAAGTCAGAATCTCCGAGCACAGGAGCACCATACGGTGCAAAAAGAGTGCTACTAAGCTTACGAATCATTATATAATGGCAGGACATTCTGACATCGATCTACACTGGGTCATTTTGGAGAAACCTTACATCCCTACCCATGTCGCAGACATCCAACAATTCTTATTACGCAGGGAACAAAGATGGGTGTACAGACTGAGAAGTGACCGCTTTGGACTTAATGACGAGATACCTTGGCTATCTCTGTAGAAGTTAGTCCATTGATACTGTTGAGTAGGTCCAAGTTGGGGTTTCTCGTGTTACCTTTAGGCTTGTATTTACTAGGTTTTTGGTCCCCGAGTACCTTGCATCAGGTAGGGGGTTATCCCTTTGCAACCCCATCAGATGTCTGCCCAGTTGACGTTCAAGTAACAATGATCTGTTGAGAACACTGAATAAACAGCCCAAGTGTTCCAGGGGCATTTGCCACTAACATGGTTAGATGCTTGGCACGATGACTGCTTTTCAGCATGGGTAATATATACTGATGTCCACAGTGTGATGACTGAAGGGGTCGCTAATTACCTTCTCACGTTACCCACTGAGCGCATAACATCTGTCTTTGTATGCACTTTGTCAACATAAATACGAGGACATTTGCAATTTCATTCAATACCTCTGTGTTTTGTGTTGATGAAGCTCTATTGGAGATTAACATTATATCAGTATACCCAATCGGATGTCTAGGATTGCTCCATGCGTGTTTCAGGAACACTTCACTGTCACGCATGCGCAATCGCGTAATTTGGGTAAGCCGAGTTTCAGGCAACTGGCTGGACGCCTGCATGTAGGACCCATCGAGTGGAGACATACACGCGAGATGGCCCCCGTCGGTACCTCCGGTCATTACTCATAGACCGCCCAGGGGTACCGACGGATAGTGAAGGCCAGCGCGTATTCTACCTTTTTATCTGTTTAGTTGCGCGTTAACTAACACGCTACTATTTCGGGGACTGAAGGCTTGTGAATGCTTGCTTCTAGGGGTCGAGTGATATCCGAGCAGCGTCACATCCCCGCGTGTATGTGCTGTCTCTAACCATTAACATCGCAGTTAACAGCACTATGTTCCTTATACATGTTTAATTTGGACTTGCCATGACGTCGCAAAATATGTGTACTAAGGGGGTCTAGCGCTAGAGACTTTTTCGACACGGGCCACTTGGTTCACCCGACACATGCATGTTATGAGTTTGGTTATTCTTGCCATCAATAACGGTCTAAATAAGAGAGTTGTAGCGCTGGAGATTTTCCCACTGGCATTACAGCTAGCAATTTGATTGGTTGAGTGTCTCTCTAATGTCTCTACATTTAGAACTATTACAGGGAGGGAGTTATCTTAACCATTTGTACAATTAATCACCATGTGGGTTCTATTGGAATTTTACTAGTCAACTAGAACCCAGGGATCAGGCAGTTTTGATCGAAAGTGCTTACTAATGGTGCCGGATGGTATCATAGAGAATTAGGTGATGGAAAAGTATGCCATGTACAGATTTATCATGGACTATACTATATTTCTATTACAGAGCGGGGCCCCCTTCCCTGAGTAATTACCAGGTAGAGGTGAGGGTGACACCCAACTTTTTTGGGTAAGTGTACATACTTTATACACTATATAGATGGTGTTGAAATCATCTAGGATTTCACGTTGACCGTGCCGCTCCGAGAGAGACGATGTGTGTGCTGAATTATGAGTGTGGTGACCAGTTTTGAGTGAACATATGCATAATGTTTTGCAGGTAACCGATAATTTGTCCCATCACTGTCAAGCTGGATAATGTCGGTGGAGTATATGAACCGTTTACTTTGATATTTGTCACATTTTTGTGTTATCACTTTTGAGCAGCAGCTATATATCTTTCTAGCTAAATTGGTCCTGATGAATGCCCCGATACTTATAGATCCTTGCGAGGGCAGAAACATGTAGACCTATTCCATCGTCTAACTTTTGCTCTTCATTAGTTAGCATTCTGCTTTTTAACCATGACTGAGGCACTCTTAGAATAAAATTGGTATGGAGCTCCCTTAGTCATTTTTAACACACTTTTTTGGTATTAGTTAGCGCTGCACTTGTTAGTCTTTGTTTGAGAACCCTCTTCACCTGGCAGGAATCTATGCCTATGGGTTTCATGGTGTGCTCTGCGGAGTCATCAGCCATCCTCTGCTTGGAAAACACTGAGGGCTTCTCAGTCATATTTCTAGACTGAGTACCCCACGAGAGGAGGCCAGACCCAAATGATGACAACTCACGATATGTGAATAATGGGTTTGTGGCAACCTAGTTCTCTCCTCTCTTAATGAGGTGGTTGTTATCCTAACCCTTTGACATACTTTCTTTGCACCTGGTCCCCACCCGCTCATGTTTTCACCCTTGTTCATAGACCCAAGGTGTTGCGTGGTGTATGTTTGGAATTTAGGGGTAACACACCTTGCAGGTCTCTAAACCGACCCTGAGACCCTCCTTAATGTGTTGTGTTCCGATTAATTCTGTATCACAGAAGCCCAGGGGATATTATCATTCAAGCCATGCAGGTTTATCCCAAGGCGGTACACCCACTTTTGTTCTTTCTCAAAAAGAGTTTTTGGGGTATTATTTTTGGTGTCCACCTGCTCAATAGTAGTTATACGGCCAAATCTCATGTTACTGCGATGTTCGCATATTCGTAGTTTTACTTTACGTGTAGTCATTCCGACATAAAACAACCCACAAGGACAAGTTATTAGATACACCACATTTGTGGAGTTGCAGTTTGTATAAACTCTCTGGGTCCACACTTTATTCTGTTCAAGATCCAAGGTTTTTGTGTGTGACCTGAGGTGGCAGATGCTGCAATTAGAACAGGGATAATGTCCCGTTACTTTTGGTAGCCCCCAGGCGTCCGTAACAGATGGGAGTCCTCTCGCTACAGTCTTTCTTGGGCGTGTATTAACCAGAGTGTCCAGAAGACTACAGCATCGTTTAAACGAGAACAGTGGTTGTTCCCAATTTCTATTGTTACTGTTAATGATACGCCAGTGTTTATTGATGATACAGAAAAGGGGGTGGTGATGAACAGAGTGTCTGAATTAAGCAGACCACTCTTACCCAGTCCAAAGATCAGGGCTTGATCCATCACCGTTATTTATCTCACTGCCCCATCCCAGCTCAGAACCTGGCTATATGCAAATTAGTCTGTCCCTGGCCCAGTGCATCATGGGAACAGGGCAGACCAAACTACCAAGCCAATTCTTCACCAGAAAGGAGACAAACCACCGGGCACCGGTTTCTGGCATTTCAGCCTCTTCGGCCCGGCTTGCTTGAATCCTGATGGAGCAGTGAGAAAGGGACTCATGTCTGAGTATACCCTGCCACACCTATAGTGGCCAAAAACGATACAGAAAAGGGGGTGGTGATGAACAGAGTGTCTGAATTAAGCTTGTTTCCTTCCCAGTGTAAGAATTGGATTTTGTAGTCTGGTCTGCCCTGTTCCCATGATGCACTGAGCCAGGGACAGACTAATTTGCATACAGCCAGGTTCTGAAACTGGGATGGTGCAATGAGCTAAAAAACGGTGTTGGATCTAGCCCTGATCTCTTGACTGGGTGAGAGTACTCTGCTTAATTCAGAGACTCTGTCCATCACCACCCCTTGTTGTAAATTATTTTGTCCACCCTAAGCGTGGAAGGGTATACTCAGATGTGAGTCCCTTGCTCATTGCACCATCAGGATTCAAGCAAGCCGGGCCGAAGACGCCTGAAATGGCAGAAACCGGTCCCCGGAAGCTTGTTTCCTTCCCAGTGTAAGAATTGGCTTTTGTAGTCTGGTCTGCCCTGTTCCCATGATGCACTGGGCCAGGGACAGACTAATTTGCATACAGCCAGGTTCTGAAACTGGGATGGTGCAATGAGCTAAAAAACGGTGTTGGATCTAGCCCTGATCTCTTGACTGGGTGAGAGTACTCTGCTTAATTCAGAGACTCTGTCCATCACCACCCCTTGTTGTAAATTATTTTGTCCACCCTAAGCGTGGAAGGGTATACTCAGATGTGAGTCCCTTGCTCATTGCACCATCAGGATTCAAGCAAGCCGGGCCGAAGACGCCTGAAATGGCAGAAACCGGTCCCCGGAAGCTTGTTTCCTTCCCAGTGTAAGAATTGGCTTTTTTAGTCTGGTCTGCCCTGTTCCCATAATGCACTGGGCCAGGGACAGACTAATTTGCATACAGCCAGGTTCTGAAACTGGGATGGTGCAATGAGCTAAAAAACGGTGTTGGATCTAGCCCTGATCTCTTGACTGGGTGAGAGTACTCTGCTTAATTCAGAGACTCTGTCCATCACCACCCCTTGTTGTAAATTAGTGTTTATTGATGGGTTTTTTCACGCCGTTGGATGCTGAGCTATAGGTCGTGACACTTCAAAGGGATTTCGCTCTGTACCTTGGGGATCTCCTCAAGGAGCGCTTCCCTCGGTTGGTTCCTTGCTCTTTTATAGCCTTTAGTCAGAACCGTTGTAGGGGAACCCCAGTTTTTCAGGTTAGCTGTTAGGTCATTAGACTGATCCCGAAAGTCCTCCAAGTGGCTACAATTTCTCCTAAGACGCAGAAATTGCCCATAGGGGAGATTCTCCGGCAAAGGCCTCGGATGGAAGCTTGTGAACTCCAACAGGTTGTTCCTGGCTGTGGGCTTATAGTGTGTTTTAGTAGCAAAGTGACCATTCTGTTTACAGATTATCACGTCCAGGAATATGACCGTATGTTTATCAACTGTGTGAGTAAACTTAAGATTGAGGTGCAGGGTGTTGATCCAGAGATGGAAGTCCTGTAGTGACTCCCCTGAGCCTTGCCAAACCACCAGCACGTCATCGATATATCTCTTCCAGAGTCCTATGGAAGAGATAAAGGGGTTGTTGGCGTCTTGGATGTATTTGTGTTTAAAGTCATGGACATATAGCCCAGCCACACTAGGGACAAAAGTACTGCCCATGGAAGTTCCAGTGGACTTGAGGAATAAACTCCCCTTAAATTCAAAGAAGTTCTTTTTTAAAGCCAAAGTTGTGCATTCCAGGATGAACTCCTTGGGTGTGAAAAAGGTGTAGACTGCACCCATTGCTGATAATGCCACAATGAATGGTACCATATCAGCTGCCATTGTAAAAGACATGTCTTTTGATTCTATCCATAATTAGTGTAAATGCTACTGTTTATTTCCCAAATGTGTTATCATGGATTGTTTTAAACCTGTATGTGCACCTGTGCTTTCATGTCATATGATTACAGAAATTCATTCTAGCCTTCTTGCAGGAGATATATCTTTTCATTTTTGGAGAATTTACAAAGATTGTGCTACATGGGGTTGCTGCAGTTTGGACCTACTGAAAAGTTTCAAGACAAAGACCAGGTAATATTATTGATGTCTTCATTGTTTTATGGTCATCGTTGAAGTTTGATCATTTATTTATAAATACAAACTGATATGATTTATAACACACTTTACCCACTAGTATATATGTTTATATTTATATCGGTCAATATGCTTGCTACATGACATGAGGCTTATTTATCAAGTTTAGTAGGACCTTGAAACAAATTATTTTATTCAGGGTTTGTGTTTACAAACTACTTCTGCCATGGGGTGTTTGATATTTACAACACTATCAGCAAATATACAATGTCTGCTATGTAGAAATGCATCGAAAAATAAAAACTTTCTATCATCCAAGTTTTTACCAAATACTCTGGAAACATGCGTGTTTACTCTTCCTTGTGTAAGGTATTTTTCAAGTGCTTCTTTATCAGTGTATTCATTTTTCTGCTATTGCTTCATTGGAGGGGTCTATTTTAGTTGTCCGCAATATTTTGTAATCGTATTGGATTTGTCTTTGTTTGAGGTGTGATAATGTACATTATTGTAATTGATGCTTCCCCGCCAATTTTATTGAGAATAAATTATAAGCACAGACATTGACATTAACACTTTCAAACTTTACACTAAATGACTCATGATTGTGCAGTTCCATTGTGTTTGGTATAAGCACCATCTCCATTTCAACAGTCCTCCTGCATGATCTACAGTGTTCATTGCAGAGGCCGCCGCACCCTCCCGTAGGGGGGGGGAGGCTCAAGGGCCGGCGCCATAACCCACGCGGTGCCAACAGTGGGGTGAACTGGTTCTGGGCGCCCCGAAGCGGCCAGGAACCAGCGGAAGCGGGGTGCGCACCAGCCACCCCGACAGGAAGTGACCTCGTGACCCGGGCGCCCCAGAGGGCGACCAATGGTCAAACTGGCTACCTTTGAACCCACCAATCACGGGGGTTCACCGGAGCCCCCCTAGGGGGCTCGGGAGGATTTAAGCACCGCCGCTCCCCAGCAGAAGCACAACGTCTTCAAGGAGCTGGGAGAGCGGCGCGACAACGACATCGGTTGAAGCCCACCCACCCACACCTAAGGAACAGCAGAGTCGCAGTGCTGGACATTGGGGGAAGGCGTTGGCGGAAATCCTACAATGGTTGGCTAACCAAACACACCGGTGGGCGGTGTGGAGGAGGAGGGCCACTCACTTTTGAATGCCGCACGGCAGGGTGACGTGGCCGCACAAAGGAGGGGAGGAACAGATGGAGACGGCACTCGCGGCCCAGACCCGGCCGGACGGCAGGGCGCAAATGGTAGCGAGCTGGGGACCTAACTCCAGGCAGATAAGCTCCCCTCCATGACACCCAAAAGGGTGTGGCCAACCAACCACTGGAACACCAATAAACTGACTAAGAACTGGTTGTGCACAAGTGCCATTTACGAACTGAGGAGTGCACAAAAGACAGACACCTGTACCAGATGAAGGTGTCATAATCTGTAATGTGATGTGCATGATTGATGACTAGAGTTCGCAAATGAAGATTGCACAACCAGTATGTTATTAATATTGTTATTAATAATGTTATTGATATTAATAAATCTGCGGCCAACAATGACCACCATCAAGAACTGCTATTGTTGGCTGACATTATTTCCTAGTAGTGACAGAAAATGTATGCAGAATGCAGACCGGCAAGTAAGTATGTGTTGGTGTCCCCACGGAACAGGCACATGCGAGGGTTATTCCCCCCGACCTACAGTGTTGTCACAAGGGATAGGTGAAAAATTCTGCTCTGCCGGTGGAGTTTGCAGAGTGTGCCCACTCCGCGTTAAGGCAACACTCCTCCAACCACCCCGTGGCAAAGTTGTTTCTTGCACGCGCCTCGCAAATGTCAAGTTGGCGAGTGAGAATTCGCATCCCCTAGCAAGATTTTCAGATGCTAGAACTCCTCCCAGCGAGCTTACTCAATGCCGGCGGTCACAACCGTTTGCTTTGAGAAAGCTGCTCTACAAGTTGAAAGTCTACTCAAGCGGCAGAAAGAAGCACCACTCTCTGGCGTGCTATGTTGTGCAGTTTGTGCTGCTTTTACAGCACAGAACATGCACCTGGTGCTAAAAATCTGCGCTAGCAGCGTGCCCTGCCAAATTATTTTTGCTCACGGAATGTTGCAGAGTCTTTATATAAATCCCGGGAATTTCACGGAGTGCAACTCTGCAGTTCCCTTCGCCCCTAGTTTTTACTCACCAGCACATCTGCCAAAGTGACGTTTTTTATACCTTTTCCAGTGCAAGGCTTCTAGGAATTTGTGGGCTTGAAGTGAGGTACTGCAACCCAGAGATCACTCCTATCTCTGTAAGGAGACAGAAGATGGGTTCCAATCCTGCTAGATCTCACAATCTGATTTATTACAATGCTCTATCAAGCTAATTTGTGTGTTGTCACTGGAGGCAGTCCAGTGTAAATGTCACACATTTAATTTACTCTGTGATCTAGATCAGTCTGTTCGTATTTGTTGTATTTTTTTTACTCTGTTATTGTTCATAGAGTCTATATATGTTAACATTTATATCTAATACTCTTGTGCGAGAGAGCAACACGATCTACTCTTGAAGTTGTCTGTTTTTTACTTAGTCGCTTTGTTATTTTATGGTAACTGTCTTACACTGATTAACGTTTAAAAGCCCCTTTAGGAGTGTTGAACGACTGGCCCGATGAAATACATGACATGACATAGGATAAGACCGACAGCTGCTCCCTGGTTTCCTGATTTGTTTGGCCATATAAAGGCTGAGGGGGGGGGGGGGGGTGTAAGATTGTTACAGATGTTTTTCTGGGTCAGATTCAGAAAATAAATATGACCACTCGCCTCAGAATAGTGACCTATGTTCTTGTGATCTTACACAAAACCTTGTTTGGTTGGTGCCAGGAAACTAATTGTAGGAGAAGATTGTGGAAAACAAAGTATTTAAAGGTTATGGCGAAAGTCATGTTGGGCAAGACTGGAAACACTGTTCTATAGTATCTCTGAAAACTGACTTTTAGGCTCCATGTCTTGAGCAAGGTAGAAACAAACCTGCCCCCAACCAGCTATATCCAGGACTGATTATTACACCAATCGGAAATCTTGTATAGAACCTAGGAGAACAGTGTATTTTCAGAGATCCAATCTGCCAACCTATATCGACAACATAAAGACCTTTGAAATGCAGGTACATTGTTCTTTTGCTGTTTCACCATAGTGGTTTAGAAGAATATTATCTGTAACAATAGGGAAAAAAAAGTATATTTTATGTATCCCCCATAAAAAACTTGAAACATTACCAAAATAATGAAATTAAGCTTTCTCACAAACTGATTGTAAAGAAATGGCTCTTTTTGCATGTTCTCCCCCATTTTCTAGACTAATGCTGCCTGTTTTTCGACTCTGAGTGCACTGAGGCCTACAAAGCAGACCTTACACCTTACAAAGTACCTGTGGAATTAGCTACCCTGAATTGGCAGAGATGGACTTACTTATAAGTCTCTAGTATATGGTACCCAGGGTATTAAGGAAGAGTGTCCACACATAGCTGCAGCACTGATTGGGCTACCCTGTATGTGACAAAGTACAAAACACTTCCCATCTGCCACTGCAGATTGGAAGGGCAGTGTTAAAACTGCTGGTTCTACTTTACCATTTACACCAATGGCTAAGGCCTCCACTTCACTTAACAGTATATGTATTGTATTGTATTGTAATTGCATTTATATAGCGCTAACTACCCCTGACGAGGCGTCAAAGTGCTTTTTCAGCGAGTAGCCCGCTACTCCGGGACCCATAGAGGGTTAGTATTGAATTAGTATAGTGAAACATGCAAGTACATTTTAATTGGTGGATAGTTTAGTCGGTTATTTGGATTTGGAATGATAGCAGAAGGATAGAGGAGGAAAAAAGGTTTGTATTTATATAGCGCTTGTTACCCGTGACTGTTTTTCCTGTGTTGCCAGCATTAACCTCAGGAGGAAGGTAAAAATGTCTGTGTCCCTTTGATTCAGGTTATGGTTTCCCTGGACCCACTGAGTTTCTGCTCAATTCTACATGGCCACATTTCCTTTTAAAGACACCTGAAGAGATTCCTGAACATCGTACTCTATTCGCTTGAAGGTCTCCTTACGATTCGTAATGCACTGTGTCTACTCTACCCAACTTCACACCGTTGCTAGTATTTCCACGCTGGATCAATTTGAAGCTGCCCTGCTTGTCCTTGCAGTTTGGATTCATGTAAACGATTCTCTGATTCTACTTTACAATACGGCTTAAGGTTTTCATGCGTCTCCTTTGCTTGAAAACAGATTATATTGTCAGACTGCACAGATTATGCAGGGCCCTGTAACCCAGGGACGACTGCAGATCGCAAACATGTCAGTATCCAAGGCCATCGACTTTTCACTTTACACTCATAAATCAGCGAATGAAAAACCAAACCCTCTTTAACAACCCCCCTCCTCCACTCCTCCCACCCCAAACCTCTACCCCCCCAACTCCCCCCCCCCCACCCCCACACCCCCGAGTCGCACAGCCACCACCAGGCCCAACCCACACATATTGATCAGTATATAGCACAAAAGAAAAGTCATGAACAAGCACACCCGCCTCCCCAGCCCCATGTCTCCCCTTTTCGAAGCAACTGCCCCATCACCCCTCCAAGGGAAGGTCATCCTGCTGTACCGGGGGTTCGAGCCACAAACCCCGATAGTCTGCCCAGCGCTTCCAAATGTTATAATGTTTCCGCGGGCACCCCCTGGCCACGAATATCGGCTGCTCCAGCGCCATACAAAAGGCTAGCCCCTTCTTCCAAACAGTCACAGATGGGGCCTGTGGGTCCTTCCACCCCTTAGCAATGTCCCTCTTGGCCGTTGTAAGTCCTAGTAACATCAGATGCCTTTTATAGATTTTGCCCCCCACTCCATCCATTACATGTAACAGGGCAAACTGGGGGCGTACGCGGAAGCACCCATCCCAACACCTCAGACAGACAGGCCAAGACCCCCCTCCAGAACCGATCCAGAGATCCACAACTCCAGACTGTGTGCATGAACGTCCCTTCCTCCCTGTTACAGCGGAGGCAGTCCGGGGAGGCAATCAGCCCCGCCCACCAGAGCCTAACCCTGGTAAAGTAGACTCTATGCAACTATATAATTAAGATGAGGCCGAGGCGCATGGCCACGGCTGCACCCCTGGGAGCAGCCAGAGCCTCCCTACAGTCCTCCTTCCCCAACTCACCCACGTCATCCTCTCATTGCTCCCGGAGCCTCTGCAGCGTAGGGGAGCTGTGTGTGACCAGTGTCTGGTAGATGCGGGAAATTTTCTTTGTCTCCAGGTCCCCCATGAACACCTTGGCCTCCAGCGGGCTAAAGTCAGGAAGGGACTCCAACCCCTCCAGACTGGGCGATAGTGCATGGCGAAATTGCAGGTACCTAAAAAAATGGGACCGAGGCATACCGAATTCCTCCCTGAGTTCCTGGAAAGACTTAAGTGTCGTACCCTGCAATACATCCCCCAGAGTCGAAATGCCTATGTTGTCCCATCTCCTAAAACCTTGCAGTGATGCCAGATCGGGAAACCGCCCATTGTGCCACAAAGGGGTTTCTGCTGTTAGGGTATTCCACCACACCATAGCCTGCTGCCAGATGCGAAACACCACCCGAGTGGCCACCGGCAGAGCACTCTGCAATGATGCTGTGTACAGGATGGTGTGTAATGAATGAGAGCCCATCAAGTAGCGTTCCAGGGCATACGCCGGGTCTCCCCTGTTTCCATACCACCACTCATTCAATACCAAAATGTGGGAGGCCTGATAGTAGGAGAGGATATCCGAGGGCGACAGGCCCCACAGTAGATGGAAAGGAAACATGTGCGCAAAGCCACGGGCACTGCCCCCCCATAAAAACCTGCCCCAGGGCGGAGTTCACCTGTCGAAACCAACCCGGCGATATCGGATACGGGTGATTTTGCTGTTGGTACCACAGGCGGGGGAGTGCCACCATTTTAAAGATCGTCGACCTACCATATATAGTAAGTAGCATACGCGACCAGGTTTTGAGATCAGCCCGACGCGCTCCCAGACCGGCACTAAATTTTGCTCCCAAGACACGGCTGGAACCTCGGACAGGAAAACCCCTAGATACTTGAGACCCCCTATCGCTACCTGGAGTGAAGAGGCCCAGTCGCCCACTGCTTGTCTCTGCCTTCCCAGCACCCACAATGTGGGTTCATGAAGAGCCCCGAAGTCTCGCCGAAAATCTGCATTATCCGCAGGAGACGCGGCCCTGATCTATTAAGGTCTGTAAGAAAGAAGAGGACATCGCGTACAACGCAATTCGGTCGGACGGCCCCTGCGCCCACTCAAACCCGCTCAGCTACGCATCCATGCGCACCCACGCCGCTAATGGCTCCATAGCCAAGGCAAATAGGTAGGGCGAGAGGGGGCACCCCTGCCGGGTGTCGCGCTGAATCCGAAACCTGGACGAGACCGCTCCCGCCACTCGAACCGAGGCCGTCCGGTCAGTATAGAGAAGACGCAGATAGGACAGATAGGACAGGAAGTAGGGCCCAAGATTGAGCCGTGGCAGTAATGTGAACAGATACACCCAGCTTAGTGAATCGAATGCTCTGTCCATATCGGCAAGGAGAAGCGCGACCCACCTCCCCGTGCATCTAATCTCCTCCACCGCCACATGTGCCCTTCGGATATTGTGCCTGGTCGCCCTATGAGGCATAAAGCCGGCCTGGTCCGGGTGGATCAGCTCGGAGATATGAGGAAGAAGCCGGTTGGCCAATGCCTTGGCCAGTACCTTGGCCTTGACATTTAAAAGCGAGATCGGGCGGTAGGAGGCATGTTGTTCCGGGGAACGGCCCGGCTTATGGAACACCACCACCTCTGCATGCCACCAGTCCGGAGGTAGCCTGCCCTGGACCCTAGCCTCCTCCAAAGCTGCCCGGTAATGAGGAGCTAGTTGTGTATTATATTTCTTGAAAAACTCACTTGGGAATCCATTCGGACCGGGGGCTTTCCCCGAATTCAGCTCGCCGAGGGCCGTGCCCAGTTCCTCATCAGTCAGAGGGAGCTCCAACCGATCTCGCACCTCGTCCGACACCGCTTGAGGAGGCAAGTCCGCTATGAACTTGTTGACGAGATATTCCGGTAGGCACTCCTGTGAGGCATATAAATCCGCATAGTATGCAGCGAAGCTCTCCGCCAATTCCCCAGGGTCCGTCAGTGGGGCTCCCGCTCCATCACGGACCCCCGGCAACATCTGCGCATGGAAGGTCCCCTGACAGAGCCGATGCAACATTTTGCTAGATTTATCTCCCCATTGGCAGACTCTGCTGTGCGTAGCCAGCCACACCTGCCGCGCCTCATCCAGGAGAAGAGCCGCATAGGACTGTTGTGCCAGAAGGAGCCGGTTCACATCCGGAGTCTCCCCCGGTCGAACGTCCCAGACGCTCCAGCTCCCCTATCTCCGCCTCAGCGCGCACCAGAGCTCTCCACCGCTGCTTACGAGCCACCGCACACCAGGCAATATCCACTCCCCGCAGCGTAGGTTTTAGTGCTTCCCATAGTGTCCCGGCGCTAGAGACAGAACCAACATTCCCGGCCAGGTAATCCGATATCGCTTCCCGCATACGCCTCCTATAGTCCTCTTGTTGAAGGTGCCACAACGAGAGGCTCCAGCGAAAAGGCTGCCTCCCCCTGCCCATCCGGAGCTTAACAAGAACCAGCAAATGATCTGAGAGGCCACGCGGGAGGATTACCGCCGATTCCACTCGCCCAGCCGCTACCCTGGGTACCAAAATGTAATCCAACCTAGAGAAGGATTTGTGGACAGCAGAAAGAAATGTGTACTCCCGTTCATCACCATGAAGACGCCTCCACGTGTCCACCCAGTCCAGCCCCACCACCATATCTCGCAGTTTTGTGGAATGGCCAACACTCGGACCCGCCCTTGCCTAAATCCATCTTTGGTAACATCAAGGACATCATTCCAGTCACCCCCCACTGCCGCAGGTACGTTCGGGATGTCCGGCATGATCGTGAACAGTCTCTCAACCAATGACCACTGCAATGGCGGCAGGGCATAGACGCAACCTAACACCAGAGGGTCCTCCCCCCACCATGCCCCGGACAAACAAATACCTCCCCTGCATGTCAGCCCATAGTTTCGTGTGTACAAAGGAAATTCTACGGTGTACCAGGATAGCCACACCCCTGGACCCTCTCACAAAGCCTGCATGAAAGACCTGTTGGAAGCTATAGCGTTGCAAGCACAGGGCTTTAGTGTCTAGTAAATGAGTTTCTTGCAGTATAAGTATGTCGGCCCCAACTCGCTTCGCCTGGCGTAGCACCACTCCCCTTTTAATTTTGTCTAATACCCCGCGCACGTTCCAGCTACGTATGCAGAGGGTACCGTGAGACCCAGAGGCTTTATCAGTGCAATGCGCCATCAGAAAATGATCCTGTTTGCCGCACAGACACAGGGACGTGCGGACGTGCATAAACTAAATGTGGGGAGCCCACCGTGACTGTGCGACCTCCCCAACCAGAACAAGCCCCTCCCCAAGCAACTGACCCCCCCCCACCCACCCAATACCTCAAAACAGTTGAAGTACCTGTCGCGGCTTGGTTGGCTTCCGGCCCCAAACGTGGGGCCCAAAGTCCCTCAAGCCAACGGATCCCCACCCTGCAGCCCATACAATCCTGGCCCTCCCACACCCTGTACCAGACCAGCACGGGGGGGGGATCGCCCCGTGTCACAACTCCCTCCCTCTAAAGGAATCAAACCTAGTTATAGACCCCCCATGAAGAGCAGTCCAATATCAATCAAACCATAGGATACAAAAGTCATGTTGCCGCTGCTTGTTGTGTAGAAGCCGGGGACCCCCGGACCGAGGCCCCACCAGATGCAGAGCGCCGTCGGGATCTGAAAGAAACAGGTTAGTATTAGATTCCTTACCTTAGAATATCCCCAGGCGTCAGACTTGATCCGGAAAATTTTGCGTAGCAGTACCCTTGCGCGTCAGTAGGCGTCGTCTGCGGCTCCGCGTCAGTCGTCGGCGTCGTTGACGCCGGGATGACGTCGCCGGAGTACTTAGATGCCGCCGGAGTGCTTAGACGCCGCCCTCATGCGCTGATGTCAGTTCCTATTTTTTCCGCGCCAGCAAGCGCCGATCCGGAAAAAGTGGTACCCTTAGTCAATTTTTGACTAAACTTTTTCGATAATTTTGTTGATCTTTCTTCTAAGTCGAACGACTCCGACGGTGCCGGTACCGATGCCCGGGTTCAAGCCCTGCGTCGACTGCAACCGACTGATGTCGGTTACCGACCCCCATCCCTGGTGTCTTCATTGCTTGGGGCCCGACCACGATGACAAGTCGTGCTCCGACTGCCGGGCCTTGACATCGAAGGCTAGGCGGGAGCGGTCCCGCAAGCGCCTCGAGCTCCGGCAGTCGGTCCCGCGCCGTTTGAGGTCCCGGTCCGGAAGGCGGTCGAGGGACCAGTCGCGGGGCCGGAGACATCACGGCTCGGAGGATCGTCACCACTCCTCGAGCTCCAAGTCCTTAGGTAAGAGGCACAAAAAGTCGAAGAAGCGACATCGCTCTTCCGACTTTCTCCGACGCTCGGTGACGAGGCCGGGGGTTCGGGCGACACCGCCCACGCGGCCGCGCCGGAGGTGCGGGTTTCGCGGCCTGCTCCATACCCTCCGGTCCCTGGGCAGAACGCGACGCTGAAGGAGATCGACGCCTTCCTCACGGCCATGAGGTCGCTCACTCCTTCTTCGGGTTCCGCGGCGCCTTCCAGCCAAGCAGCCCCGACTGGGAGCCCAAGCGGGCCGGGTGCTTCGGCCCCGGCGCCGACTTCGATCCCGGCGCCGCAGGGCCCCGCTGGATCCGGTTCCGATCCAGGTTGTCGCCTGTCGACCTTACGACCTCGCCGGCCCCTAGGGTGTCGCCTCCGGCGCCGTCCACGGACGACGTCGTCCCCAGTCCCCCCTCGGTCCGGTTCCGACGCCGCTTTCGACGCCGATGGGAGATTTTTTCTTTTATGATTATGATCCGGTCCCATCATTTGACCCTGAGTACCAGGAGATGGTTGGCGAGGCGGATTGGGAGGGGACTGAGGACCCTCTGGCATGTGAGTGCCGGTCTTATCAGGACTGGGCAGGTGAGCTAGGGGAGGCCAGTGGTTTGGACACTTTGCCAGACACTGGTTTTGTCTCCCCTCCTACCGTGGCTATGAAGGAGAGGGCTGCCTATAGTGTGGTGTTGACGCGGACGGCCAAGGCCTTATCCCTTGATTTCCCCGTCGCGGCGGTGAGGAATAACCTCCTCACTGAGGTCCTTAAACCGCAAGCAAGCTCTTTGGAGCCTCTGTTGCCGTTTAATGAGGCCTTGTCGGACGTTCTTCTGTGCACCTGGTCCAGGCACGCTACAGGTCCCCCTGTATATAGGAACAACGCCACCGCCCGGCTCAGGGCGACCCTTGCTTCCTGTCCACCCACCCCACTCCCGAAAGCCTGGTCATACAGGCCTCTAATTCCCAGACCGCATTCCCGACGGCTCCCCCCGATCGGGAATCCAAGAGGTACGAACAGTATGGTAAAAAGATGTTCTTCTCACTGAGTTTGGGGTTGCGGTCTGTTAACACCGCGTGCCTCTTGGGCCGTTATACCCACTCTTTGTGGGACACGGTCGCGGACGTGCTGCCACAATGTCCGGAGGAGGCCCGGACTAAACTCGCCCAAGCCGTTACGAAGGGTCGAGATGTGGCACGGTACTCCATCCGATGTGGGCTGGATACAAAGGACTTTCTGGGTAGAGCGATGGCAACGACGGTGGTGATTCGTCACCACGCCTGGCTGAGGTCCGCCAACTTTTCGGCTGATGTCCAAAACACCCTTATGGACATGCCGTTTGATGGCTGTCGCCTCTTTGGCGACAAGGCAGACAGAGCGCTTGAGCGCTATAAGGACTCCAGGGCTACGGCCAAGTCCTTGGGCCTGTCGGCCCCGCGCCAGCAATCTGCTGCCTTTCGCCCCTTTCGTGGCCAAGGAAGGGGCGCCCCACACGTCCTGCCAGCCACGGGCCGCAGACTAACATCCAGCGCGGTGGCGGACGTGGTAACCGCCGTGGCGGTGCCCGGGGACAACAGCGCAGCCAGTCCACATCCACCCCCGCAGCATCCGCCTCAAAAGCCTTCCTAGTCCGAGCTTTCAGGCCCACAAGACGCCAGTGGGGGGCAGGGTTCGCCATTACCTCCTCCACTGGCACGACATCACATCGGACAGGTGGGTGCTGCAAATCGTCCGAAGGGGCTACTCCCTCCCCTTCGAGGCGACCCCTCCAGCCATTCTACTGCAGTACCACCGCGTGTCGGGGGATCACTTGAATCTTCTGCGAGAGGAAGTTGCGGCCCTCTTGGCCAAGGGGGCCATGGAGCGCGTTCCTGGGCCAGAAGTAGGGTGTGGTTGTTACTCCCACTACTTTCTGGTTCCCAAGAAGAGCAAAGGGGGCCTACGCCCTATCTTGGACCTGAGGAACGTCAACGGCTTCCTCCGGAAGGAGAGGTTCAAGATGCTGACACTGGCTCAGGTCTTAGCTGCCCTGGACCCGGGAGACTGGATGGTAGCGTTGGACTTGCGGGACGCTTATTTCCACATTCCCGTCCTGCCGGCCCACCGGCGGTTCATGGTAGGCCATGAGCACTTTCAGTTTACCGTGCTCCCCTATGGCCTTACCAGCCCCCCACGGGTGTTCACGAAGGTGATGGCGGTGGTCGCAGCTCATCTGCGCAGGTTAGGGGTTTCAGTCTTCCCCTACCTCGACGACTGGTTGTTAAAGGCGGGCTCGCCCCAGACAGTCGTCAGCCACTTCCAGAATACGGCCGCCGACCTGCACCTGCTGGGGTTCTCCATCAATGTGCCGAAGTCGCACCTGTGTCCCTCTCAGAAGCTCCTCTTCATCTGAGCGGTTCTAGACTCGGTGCAGTTTCTGGTCTATCCTCCCGAACAGCGGGTTCAGGATATTCAGGCTCTGATTCTTATTTTTCAGCCTTTATCCCGAGTCTCGTTCAGGTTGACGCTGCGGCTTCTGGGGCTGATGGCCTCCTGCATCCTTCTGGTGCATCACGCCAGTTGGCGGGTGCGGGCTCTGCAGTGGGACCTGAAGTTTCAGTGGGTCCAGCATCAGTTGCAGTGGTGGCTCACGGACCGCGATTGGGTCAGTGGCAGATCCCGATCCCTACCCCACCCGGAGCACGCAGTTGTGACGGACGCATCCCTCCAGGACTGAGGATGCCATATGGGAGAGGCGGAGATCAGAGGCCTATGGTCTCCGGCGGAGTCCCAGCTCCATATCAACCTTCTGGAGCTGCGGGCGATCCGGCTTGCACTGAAGGCATTCCTCCCCTCTGTCCGGGGGAGTGTAATGCAGGTGTTCACGGACAACACCACCGCCATGTGGTACTGCAACAAACAGGGCGGGTGGGGTCGTGGACCCTATGCCAGGAGGCTCTGCGCCTCTGGCAGTGGCTGGAACATCAGGGCGTGACCCTGGTGGTTCAACACCTGGCGGGTTCCCTGAACTCCAGGGCAGGCGATCTCAGCCGTTGGTGCATTATGGATCATAAATGGCGTCGAACTCGGACGTGGCCCAAGGCTCTTTCAGCAGTGGGGAGAGCCTTGGTTAGATCTATTCGTCACAGAAGAGAACGCTGTAGGAAGGTAGATCCCTGACTATGGTTGCCCCCAACTTTTTGCCTGGTGTTTTGCTGGTTTTCTGACTTAGTTGACCTGGGGCCCTGCTATTCAGGACCCCAGGCCTACTGCTCTCTCTGTAAAATGGATTCCATGTACCTTAGGTACATATCTAATTGGATACTGAGTCACCTTATCAGTCCCTGTACAGTGTACATTAGGTACCCAGGGCATAGGTGTACCCAGGGCCTACCAGGGGCTGCAGCATGTATTATGCCACCCCTGGCTGGCCATCCAAATCTGACACAACTGGCTGCACGACAGCTGGGGCAAGGTGGTGTAATCACCCTTTGCTTTAGATATAGTATACCTATATCTAACCCTAAAATGGACACACAGATCTCCTATCAGTCACTCCTATGGCAGGCCTTAACAATCCTGAAGGCAGAGTGCTTGGAATCGTGTGAGATGGTGCTCTGGCATGAGCTGAGCCTGTCTGCGGCTTTCGGGATCTATCCCTTAGCCGTTTCCATGATATCGCATACCATATACTCTTAAGTGCATTATAATCCTCGCGGTTATATGCCAACTCTGGTATCGCTTTATCAAAACATGTCGAGTAAGGTGTCATACGAATTGGAATACTAACCCCTCGCCAATTCTGGCGACGGGGTTAGCATTCCACCCTTCTAGAGGGACACGACATGCATGTAACCTGTAACCCGGTTAAAAGTCAGACAGAGCCTTAGCATCCACAAAATGGATGCTGCCACCGAGACACAAGTCTGCCCTCCTGCTGCTGGGAGTCCTCCCAGAGCAGGAGATAAGGACAAAGGGTTTCCTGCCAGGGGCGGTGCCAGCACCGTCCCAGACAGGGTTTTGTGTATTGTAGGTAGGCAGGGCTTCAGAGGAAGGTGACTGCACGTGGCACCCCGGTGCTCACTGTGCATAGGCTGGCTTAAACCAGTTCCAGGGACACTCCAGACCCTGTGCTGGGGAAAAGCCCGCCAAGGAGGTGGGTGTAACCACCCCCCTCCTAGTCCCACCCCTAGGGCAGGACTTAGTCGCGTGCCAGCCCCTTTTTACAGGATAAAGGTAGGAACTGGCCCCCTTCCAAATCAGATCATCTTTGAATCCTGAAACTACTTTCCACGAAAGGAACTCAAGACTTCTTCCTAAGATTTCTCCCTTGTGACTAAGGAGTAGTCACCCTGCATCCGCAGGCACCATCTTAAGAACACTGCGGTCTGCTGCAAGTCTCTCCTCCGGATCAAGACTGCCCAGCTCGACGAGAACCGGCTTCCCTGGCACCTCTGACCTCTACCTGCATCATCAGTCACGCTGAGATTCGTGGGTGTGACGAGACCTCGAGGGACCGGCCATCTTCAAGACTGCACGACTTCTTTCCAGCAAGCCCGCCGAGTAAATTCCTGGTGAGTGCTTTGGGGTCCGAGAAGCCCCGACCCTGAGCAGCTCCAGCACCAAAGTGCAGCCTCCCAGCATCTCCACGATCTGCGTGGGGCCCTTCTGCTTTTTGCTGCTCACCGCGTTGTTTGGCTACTAGCCCGCTGGCTTGTGGCCTTCCGAACGACGCCCGACGACATTTCTGCTGCTGGTCTGGTTGCTCCAGGCTGGCCCTTGCTCCCTTCCAAAAGAGGAGCACCCCGGACCCTCCTGGTCCACTCAAGACGCCATTTTGAGTCCACCGCGTGGGCTTGAATTAGCCAAGGCTTGTTGCCCAATCCTGGGTAACTTCGACGCCGCCAGCTTCATCCATCGTGGGACAGCTCGCCTCTCCATCCTGGTCGCCGACAACGCCTCCTGGTCCGTGAGATCTGCAGAGCCAGCGTCGCCCACTCACCTAGTCGAGGTGACTTCGCCCGGTGCCATCCTGGTGCCCACTTAATCACTGGCTAGTGATTCAAGAACTTGGTCCCCTCTGCTTTCAGGTTTTCTTCTTCCTTGATCCAGGCTTGGATCCAACGAACTTTCCTTCACTGGTCGCCTGCCAGCAACTTCCTTCTTCCAGGCTCCTGGTCCGGCAACGAGATCCCCGACGTCTTTTCAGACCTATGCAGCTGCAGCCCCTGGGCTAGGTAACTTCGGCACTTCGGTGTCCCAGCATAGCCTCACTATCCTAGGGTCAGGATCCACTGTCGTTTTCTTCCTACCAGGTCGGGTTCGCCCGTGAACACTAACTTTGCCTTTACTAGCTTCCATAGACTTTGTCCCGCATCCCGCGTGAGAGTGCACACTCTGCACCCGAGTCCCCTAGGTCTCCTAGAAGTAATCTAACGACTCTATAGTCAAGTCCTAGCGATTCCAAAGCCTATTAGTACTGTACTTACCTGCTAGTAATTTTGCATTCCACTTTTTAAGTATATGGTTTTTCGTGCCCCTCGGGCATTTGTGTATAACGTGCTAACTTAAGTATTTTCGTAAGAGTTTTGTTGTGTGCCTAGCACCCTGTCCTCATAAAGAGTACAGGGTTGTTGTGATTCTAATAAATACATTGTTTATTTTCATAACACTTGTGTGGTGTCCTTTCACTGGGTGTTCAAGGGGTAATGTGATGGTAAAACAGCTGGCTTAACACGCCCTCTAGAGTCTTAGCCTTAGACTGCTCGTATCCATGCTACTAGGATAGCTGGTCTATAAGGTTGACTTACAACCAATCATCAATAAGGGTTGTTTGGACTGATATATAGTGGTCACTAGAATAGTGAACACTGCACATCAGGCCAACTTCTCACAAACGCGCAATGTCATCAGTTCTGCGTGTTGGAATTTCTAAGGCGGCACTCGCTCGGAGACGCTTTTCGTCGAGAGTGGAGTTGCGGTCTGTTGTACGCCTTTCCGCCTATACGACTTCTGCCCAGAGTGCTGAAGAAGATCAAGCGCGACCGGGCCCAAGTCATCCTTGTGGCTCTGGACTGGACACGGAGGGTCTGGTATCCCGAGCTACTCAGCCTGTCTGTTGATCCCCTGATTCGTCTGCCCCTTCAGGAGGACCTTCTGTCGCAGCAGCAGGGGACGGTCCTCCACCCGAACCTGTCCTGTCTCCACTTACATGCGTGGAGATTCAGCGGCGGCAGTTGAGGCCATTTGACTTGCCTCCTGAAGTCTGTAATGTCATTCTGGCAGCCAGGCGTCCCTCCACAAAATCGGTATACGCCTGCAGGTGGAACAAATTTGTGGCATGGTGCACAGCAAAGGCTGTGGATCCCCTTTCTGCCCCTCTTTCAGAGGTTCTCCTCTTTCTTCTTTCTCTTGCCCAGCAGGGCTCTGCTCTGGGCATTCTGAAGGGCTACCTCTTGGCAATTTCCGCCTTCTTAAGGCTACCTGATCAGCCTTCTTTGTTCAAGTCCCTGGTTGTAAATAGGTTTTTGAAGGGCATCACTCATATGTTTCCTCCAGTTCCTTTCGTGATGCCTCAGTGGGACTTGAACCTTGTTCTGACTTTTCTGATGTGTGCTCCCTTTGAGCCACTTCATAACTGTCCTCTTCGCCTCCTTACTCTGAAGACAGCTTTCCTGGTTGCCATCACCTCTGCCAGGAGAGTGAGTGAGCTCCAGGCCCTTTCTTCTAAGCCTCCTTTCCTTTCAGTCGCTCCGGACAAAGTTGTGTTGCGGACGCGACCCTCTTTCCTGCCAAAGGTAGTCACAGCCTTCCACATTGGGCAGTCCATCACTTTGCCCACCTTCTTTCCGCCTCCGCATCCCTCGAAAGAGGAAGAGAGGCTCCACCGTCTGGACCCCATACGTGCGCTCTCATACTATCTGGACCGCACACGCAATGTCCGGGTGGATGACCAACTCTTTGTTGGTTACGTGGGCGCTAAGAAGGGACGGGCGATGCACAAACAAACCATTTCACGATGGGTCGTCTTGTGCATCAAGGCGTGTTACTCTTTGGCTCGAAAGGAGCCTCCTGTGGGGCTTCGTGTCCATTCCACACGGGCCCCGGCAGCTACTACTGCCCTGGGCCGGGGGGGTCCCCTTGCAGGACTTCTGTCAGGCAGCTACGTGGGCCTTGCTGCACACGTTCGCAAGACACTACTGCCTGGACAGCCAAGTCCGGAGAGATGGCTTTTTCGGCCGTTCCGTTCTCCAGTACTTTCTGGTGTGATCATTGGTTCGCAGACCCACCACCGGGGTTGGTATTGCTGGGGTATCTATTCTAAGGTAAGGAATATAATACTAACCTGTTTCTTTCAGATGCACAAGTTACTTACCTTCGGTAACAATATATCTGTAAGAAACAGTAGTTAGTATTTGATTCCTTATCACCCCACCCATCCTCCCCATTCTGCGAACCGATATCTAGGGTTAAGGTCATCCCCTTTCAGGGTCCTAGTTTCATGGCACCAGTGTTGGTTTTTATCATGGCTCTGCGTTTCTGGCGCGGAAAAGCTGTGTATAAGAACTGACAGTGCGTGAGGGCGGCGTCTAAGTACTCCGGCGACGTCATACGGACGCCGAGCCGCAGACGATGCCTACCGACGCGCAAGGGTACTGCAACGCAAACGTTTTCGGATCCAGTCTGATGCCTGGGGATATTCTAAGGTAAGGAATCTAATACTAACTACTGTTTCTTACAGATATATCGTTACCGAAGGTAAGGAAATTGTGCTTCAGGATGGCCAGTTTCTCTCCTGGTGCGGCCCCCTGGAGGAGTCAGAGTCCAGCCCTGGCGGTGTGTGTGGTCGCACCCTCACCATCTCATCAGTCCGTTTAAACACCTCCTCCGGAGTATCAAAGAAATGGGTATGTTACTGGAACAGCACCCGGAGGCGGGCCGGGAATAGCAAGGCATACGGAAGCTTGATATCCCGAAGACGGGCCTTGGCCGCCAGGAACGACTGATGCTGCTGCTGCACCAGACGTGTGTAATCCGGGAAAATCGTGATACGACTGTTCTCATACAGCAGGGGTTCTTTGGCTCTGTCCTGCTTCAGGATTGCGTCGCGGTCATGGTAATTAAACAATTTCGCGATCACCGGCCATGGCCGGGCCCCCACCGGAGGTTTCTGATGAGAGCTCTGTGGGCCCATTCCACCACAAAGCATCGGGACACAGCATCAGGGGGGAGCCAACCCTCCAGCCACTGAGTCAGGAACTTCTCCATATCATCTTTCTCGCAGCCATCCGGAAATCCGACAAAGCGCAGATTATTGCGTTGCGCCCTTCCTTCTGCATCTTCGGCACACAGCGCCAGGCCTTTTTGGACGCTTTCCATCTTGGCCACCTGACGTTTCAGGGATGCGACATAGTCTTCCACACCTGAGATCCTAGTCTCGGCCTCCGTAATGCGGGACACGGCGTTCCTTAAGTCCTGCCGCAGGAGCGTGACATCCGCGCCTACTGCAACGATCTCCGTCTGTAGCAATTTTCCCGGGACTGCGTGATTGCCGCCATCAGCGCCGCGTTGTCCGACTCAGGGTCCTGCTGTCCACCAGCTGCTCCAGCCCCTCCGCCAGGCCCAGTAAATTTATCGATGCGCCCATGAGTTGTGGTGCCACTACTGCCCTTGCCCCTCATCATGGCCACCAGCCTCCGGGCGCCCACAGACCCGGCCCAGGTTCGGAGCACTGCCTCCACCAAAGCTCGCCTCACGAGGGCGCCCCTAAGGTCAACGCTGGTCTCTATTCACCACCAGGCTCCGCAAGTTATAGTCCGCTCAGTATCTCCAGCTGGCACAGTCCACTCACCCGACCCTCTGTCAGAGATCCACCTGCACCGACCTGGGGCCGTCGGACACCACACCGGCCCCTCCTCCACTCTCCTCACCTGGGGGGCACGGGCCCGTCGCTGCAGGGCTTACTTCAGTCCGGGGTCGCAAACTGGGCCCCCCGCGATCACCACAGGGCCTCTCAGTCACTGTTCCGAGCTCAGCGGGCGCCCCGTAGGCTCATCCAGTACGCGATGCAGCTACCACCTGCGCCGCCCTGTCCACAGGTCCCAACCGCTCAGCCACTAGTGTCCACTGCGGTCGTCACCACTCGACCCAGCTACCAGGTGACACTCGGCGGGGGAACCTCGATACTGCAAGAGGGCTCCTTTCCCCTCCGGGCCGCGGACAATCTGGACCTTTCACCACCAAGTCTCCAAGGGGGCAGCCCCAGCCGCCAGGGCCTGGCAGTGCGTCCGGGCCCCACGGTCCACTCCGTTCGTACAGCGGGGACCCCGGGGCACCAATCAGCCCAGAACAGGAGCCTTCAGGTCCGCCGCCTCAGGTACCCACCATACGGGCGCCGAATCTAGCTGCTTCTGCCTCAAATCGGCCCAGGGTACACCAAAATTTAGTCCCCGGACTCCGCTCTCGTACCAGGCCTCTCACCGAGGTCCGCAGGCCAGCCAGGTAACTGCTCAATCAGTAGAGCCCCCCCACAGGCATGCCACCGACTCGAGCAGGGGGGGGGACGCAGAGGCTCCAGAGGTGCACCAGGACACGTACCACTCCCGGCGGCCGGGCCCGCCACCCCGGGCCCGACAGCTGCCGAAGCCTCCACCGATCACCGGATCCGCCTCCGCACCCGGGTCAGGGCACTCCACTCCTCCTCTGGGTCGGCGTCGGCAATCCCCAGGGGCTGCTGTGCCCTCCGATTGCCGGATGCCTGGCCCTCCACCGCAGGGATCCACCCGGCGGATCCTCCGCCATCTATCTGCCCGCTCGGTGCAGGCTCAGATGTCGCCAATCTCGAGGCCCCCGGCTCCGCAGACAGCGTCTAGGCCTCACAGCACCGGGGTCTTCTAACTCTGGCCCGGGACCCCCCGGCCTCAAAAACAAAACACCTCCGAAGCACTGTCGCCAGGTACCATTATTGCAGGATATCCCCCGGGTCCACCAACATCTCGAGGGAGTCAGGATAAACGAAGGATAATTACCGGGCCGGACGGAGCTCGACTAAATCATGTCCGTCATAATGACTCGCCTAGCCACGCCCCCCATGCGTCTCTTTTTCAATTAAAATATGTCTATGTGCTCTCATTCCCTCCTTGCGTGTGTGCTTCCTTGCTTGGATGCCAGTGTGTGAAACGCTACACATCCTGCTCCCAACCCCTTTATAAGTACGGTGTCTTCGTGTGCCTCTACTGCAGCAGCAGGGTCAGGCAAGGATTGCAGGAGAGTGAGAAAACTGCCATTACAAAGCTTCAATAACACACTCCAGGCCATCATTAACCAGCATGTACTACAAGGATAATCATGCGCCCCCTCCCTAAGACTGCATATCATCTCATCCGGCCGAGCCTTACATCCTCCTTGAACCATCAGCCCTCAATTCTGCATACTGCAGCTCATACATATTCTCACTAGCCTTCGCATAAACACGACTATATGCACCTCAATCTTCCCAGGACGCTGAAAACAGCAACCGACAATTGGTTTCCACCATAACTAGTTTTCACCCACAATCCAGCATAGAAAGAGCACAACACTCCGTTCAAAACACCCACATATCACCCTCCCCGCAGTTATGGCTTACTTAAACACAGAAACCACCTCAAGGGCCATCCCTTGTATGCTTTTCAAGAGTACACGGACGAGTAGTGAGGTTCACCTTCCCCATACATACACCGAAACGTATTCACCAATTAACACTGGCCTGCATATCAGATCCAAAACACGCACAGAAAACCACATAAAAAATTGGCACCACCTATAGAAAACATATATTGCTTCCCATCTCACAATCTCCGCACATAACACCTACACTATTAACGTCACCAAGAGCATCAAACACACTGCACGTACTCATACCAAACGCCTCGAAAACCACCCACACAGTACTGCCCACTGTTCTCAGTAGTTAGGCTGTTCATCAGAGAAACCCCACACACATCCTTCCCTACACCGTAACCTATCATTTCAACTCGTCAAAAAAACATCGCATAGATAAACCCTTAGGTACAACACCCACAGAGCGCCCAGTCTTTAACAATAACCCTACACGACATCCCGGTTATCCCAACACAATCTGTTACAAAAAGCATATGTCTTGCACAGCTGCAAACCCAATCCCACACAGCCCCTCTCAGCACACCACCTTCGTATGGAGCTGGTTGGCGCAATTAGAACGTTAATGAGAGGAGAAATTGTTAGTTGAGAAACCGTTTTATATAGGGCAAACTCGATCTGAAAGTGTTGAAGCGCTTAGTTACGTTACACAAGGACACATTAATAAAAAATGTTTAGGCACGGGGAAGTTAAATGCTTTGCCCAGAATCGCAGGAGTTTGAGCACGCGTGCCGAGACTCGAATCTGGCACCCATGTTACCCCTCGGTGGAAGTGCTCCGTTCAACAGTCCATGCAGGGCTCCAAACAGGCCTCACATGAAAGTTCAAATGTAGATCTACCCTATTGAAGGTCTATCGAGCCCTAAGGCAGAGTGTTGTATATTAAGTGGAATATGTATTTTATATATATGTCCTGACAGAAACACTTCCAAATTATTGAAGCAAGAGGGTCCAATCTAGCACATTCCTAACATACAAATATACAGGGGCAAACTAATAAACCTCCTGATTGTCATTGAATCTCTCTTGGTAGTGGGGGATAGTGGTCTGTGCAGCACTCCGTCTTCGCAACTGAAGATTTGTTACATTTCCAGTACTTATCATATATCTCATTGTCAATAGTGAATGTGCGGTCCTTTCCTTTTGGATACACTACTACCGTCTCTCCCACTTCCAAATTATTGTTTTCCTGTGGGAGAGTTAGTAGACCCATTGGTTAACACAGGGTTACCGGCTGACCAGTGAGCCCGGCTAACTTCTGAGTGGGGCTACTGAGATGGGTACTTTAACGTATCAATTAAACATGGCATTACATCCAACTTGATGGCCAAGTCAAATTTAATGTCTCTATTATACAAATGCAATTTTTAGAAAGGTGCAGACACTGTGACCCAGTTTGTCCAGTGGCCACCAGATAGCCTTCTGCCCTCCTGGGGAGTAGTGTGAATGACCATAGGTCTTCCCCGCTGCCCTGCCGACCCCTGGACTTGGCAAAAAAGAGGCTGCACCATCTGCTGTACTGCACTTGCCACACCATGGACTAGTGAAGAGAGGACTGTGCCTGTGCCTCCTGACTTGCGGAAAAGTCACTCCCAAGCCCCAGACAAAAGGACTGAATTCAAGGGTCAGTTGTCTGTCCCCAGGAACCAGCACCTGGGTCATCAAATCTGAAGTAGCCCAACTCGGATAGTCAGTAGCCACTACTGGAGAATCACAGCTGACTGCTGTTGGGCACCCCAAAAGACCGATCCTCGGCAGTCAAAAGTTGCACCGAGCCTGCCAGACCTGGGAGTGTTTCCTGAGTTTGGATTGGTCGCCCAAGAGGCACATCAGCCTCCACAAAAGAATATCGCTGGGACAACTCTGGACAGAGACTGGTAGCCCAGCTGCAGCAGGCCTTCTACTGTCTTAAACAGGACTTTGAGGGACCCCGACCTCTGTGGCCAAAGGCGCCTCACCACTTGACCCGTGGGCCGAGGAATAACTGCAAAGGCATCCCATCAACAGTACAGCACTTAGAGCATCCTTGATCATCTTCCGTCTCCTGCATTCGCAGCATCAGCACCACTCTGTTGAAGTCTATGGCGGCTTTGCTGTAAAGTGTGGAACTGTTCTGAAAAACACTTTGGTGGGCAGGTAACAATCTACATACTCCTTAATGGCCTCCAGACCCTCATCCTGTCAGATTTGGTGACCTAAGTTGGGCCGGAGTAGTCAAACTCAACTCTAGCAAACTTTTCAAAAGTTTACATACATCACAGTTACCAATGCTTGTTTGCGGTTAACCTGAGATTTAAGATTTCTTCAAAAACCTGTATCTCCAGAACCATCTAGTGGGTTCTGCTCATCTTGGACTCTAAGAATTCATAAACGCATTATCTATTTTTACTTATTGGTGTCGGATTATTTTCATGTTGTGTGACTTTTTTCTCACTGTTGAATGCTTTACACCAATTCCTTTGGTTTAGCCTTGCTGCTTGAAGTTGTAGCTACTCAGAGTTGAGCTAAAGGTTTTACAAATGAGCCTGACTGGACCCAAGACAGGTTTTACGTGTGTATTACACAGTAAGGTCGCACAACCATACCGTATAATACGCCACAATCCTCACACTGGGCTTTATTTCTGAAAATGTGTAGCTTTCGTTCGAAACCTTAACTGGGTTACATTCATAAAGATATAGTGATCTATAGTAACAGCAGCCTTGAACTTTCAGTGAGTTACTCTCTTTTCTTAATTTTCTGAGGAGGGCCTCGGAAAAGACCTGGAGAGAGAAAAGACTAGAGTTCTACATGTCATCTATAGATGTAAATGTCACTAACCCCCTGATATGACCCCTTCCCCTAAAAATAAAAAATAAACTAGCTCCCATACAAAGTTGCATCTTTTACCTTAAAGTATCCAGCTTTTGTCCAAATTATTTCCTGATTTATCTCCATTGGACTAGATTGACTTTGAAACACCATCTCTAAAATGACAGTGGATCTCTCTCACCCTGCTTCACAAGATGAAGGTGCGGGGGAATAGAACCTAACATGACAGAAATAAAGGAACATTATTATAACCTACAAAAAGAAATTACAGAAATATCAACAGAAATGTAGTCATTTGTAGCGTTAATGATCTTTTGTCTAAAGATTGTGTACCTTTTTTCCCCGAGGTCTGAACTGGGCTTTCTGTAGGGTTAAACTGAGCTTTCATAAAAACCTATTTGAAATTCCAGTGAATAATTTCCCTTGCCTAAATTCACTGTGGATGGTCTGACAGAGAAGAACATCTAAAGAGTTGTGTGTGTATGTATATATATATATATTCACTAAAAAAAACCATAGGTTTCACACCAGTTATAGTTAGGAATTAGCATTTAAAAAACCTATTAAATTCACTGAAAAAACCATAGGTTTTACACCAGTTATAGTTAGCTGGAAATTTTGCTCGCATAAAACCATTGAAATTCCCACGTTATAGTTAGTTGGACTCACTATAACTTGCGCGTGCAATGCACTGCTGATGACGTCACATATTACATCACTCATGACATGGTCAGTGACATCACTCATGACATCACTGATGACACCATCCAGTGAATGTGTGTATTTTAAAAAAATAATTATGTTATATATGTATATGTAAAAGTTGATGGAAGAATAAATGTTTAAATAAGTGTTTACATGGATTTTTTTTTAATTGATTGGTTAACTGGTTTATTAAGTGTATCTTAGTGAATACATATATTAGAGAGTAATGTTTAAATATTTAAATATATGTATTAGTGTTTCACTTTGTGTATAAGTGGCTGCATGGGTTGGTGAGTAGCTACATGTGTATGTATATGGGTTATTAGATGTTTTTCTTAGTATCAGTATGAGTGTTTGTATGGTTTGGTGGGGGTATTACTTAGCACATACATGCAATAATGACTGACTCTCTCTTTGTATGTGTTTTAAGACAGCATATGTGCAGGACTGTATGGGTGGATGAGTGTGTATATGTGTGTGTTAGTGAGTGAATGACTGTCTCACTAGTGTCTTTATCAGTAACTAAATATGTTTTAATGTAGTATATGTGAATATTGATGTATATAAGTGAGTATATGTGAGAGTGAGGGATTGTAAGAGTTCCTGTTTAAATTAGTATGTGTTTCTATAAGTGATTGTTTAAGAGAGTAAGTATGTATAAGTTTCCTTAGAAGTAAAGTGCTAGTGTGTGTATAGCTGTATATGCAAATAAATGGATGTTCAATAGTTTATTTGCATGTGTGAGTATGTGTGCGAGTAACTTTTGGATGACTGTCGCTGTGTAACAGGATGTATAGGTGTATCACTACATATGATGAGTGAGTATATGTATGAGTGACTATATAGGACGGTTGGTGAATGAGTGCATGTGTATATAGATGGTGGAATTATTCAATTGGTTGTAGTAACTGGTATGGGTATCTCCATTTTTTTGAAAATGTTTCTTTTTATTTTTGAATATGTGTTTCAAGGGTTACATTTCAGTGAAAGGAGGTTTATCACTCTGTCACAAGGATGGTGTCATCAGTGATGTCATGAGTGATGTCACTGACCATGTCATGAGTGATGTAATATGAGACGTCATCAGCAGTGCATTGCAAGCGCAAGTTATAGTGAGTCCAACTAACTATAACGTGGGAATTTCAATGGTATTATGCGAGTAAAATTTCCAGCTAACTATAACTGGTGTAAAACCTATGGTTTTTTCAGTGAATTTAATAGGTTTTTTAAATGCTAATTCCTAACTATAACTGGTGTGAAACCTATGGTTTTTTCAGTGAATTTCAATGGTTTTTTAATAGCAAATCTTAATAGGTATAGAAAATGAAACATTTTAAAACGAATTTTATATTGTATAAATATGTAAAAAAAATTAATAAATTTTGTTGTAACCCGGGGGCGCTCCCGGGGCGCGTACCGGTGAGCGCACGGGTAAGCGCAATGTTACGGCGCGCCCCGGGGCACGTACCGGGGAGCGTCCCGTTAGCGCAATTGCCGCGAACGAAAACAACATCGTGACGCACCGCGCAAGCGTGACGTATCGCTTAACCGCGTGATGCGTTCTTTCGGCGCGCTGCGTAAACGCACCCGGAAGCGCTGCGTGGCGCGAACCGGAGCGTGAAACGTAAGCGCGCCGGGGCGCGTAGCGTAAGCGCGTCGGGACATGACCTGAAAATAACACTTTTCATTGGTTCTCAACTTTTTTTTTCTCCAAATGATGAAAGCCCCCTCCTTTTTTCCTCATTCTTACTTTCTTCTTTGAGAAAGCAAGAGCTATTTGTGAGCAGAAAAATGGCTTCAGTAGTAGCTGCAGCTGGTGCACCCCCCCCCCCCCACCACCACCACCACCCAGAAAGGAAGGTCCACCACCCCAGATCCTTCCAGGAGTTGAAGAAGAAGAGGAAGAAGATGATGAGTAGGAACAGCCTAGGAGATTCTTGCGGGAATAACCTAGGGAAATGCATGTGAAAGTGCATTTTATATGGAAGTACTTCTCCATCCCTGCTGGGCAAAAAAAAGTGAATGCCCCACATGTCACCTGTTTGATTTGCGACAAAGTCCTCTCCTGGGGCAACCCAAATAAAAAGTATTCCTTTGGGAATTATACAATGCTCCGCCACATGGAGAGGGGGCATCCTAACAATTTGGCACAGGCTGAGGTACAGGACATGCTTCAGAAGAACAGAGATCCTCAGGCCAGCACCTCCACAGGTGAATTTTCGGTTGCAGCACCAGAAGGGCGCCAAATGATACCAAACATCCAAAACAAAATTGGTGAAATAAAGATGGTCTGCATTTTTTGTGGAAAGACCCTCTGCTACGGGCAACTAAGTATTTCCCTCATTAATGATGCTGTAGACAACCACCACTGCAGCAAGAAAAGAAAGCAGTAGCTTTTTTTTTTTTTTTTTGCTCCTGTCGAGCCACTGTTAATTCCCAGTTTTTTGTTTCTTCCCTAAAAAAATATAAAATTGTTCAAAAATACAAAAAAAAAATGTTCAGAAAAGCAATAAAAAAAATATAAAACAACAAAAAGAATAAAAAAAAAGTTCTTTTCAGAACTACCTCACATTTATAAAATGAAACCTATATTTTTTAAGGATCTCTGTCAATTTTTTGTCCTTCGGGTACGCGTACCCGGGCGCCCCCCCCCCCAAAAGAAAAAAAATAATTAATGAAGCAGTTACCATGAGGAAAGGACACAAAGAGAGTTATGTTAAGAGAAAAAGAGCTACAAGATGACCACAGAGGGATTGTTTATTACATAGTAAAAAATAGAGACGGTGTAATTGGATGAAAGTGAAAAAAGTAAAATGACTAAAGGAGCGAAAGAAAGGAAGAGAGAGGAACAACACTAAAGTAGAGATAGTGTGAGAATGTGATTGGCTGTTAAAAAAGGCGGAACCACTATAAATGAAGAACGATGAGGGAAAATGAGAAAAGACCAGGTAGTATAAGTAAAGAGGGGTGAAAGAGGGAGAAAAATTGAATTAGGATAACACATAGGGAGTGACAAAGAGAGAGGACAAAGAGAGTAAAGGAAACAGTACCTGAATGGGCTTGAGTAAAACAGCAAAAAAAGATAAGTAATGCAGTGTGTGTGACTTACAGGGAGTCAGTGGGTGTAGGTCGGAGTGTGGGTGTGTAAGGTGTGTCTGTGGGTATGGTTGTGTGGAGTGTTTCGGTGTGGGTGGAGGTGAGGGTGTGTGAAATATGTGTGAGAAGTGTATGAGTGTGGGGTGTATATGTGTTCGATGTATGTGTGTGTATGGAATGTGTGTGTTTTTGAGGAGTGTGTGTGGGAGGTTTTTTTGTGTGTATGAGGTGTGTGTGTGGTGTGTGTGTGGGGTGTATGTTACAGGTGTGTGTATGTGTTGGGAGGGGGATGAGGTGTATGTGTAGGAGTAAGGTAAATAATTAAGAAAAAGAGTGAGTGAAAAAGCAAAGGAAGGGAACAGAGGGTAAGTGAAGTAAAGAATAGGGATCAAAAGAAGTTGAATATGAGAGGGTAAATAGGGAAAGGGGAGTAAACATGTAGAATAAGAATAAGTGAGAGAAGCAGAGTAAAGACACAGGAGTGAGGTAGGTTGAGAAAATGTTAGTGACCTTAAAGCAAAGGGTGATGACAAACTACAATTTTTTTAGTCATACTTGCCATATAATAAATGTAACTTTAATTTTTTTACTACAGTTTGTATCTGTGAAAGAGAGAAGAAAAAATAAGTTATAATTAGTAAAATATGTATTTTAAATTAAAAGATACAAATGAAGAGGTTAAAAATCATAACACTCTATTTAGAAATAAAGTAAGAGTGAAGGACACAGAAAGGGAAATAAAGTAAGGTAAAAGGACAAAAAGAGAGAAAAAGAAATAGAAGGAGAGCAAATTACAAAGAGTAAGGCATATAGATTCACTGACAAAAAGAGAGAAGAACAGAGAAATGAACTGAAGGTAAGAAAGATACTAAAACGATGTGAGTTAGCAAAACTAAATCAGGAAACAGAAGTAAGTAAAAAGATAATGACTGAGACAGAAAACAGTCTAATTAAGGATGCATTTAGAAGAATGAGGAATAGAAGATAACTGAGAGTAAGTGAAGAACAGTCATAGAGTGAAAGGATGAAGGGAGACAGGATAATATACAACGATTGAGGGAAATGGACTGAGGAAGTTATAAGGTAGACACACTAAGAGAAAAACTGAGTGAGGTGGAGTACAATGAGTGAGAAAAGAAAATGAGTAAGTGAGCAAAAAGAAGGAAAGAGAGGAGAAGACGACTAAAACAGTGGTACTGAGAGAAAATAATTTGGTGATGAAAGTAAAGAGAAGGACATTGAAAGAAAGGAAATGAGGGATAGTAACGGAACCAGAGTAAAAGAAATGGGATGAAGAACGATGAGAGACGAGCAGTGAAGTTGTTGTAAAAGAAGTGATAGAAGGTAGATAAACGCAAGTGAAAATAACACAAGTAGAGTGAGGCACTGAGCACATAGAAGTAGTGAACGAAAAATAGGGAGAAGAGGTCAAAAGTAAGGAGCAAACAAAGATAAGCTAGGGAGAGTGGGTGATTTATAGTGATAGAGTGCAATAATACTGCTGAGTGAGTAAACAGGAAAATACTAAAAGAGCAAAAGAGGAAAATACGGAAAAGAGAAGTAAAGCAGAGAGACTGAAAGCTGAAAAGTTATGCAAGGGAGAGAGGGCATGCAGACAGTTGAAATGAGAATGAGGGGTTGTCAAAGTAATAGAGTAAAGGAACGGGGGTTACAGAGAGTGAGAGAAAGACATTATAAGTGAGTAAAAAGAGGTGAAAGAGGATGGAAAAAAGAAAGTGAGAGCCAGAGAATGGGAATACAATTTAATTTACACAATCCAAACTATAGAATAACTTCTACAACATGTTACATAGTTTATTTTTGCTGTTCTCAGAATATATTGAATTTCACTTAAAACAGTGAGTTCAAATTACTCATCATATCACAGCGGGAAAAAAAACACAATCTAAAAGATTGTGTTTTTAAAAAACCTTAGATACTGACAAATGTACGCTAATCTTTGATTGACTTACTTTTCCTTGAGGCCAAATACTGTATCATGGAGGTCCTTTTTTCGTTGCAAAGTACTTTGCTGTTCACTTAAAAATCCATTTCATCGACTTTCTATACGAAAAGCTCCAAGAACATCTGAAATATTTTCAATATTTTCATATACTCCTTTTGTTCAGTCATAACTCTTTACTCATTCTTGCACCTCTCCATTTGGCCAAATAGTGTCAGATGTATGAGTATATATGAGTACTCCTCCCGTCTTCATAGGCCAATTACCTTTACCTAAATTTTGGCTGTAAAAACACTAGGTATGAATTTATAAAGCCAAAAGGCAATCGTTGTTTGAAAGTCAAATGAGTGTCGTTACATTGGGTCCAACCTTTAGAAGTTTTTAAGTAGCATGTGTAATGCCCTGATGTTGTAGAAGGACCATCATGAAAAATAATAGCTACAGTTGTAAAGGTTCTTCCTGATATCGATAACTGAGAAGCCAAGACATTTTTAATAGAAGTTGTCAATTTAGTTCCATCATGTCTACATCGTTGGAACATTAAAAGACTTGGAGAACAGGGGTCGGCGCAACAACCTCCGTATCCATGGCGTGCCGCTCGGAGAAGAAGGGAAGGACGTGATGGATTATGTGGCGCAGCTCCTCCATGAGGTCCGAGGAGATGAAGACGTCTCGCCCCCCACTCTGGATCGTGCGCATCGAGTGGCGGCCCCTGCGGGGAGATCGGGCCTCCTACCCGACATCCTCACCAGGGTGCACTTTTTTGTAGAGAAGGAGGAGATTTGGAAGCGCGCGAGGGACAAGCCTGACCTCCAATACAAGGGCCATAAGATTCAAATCTTCCAGGACTTGGCGCCTAATACCTTGAAGCGCAGACGTGCATTCCGCTGGTGACGGAGAAGCTGCGGAGCATGAACATTTCATACCAGTGGGGCCATCCCTTTGCGCTTATTTTCCAGTGGGAGGGTCGGCGCAAAGCTCTGAGATCCTACAATGAGGCGGCGCGGCTTCTCCATATCACGTCTTCTCCCCCGGAGAGCCCTTCTAGACCTTCGTCCCGTAAGAGAACGCCGACTGGACCCGACTGGACCACGGTGCCGAGGAGACGACGCACCCCATCTGTTGAGGACCCCACACACAGCCAGGACGTTATTGCCCACATTAAAGCTCTTGAGGAGGCCGTGGCTGATCCCGAGGGGCGTTCTCCCAAGTCGCGCCCTCCTACGCCGTGAGGATGGCGCTACACTTGCTGCATTCCTCCTGAGGTACTGTTCCCAGGTCTCCTTCTGCAGACACGGTGTCGAGTGGCGGGGGGGGGGGGGCTGACGGGCTCCTGATTCCTCTACATTGGGCCTGGGGTGGTGGGGGCTCCATACCTCCCGGATCTGGTTCTGATAGCCATGTCCCTCTGGAACTGCCCCCTGGGGAGTGACATCCCGAAGGACATTCGAACCTACGGGTGTAGGATGCCCTATCTTGGGGACAGAGAACTCTGGCCCTGTTGGCCGCACTTCTATGGTTCATGCTGTCAGCCGGTCCGGCTGATGAATGTTCGTTCTATGTTCCTAGCTGCCTCTATCTTCCCTTCTCTCTCTTTTCTTCTTTCTCTTTCCTTCTGTGCGGGACCTGGGAGGGTGCCAGGGGTGGGGGATGGGGTGAGGAGGGGGGGATCCATGCCCGGGGTGTGTGGATGATGTGTGGATTGATGAAAGTGGTTTTGACAGCGAACTCTAGAGCTCCCTGCCATGGCTAGTAGTGAATGGCCCCCTAAAGATCCTGTCCCTTAATGTTAAGGGCCTTAACTCGCCCAATAAGCGCAAGCAGATCTGGCACTACCTTCTGCGGCATGACCCGGACATCGTTTTCATGCAGGAGACCCACCTTCTTCAGGCTGACACTGGGCGCATGGCACATCCTAGATACCCTCTCCAGTACTGGGCGGCGGCGGATACGAAGACGGCAGGGGTGGCAAATCTGTGCAAAGCTGGCATCAGGCGGGGGGAGGATAGGCTCTTCCGAAGTGGTGATGGCCGTTTCCTGAAGGTGACTGTTGAGGTGGGACTACGACGCCTTACACTGTGCAATGTGTATGCCCCCAATCTGGCGCAGGATCGTTTCCTCCGAGACCTCTTGCGCGAGCAGGTACTCCAGGGTAGCCCCTCTCTAATTCTTGGGGGAGATTTTAATATGGTATGGTGTCCAACGATCGACCGGAGTGAGGGCTCCTTTAACGAGGCTGGGGCGATGTCTCTGGCGCTTCGCAAACAGCTTGGCGACCTAGGTTTGTTTGACGCGTGGCGCTATTATTCCCCTTATAAGAGAGAGTACTCTTTTTATTCGAGCGCCCACCGCTCTTATTCTCGCATCGATCATATGTTCCTATCACATGACCTCCTCAGGGACGTGGTGGACGTGGGGATGTCGGACATATCCATCTCGGACCATGCGCACGTGGAACTGCTCCTTCGGGATCCGCGGAACTGTCCCCCCCCCCCCCCCCCCCCTCCGAGAGCGGAAATGGTATCTGCCACCGCACATCCTTCGTGATGAGGCGTCTGTTGAGGACATTCACACAGCCATTATCTCCTATTTTGAGACCAACGACCTGCCCGAGACGCCTTTTTCGGTGGTCTGGGACGCCTTTAAGGCCACGATACGGGCCCACATTACATCCCTGGCGATCGCTAGGGCACGGCGGTGGAAGACGGCTTGGTGAGGGACCTGAAAGCTGCGGAGGCACAGGACCAGGAGGGATCTACCTTGAAGACAAGACGCCACCTGGCGAATCTTCGGGGCCAACTGCGACTGTTGCGTACGAACAGGGCTGAGGGCTCCCTTCTGGCTCTGAAACAGTTGCATTTTGACGGAGGGGATAAGGTTGGAAAACTCCTAGCGAGACGGCTGAGGCTCAAGGCGGCCAGATCCCATATAGCGAATGTGGTGCTCCCTAATGGGGCGCGAGCGACGGCGGACAAACTGCGGGCGTTCCGGGATTATTACGCTTCACTTTACACTGCGGAACCGCCAACTCCTACCCTGGCGGAAGAAGTCTTGGAGCAGTATAGCGGGACGACGTTGCACCCCCTCACGGCTGAGCTTCTGGAGGGGTCGATAACGCAGGAAGAGATAGCCTCGGCTCTTAAGGAGCTCAATCTGGGGAAGACGCCAGGCCCCGTCGGCTTGCCACTCTCCTTCTATCGCTTGTTCCAGTCTCAGCTGAGTCCCTACCTCCTTCGGCTTTTCGCCTCTTTTGATGAGGGCCAGGGCCCTTCCCCAGACATGGGAATGGCGGAAATAGCCTTAATTCTAAAGCCTGGGAAAGACCCCACACTTTGCTCGTCGTACCGCCCGATAGCGCTACTCAATACCGACTTTAAAATATATACCAAGGTGCTGGCTAAACGGCTGGACCCCCATATGCCTGACCTCGTCGACCCGGATCAGGTGGGCTTTATCCGTGGACGCCAAGGAGCCGATAACGTACGGAAAATCGCGCATTTGGTGGGGAAGGCTCACCATTGGCAGATCCCGGCCTGTCTCCTCTCGTTGGACGCTGAGAAAGCGTTCGACCGGGTGGACTGGTCGTTCCTCCGGGCGGTCCTTTGCAAAGGGGGGCTTGGTCCAAAGATGGTCGCCAGGATCATGGCGCCTTATGTTGCGCCAAAGGCTAGGATCCGCGTGAATGGGCGGTTAACGGACCCGATCAACATCGGTAGAGGGACTAGACAGGGCTGTCCTCTCTCGCGCTTGCTGTTTGCCTTGGCGATAGAGCCTCTGGCAGATATGATCCGTTGCGACCCGGGCATTCACGGCATTCCGATGGGTGGACAAATCCATAAAGTCGCGCTTTACGCAGATGACCTCATCCTTACCCTTACGGAGCCCCGACAGTCTTTACCAGCGCTCCATGCAGCGCTCTGCACCTTCGAAGGCGCCTCCGGTCTGAAAATCAATCACAATAAGTCCTGGGTACTTAACCTTACGATCCCTCCGTCTGATGTCCCCTCGCTAGAGCAGTTATGTCCATACCGATGGACCGCTCGCCACATTAGATACCTCGGCCTACTCCTGACCCCCTCACTAGAAGACTGGTCGTCACTTAACTGGAAAGATTGTCGCAAATCGATCCTTGATGACCTGAGAAGATGGAAATCACTTATCCCTTCTTGGCTGGGAAGACTCAATGCAATCAAAATGTCTATCCTGCCCAAACTCCTTTACCTATTTCAGTGCCTGCCCACGCCTATCCCCTTGCCAAATATCCGAGCCTTGCAAAAAGACTGCACTAACTTCATATGGGGGGGTAAGAGACCCCGCTTCTCCCAAGCGCTCCTTATGGCCCCGAGGGATCGCGGAGGGCTAGCGTGCCCTAATCTAGCGGATTATTATTGGGCCGCGCACCTGCGATTCGTGGTTGAGTGGGGCACCAGGAGGAGTGAGAAAGGGTGGCTCCATATGGACAGGGCGGTTGCTGGCCGTACTATCTGGGATTTGGCTTGGACTCATAAAGCGGGGAGGTCCCCGAGCGCGTATCTGGCGGTGCCCACAAAGACAGTACTGGACGTGTGGGATAGGATAGCGGTACGGAGGGGTCTCATGACTTTTCCCTCCCCACATACCCCTATTGAGGGCAACCCGTGGTTCCCACCGGCCTATCGCAACAGAGCCTTTGGTAAATGGACACAGGGCGACTGCAGAGTCCTTACGGATCTCTTTGATGGGGGTACCTTTAAATCTTTTGCCCATTGTAGGGAGGAGTTTCGGCTTCCACCTGAAGCTGAGATGCAATATCTCCAGCTGCGCCATTGGGCCTTGACGGACGCGATATACCCTGGGGCCACCCGGGACTTTACTCCGTTCGAGCGCCTGGCCCACTCCTGCACTGACACGAAGGGCCTAATTTCCCAGATTTATCAGATATTGCAACACCCTCAGACTCCGTCCTCGCAGCCGTACCAACAAAGATGGCACACGAAGCTGGGAGCCGATATCACCCCGACACAGTGGACTCGCTTATGGAGAGATATCCCCAAAGTGTACCGCAGCATACCACAACAAGAAAACGCGTACAAAGTAATGACACAGTGGTATTACACGCCTCAGCGCTTGCATAAAATGTTTTCCTCTTCCTCTCCCGGCTGCTGGAGGTGCCATCATGTGCCTGGGGATTTCCTACACATCTGGTGGACCTGCCCCCTGATCGCTATCTTTTGGAAAGAGGTCCTGAGCCACATAAGAGGGGTCCTGGGGTTCCCTTTGCCTGATGCCGCTAGTACAGTGTTGCTGGGAATCAAACCTGCCAATCTGCTCGCTCTAACCCGAAGTGAATGGACTATCTCATTACAAATGCTGGGTGCTGCCAGACAACTTATTGCCCTGTATTGGAAGAAGGCGGAGGCCCCCCCCCTTGCTGCATGGTTTGGGAGACTCTGGCATGTCATCACTATGGAACTGCTCTCCGCGAGACTACAGTCTCGCACTACACGCTTTGAGAAAGTGTGGCAGCCCTTGGTGACCTATCTGTGCAAAACTGAACATGCGAGGAGCATGCCTCCTAGGCTGAGGGCGCTGCGTTTAGTAGATGATGCTGTGATCCCCTTTACCCCACGTAGTCCCACGAGGTGATGGCCCTAGAGACCGAACTGTGCTTACTGATGTGTGCCCCGATGACTGCTCCTCTCCGGGTCCTCTCGCTCCCCCTTTCCCGACTTTCTCTTTTCTGTCTTTCCCTCTATTCCTTCTTTGCACTATTCTTATTATTATGTTGCCTTCCTCTAGGCTCCTGGTTGTATGTTGGACTGCTATGGTCCGATAGTTGTTTTGGTTTGACCTCTGGTTGACGCCCGATCTTAAGGGCCCGACCCTATGCGTGGTGACATTTGGGCGTGGTGGACAGCACACACTACTCTTTATTATTTATTTTATTTATTTTGAAAGTTTTATATAGCGCGAACAAGATCTTCGCAGATATCAGAGCGCTTTACAGAGGAGGGGAGCATGTATACGCAGATACATCAATCATGTTAACAGTACATTGAAGTGATATCATAAAACAATCAAGTAAGTCAATTTCAAAGTCAAAAATAAAAATACAAGGGTTCGAACAAGTAGTACAGATGAGTATCGAGTCTTTGTAGTTTTTCCTCAGTAGTCGTTCAAGTGTATTTAGCCATGAGGATCGCTTTTACTTCTCTCTTGAAAAGTATGGTAGAGGTGATAAGCCTTGTTTCAGGGGGGAGCGAGTTCCAAATCCTGGGAGCCATTCCTGAGAAAGAGCGTTTAAAGGTTTTTTCCTTGCGGAATCTTTTAGGCTTTAGCAAAAGGTTGTTTGTGCCTCTAGTGTTTCTGGAGCCTCCAGAAATCGTCAGCTTCTGAGCGAGGTATCTAGGTGAGCTCAGGTGGACAGCCTTGTGGGTCAAACAAGCTATTTTCAGGTGTATTCTGGCTTCAAACGGCAGCCAGTTCAATGATTTGAAGTCAGGGGAAATGTGTGAGTGTTTTTTTGATCCAGTGATAAGTCTCGCTGCGGCGTTTAGAGAGGCTCTTATGGGTGCCGTAGTAGCTAGGGGGAGACCGCAGAGGGCGGTGCTGCCGTAATCTATTCGAGGTATGACTAGTGATTGTACCGCAGTCTGGAAGTCTTTGGCTGGAAGGAAAGGTTTAAGTTTCCTAAGGGTGTTGATTTGGTAGTTTGCTCCCTTAGTTGCTTTGTTGATGTGTTCCTGCATGCTGAGATTGGTGTCAAGTGTTATGCCCAAAGATTTCGCTGAGTCCACGATGGTGGGTTGGACATTGAGCGCCGTTAGGTCTTTAAGCCACATTTGTGCGGTAGTGATCTTCGCTGGAGGTGAGATCAGAAGGAACTCTGTTTTTAGGGCATTGAGTTTGAGATGATTAGCGGCCAACCAAGATTGGGTGCTTCTGATCGTTGAGTTCAAGAGCGTGATGTCTTTGGGTGATTGTAGTTTGAGATAAAGTTGGGTATCATCAGCATACATGTGGAAGTGTACATTGGATTCTTGCAGCAAGGTGGTGAGAGGTTCCATAACTAGGTTGAACAAAGTTGGGGATAGGGAGGATCCTTGTGGTACGCCTAGCGATACGGGTCTTGGTGCGGACAGCAAGTTGTTGCTCTTGAATTTCTGCGACCTGTTTTGCAAAAAGGAAGTGAACCATTTGAGCACAGTTCCAGATAGGCCCATTCTTGTGTTTAATAGTTCGAGTAAGCTCTCATGTTTGACGGTGTCAAATGCGGAGGAGAGATCAAGGAGGATGAGGAGGCAGGTATCGTTATGATCTAGGATTTGGAGGGCGTCGTCGATTATGTGAATCATGGCAGTTTCCGTACTGTGATTAGCTCCGAAGCCTGATTGATGAGAGTTGAGGAGATCAAATTGAGTAATGTGTTTAGCCAATTGTATTTGTGCGCATTTTTCTAGCAGTTTGGCCAGAGTCGGAATGTTGGTAATGGGACGGTAGTTGTTTAGGTCAGAGGGGTCGGCTGTAGGTTTCTTTAGCAAAGGTGTTACTTGTCCAACTTTGAGGGAGTCGGGAATGATCCCTTGTTGAAGTGAGCTGTTGATAATTTTGGTCCAGAGTGGAAGGAGCGACGGGGTAAGGACTTTGACAGCGTTAGCAGGAAGGGGGTCCGTGAGGTGATTGGATGGTTTCAGAGTGCTGAGCAGTTTGCCAATTTCTTCTTCCGTGTAGGTGACAAAGGTTGACCAGGTTGCATTGTTTTTTGGTTTAGTGGGTGTTATGCGGTGGGGTTTGGGGTAGAGGCTTGCGTCCATGAGGAGATCATTCTTTATGTTGTCAGTTTTTTGGTTAAAGAAAGAGGCGAAGTCTTCGCAGGAGGGAGCTTCGCATATAGTGTTGAGAGGTTGGGGTTGTTCTTTGGTTTGTGTTCGGATAAGCTCAAACAGCTTTCTCGGACGATTTTTGGCTTGGTCGAGCTGACGGCTGAAGAAGTCTGATTTTGATTGTTTTATTTTCCTGAAGTAGGCATTTCTCTTTTTCTTCAAGTTTTTTAAGTTCAGTGCAGAGGGAGCTGATCTCCAGGAACGCTCTGCCATTCGCATGGCGCGTCTATCGTCATTGAGACTCCCGTCGTACCAGGGATTGGAGATTTTTGTGGTGGCTTTTTTTAGCTGCAAGGGTGCGACTTCATTAATTATTGCGGTCATATTGTTAAGATAGTGATCAGTCAAGGATTGGACGTCCTTAACGCCAGCCGGAGGAAGTAGTAAGTTGCAGCTGTTGGGGGGCAGAGAGTTTGAGTTTAGTTTTTTCATGTCTCTTTTCCAGACTTTGGGCCTGGCGGATTGAATAGGGTTAAATTTAACTTTTTCATTGATGAAGAACGTGATAATATGATGGTCCGACCAGTCACAGGGTTGGATAGATTCGAGTTGGATAGAGGCCTCTTTGGAGATAAGGTCGAGGGTAGAGCCTTTCTTGTGTGTTGGACTGTTGCAAATTTGTGTAAGGTCAAGGGCGTTAAGGAAATTCTTCAGACCTTTTACCACCGCATCATTATGATCGTTCCAGTGGAGGTTGAAGTCCCCAAGGTAAATTTGTGTGAGTTGCCGCCCTGAGTTGGTTGAGATCATGTCCATGATTTGTTGGGAGAAGGTGAGGTTGTCACCGGGTGGGTGGTAAACGCCGTGAAGAGTGCAGATCGGTTTGCCCTCACTGATAATATCTAGGCTGATGTATTCACAGGACGTTGGGGAGGGTAGGGGAGGGGAAGGTACTTTCAGGACAGAGAGGTTGCTCCTGTATATACATGTGATTCCGCCACCTTTTTTATTGCCAGACCTGTCAAGTCTCGTGATGTGGTAGTTGGGGGGAACCAGAATGTCCATTATAGGTGTAAAGCGGCTGGCCCGATTGGGATTCAGGCGGAACGCTACACAGTATGTTATTGCAAATTTTTTCGTGACGCGGCCGGCCCCTTGGGGGTTGTAGGCTTATCGCTGTGTAACTATCACCTTTTCTCCTGCGTACCCCCTTTTGGGGGTAAAATAAAAACAGACGTTGAAATAAGAAAGATTTTTTATATCTACTCCTTCATCTTGCAATACATCAAACATATTCATTAAAAATTCCTGACAATCCTGCTGAATATTCTGTGAAAATTGATTTTGACCTGAACATGTCTAGAAGATTTCTAATTTCTGAAACACTTTCTATTTTTGCTCTATCACTACTACATTTCTCTAACACAGAATTCAATAAACAGCACAATGTTTGTTCCCGATTTTCGACAATCTGTTTTTGTAAATTTTGAAGAAAAAAACATTAACTACTACATTAGCATAGCAGTTGACACCAGAACTGTTTTCAAACTGAAATCCAACAACATCTTCAACAGAATCCTTTTTGTTTCTCTTTACAATTACACTTTTATCTACTTTATGCCTTTTTGCTGATACCTCACTGCAATTACTCTCATTTCTTCTTTTTCGGCCTACCACACGTTTTTCAATCAGAGGATATTGAGGCAAATGTGGAGCATACTCTCTTCTTAACCTATTGTATTCTTTTACACAATCTAGATCTGCACAAATCTTTGTTTCATCACACTCAATCAAGTACAATCCTGATAAAGTTCTGACTCGTGATAATGCCACATATGCCATACCCTCTTTAAACACAGAACTTCCAATGTTCACCAAAGCGCTATCTACACTTAAACCTTGAGACTTATGAATTGTCACCGCATATGCCAAACAAATAGGAAACTGTTTTCAGCAAACATATAAGTCTTTCACGAGCAAAAATCTAGCTGAATAACGACAAATTTGTTCTATTTCATCAATGCCATCAAATTTAATTTTTAAAATTTCAATTCCATCTCTATTTTTGTAATTCACAAAACCAACATGACCCATTGCTCCATTTACCAGACCTCTTTCAACATTTAAATTCCTTCTTAAAATGACACGACAATTCAAACACACATTCAGAGTCTTTTCAAAACCAGCAGTTTTAGATATAGTCTTCTCTAATGAATCCAATTTTGATTTCAAATTTTCAGACAAAATAATTGTTGCTCCCATATGCTCTATTTTATCTGTAGCTTCCAGTTTCACTATATCTTCATTTTCTAACTGTAACATTTTGTTGTTGAACATGGAACATTCTTTCAGAGTTGGCATCAAACATATGCCAGATTTCTTCTCGTTCATTTTCTTAAAAATGTTCTCTGGAAGAATGTTTTCATTTGCGTACAAATTTGAAATTAATCGTCCATGTAAAGCTTCTTTCCCTTGCTGACTTACTTTTCCGATCCTTACATCTTGTAAAATATTTTTATAATCTTCATCCTTTGCCTGCCGCATATTTTGAAGCAGTTCTGCATATTTGAAGTTTAACCATATATTAACGTTTCCAATGCTTCCTAAGCACTTCCTGGTATCTTCATGCGTGAGCATTTTGAACACAGGTTGTCCTTTCACTGGAGTCAACTGCAGAAGAGCTCCAAAAACAATAATATGTTTTCCTCCAAATAAGACATCATAGTCTGTTCTAAGAATTTCTTGCATTCTCAAATGCACAAAAGCAAGCATTATATTTGACACCATGCTTACTTCATCATTGATAAGAAGTTTCATTTTCTTCAGTACTCTCGAAACTTCGGAACACGCATCTCCAGATAGCTTGTGATACTCCAATTTGTTATCATGCTCCACTGGCAGCATCAGTAAACGATGTAAAATAATCCCTTTAATGTTATGTGCTGCCAGCCCAGTTGGAGCGGTAACAACACAAGACAGCGGTGATTCAGTCCTTTTCTGCAGATAAGTTGCAATTGCTTTAATCAGAAAACTTTTTCCAGTTCCCGCTTCTCCACTCACGTACAGTTGGACAGGCTTAAATGATGTACATGAGCACTCTTTTTTCTCATGACTGAATCCATGTTCAATCTGTTCTGTGACTTCGTCATATATCTGTTTCTGCTCAAGGTTTAGTTGTTTCGCCAAATCTTCTAAGTTAACTTCATCATCTTGAGCTTGTTCCATAGCTCTTTCCACCTCATCCATGGCAGTGGCAGCTTCATTTTGGATAATTGGTCCTCCAAGTGGATCCTGACTCAATGAAGCAGAACTCTGACTGTCTTGGGAACTGTCTCTAGCAATCTCTGCAGCAATTGTGGCTTCTTGCTCTATTTCTTCGTTCAACATTTGCAGATAATTTGGAAAAACAGGACATTCTATGGTATCCTTGGTTGCATTAAAAGAATCTTCGTAACAGAGAAAATCTCCAAGTAGTTCCTCTTCTGTACGCCATAGCTTAAAGAGTTGCAAAAGAGCTAAATAGTAAAATTCCCTTTTCTCTGGATTTTCGCAACTCAATTTTCGATGATTAATCAAATGGCCTTTTTTCTGTCTCACTAGACATCCTTCACACCCAATGATAGCATATATTCCATTGTTAATATCTTCTCTGATGGTTCTCTTATAAATATACTTTTGCAGAACATCATACAAACAAACGTTCTCAAGATGACTACTTCTATTTGGATAGTATGTATCCAACATGTTGGTCTTCAAAATATCTGTACTTTCTGGTTCTTTCTCCGCCAAATACTCTATTTCTTGTACAGATTTCAAAACTCGGTTTCGTGTTGCAGCAAGACCTAGACTCACCCAAATGATGGTTCTAGATTTCGCATAGAGACTTGCTGACGACAATCGATCAGAACATTCATATGCTCCAATTTCTCCATGCGACAACATCTTCAGACTGTAACTGTATAATTTCTTGCTTAGGCTCTTTTCATGTGAAATGTCCTCCCACATTTCCTTCAGTTTTGTCTTTTCTTTTTTTGTGATGTAAGACGTCACATATCGAGCCACAGCAATAGAATTGTCAGCAACGAATTGAATATCCATGTTCGCATTCCACATGGACAAAATCACTGGGTTGTAGTCGTTGATGTACTTGGACTCTTCGTTTCTTTTTAAATTGTATGTATTTTTTGGTGATTTCCTCGTCACAGTATGTCGCAGAGAAGACATCAAATTATTTACTCTTCCTTTAGAAATCACTGGTCGTGGAAAGCCGAAACGACATTTCGTGTAGAACTTGTCCTTGTTTCTGAATTTTCGACGACAGTACTTTCCACAACGATGGGATTGAAAACGTAAAACTTGTTGCCTTAAACTGTTTTCTTCGGTAGTTTTCGGAACAGCACATGTTGAATACTCTTCAATGAAGCTCATCACTGTCTCATCCGAATCTGTTCCAAATTTGGGTGCATCTTTAATCCATAACAACATGTGTATGTGAGGAGCACCTCTCGCTTGATACTCCTTTCTCCAAAAGAAATCCAAAACCTCTCCAAGGGGAGGATTTTTTTTGTTGGTAATAAAAGACATCATAGCTTCAAATCTATGATTGAAATATCTGCATACATTCACTGGATCCAAAGAACACAGTTCTCCAGGTGTTTTGAATTCTATATTTTGTATATTTGCATTTGCCTCTCGTAGAAATTGGAGTAAGTCGTCCCATGCATACTCGGCACAGCTAAGAGTGAGGAACCATGTAGGAGTTCCTAAGTTTCTTAGCATACATTTCAATTCCCCATGACGACGGTACCAATACTCGTTTGTACCACGCTGACATGCCATGAGATTGATTAGATGAGATTCCAAAATATTATCTTGCAGATTCACTTTCTCCATAAAGTCCCTCGCCGAAACATTTTGCAGATGTGCTCCACTTTTCAGTATATGGTTTACTGCATAAGAAAGCCCAGACAAGTCACTTTCATACAGTAGATGAAACAAATAGGGAATGCATTGACGAAACCTTGGATCTTCAGCATATAATCTTACAGTTCGATATTCAGATGCAGGAATTTGAAGTGGTCGATCGTCATATCGTCCACCTCGACCTGTTGGAAATAGCTGTGGAAAACAACGAGCTTCCAAACTTTCTTCCCATACACTAATGGGACTCCCTTTTGCTGCTTTCATTTGAAACAATTCAATTGCACTCCCCATTACTTCTTTGGAATGCAAAGGATGAACAGTATAATATTCATATATTTCTTCACTTCTAGAGACATCGACTTTTTCAATTTGGCTGCCTGAACAATCACTGTCTTCATCTGCAGCTGTTTCCTCTGCTGCAACATAAACATGTTTGTAATACTCATTGTTTTTGACTAAACACAACGTTGCCTTTTTGACTTTCCTAACATCCACTAAATCTTGCCAGATTTTCTTACTCTTTGTTGGAACCCCATTAACTAGAATAACTAAAGGTTCCTCTTCTACTTTTTCTGTACCAATGGTATCAATAATTTTTTTGAAATCTAGGGGCAAATAAACAACTCTTCCCTTTAATCCTCTCTGCAAATCTGTAGGAGGCAATTTCCCTATCTTAGACTCCATGCGAACAATTGCCTGAAAAGGGTGGACACATTGAATCAAAATAGACTCATATTTATTTAAATCCATCAATTCACGGGGAATGTCTACCAACTCCAGATTATTATGAACAGCTCTAGCAGGCATTCTGTTTTGATTTAATTTATCATAACAATATTTACAAATACGCTGATCAGAACTCAAATCAAAACAATTCTCCACCCACAAATAAGTTGCAAAATCTTTCCACTCATAATTATTCATCTTTTCACTTTTTACGTATAAATCAACTAATCTAGTTTGATGCTTATAATGACTTCGTCGACAACACACACAAGTAAAATTCGGCCTTTCACTTGATTTCACCTTAAACCTGCTAATTTCCTGCTCAAACTTTTCTGTATTTGAAATCTGTACATTGTCTTCCACATTACCTTGAATTGCTGTCTCAATTTCTACACTGTACTCTTTTTCACCAAAATAACAAATCTCAATTTCTTCACAAATCTTCTTCACATCTAATTCAGTTCTTGCAAAAGAGCACGGTTTAATTGTTTAAGCTTAAGTGCTGGACTTTTTGCATAATGCAACATTCTCACTAATTTCCTCATTTTGGTATGATACACTGCTAACATCCTAAAATGATAAACACTCTGACAGACTTTTCTAGAAAGACAAGCCAGTGAATGGCCTTGCAAACCTGTAATTTCCCTCACTCTGCAAGGATCTAAGTCTTGCAACAACTTCACTTTCTGCTTTAGACTTTTCTTACTATATGTACGTAAGAAATTACAAAACAAATCAATTGATTCCTGTCGCACACTACAAATACGACTACACTTCCAAGTGTACACTGGACCCTTAGTACGTCTCCCTAAAACTCCATCAGATAACACCTCTTCTGGTTCTCTAGGCACAAGTTTCTCTTTTTCAATCGGACAACCGTCTTTCACTTCATACGCTCGACCACTGGTGTCAACTGCATGCACTAAATCATTCTCCTGGAAGTAACTCTCCTCATTAAAAAATGGCTCACAACTTGAACTGTGCATCCATTCTCCTGAAAAAACTTTACAAAAATTAGTCCGATTAATTACTCTTTTCCATCTACTGTTTTTTTTTATTTTTTTTTAAACTTTTTATTATTATAACACAAGAGAAGAAATATACATAGACATATCAGGTGGCAATAGACGAACTGAAATAGATCCGTGGACGGGCAAATAAGTGACGAAACAATACACAGCATAAGTCACAGTGATTCAAATGAAGCTTGAACCAAAAGCAAGCAAGTAGAGAGTAATGACAGCAGTCACCTCCCACCTACACCCGCCCACCAGAAGTACAGGATACACGGAGCAAACATGGACACCCGAATATGCTATAAATAAGAATCAGGAGAGTACGCCACAGCTCTTGTGAAGAGAGGAAAGGGGAATAGAAGGTCATAGAAAATAACAAAGAAAAATAAATAAAAAAAAACCCACCCTACATCCCTGCCGATGGCTACGACCCAACCCCACTAGCAGCGTGTCTGTCGCCCCCTAAACTACACCCCAAGGAAGGGAAAAAAGATGGAGGAGAATGCAACTTCCCCTGCCCCGCTCGCACTAAGCAACACAAAATCGAATACAAACAGGTCCACGAACTGACAAACGAATGTGGCATTAGAAAGACAGAGCATTAAAGCAACTCCCTATCAGTGGCTGGCCGGGGAATCCGTCCCACATCATACGGAAAAATTCAACCCTGCCCCGCTTTAACACGCCCGTTGGTGCGTGACAACCGAACATTCGCCCCACAGTACCATGTCCAATTATCAGAGTTAACAGGAAAGCAAGGCAAAGCCAACACCATGCGAGATTCCTGCAACAGGGAAACATCAAGACACAACCAACGATCGTCTGAGTTCAGCAACAAAGTACCAAGCCAGCCCTCCAGATCACGCCGCCGCCAGGGCAATAAAGAATAGAAGGCCATGTCAGCCGGGCGCAAAGGCGGTGCAACTCGAATGGGCAAAGGCGCTGTTCTTTGGAAGTGGTCCGCCCGCAGTGTAGTTCCAGGCCCCCCTGCGCTATTCATGTGATCGGCCGTGCGGGACTTATACTCCACACCTGACGGAGCCCCACAATTGACCATCTCTAGGCGTGCAACAGTAAACCCTGGCGTTTGCGCAGAGCCGCGAGCGGCGCTAATAATCACAGGATCATCGTGACTCCCACCCGTCGGAGGGGCAACAATGGCGTCCAGCTTTAGTCCAAGCCCTCTGACTCCTCCCACCCAGGCGGCATGGAGGGAGCCAAGAGCAACAAAGAGGTCCCGAACCGTGGGCTCCATCATGTGTTTCTGGGCCAATCTCTGTCTCTCGGGATGCAGCTCCTCACTCAGAACGGCATCAGAAGCCCGGTCAATTGTAGCTGGTAGAAGAGCCGTGGTAGATCCACTAGGCAGGGGCCATCACTATCCTCAATAAATAAGGGCAAGCCGCCATAGCCACCATGAACGTGCGCAGACCACGCAGTCTCTGATGCCTTGTGCGAGGCGCTGGCAAAAGTGGCGCTGTGTGACACAGGAGACTGTTTCAGTGGTGAACCCTCCAAGCGCGTGTAAAATCAGCAACCTCCGCTGCACTGACAACTGGAGAAGCAGGGTTCACAGGTCTGTTCCAATTCCGACAGGAACGGTGGTGCCGTACCCAGCCCAATATGGCGGCCCCTTTCTCCACCGATCCACACCAGCAGGATCCAAAAAACAGGATAAAATCGTGCGGGCTCGCAACGAGGGATTCCTGAAGTATGTCAGCCGTGGCCGGGACAGCGCTCTTACCCCACCTCCACCAGCGCGGGTACTGTGTCGTCCCCCGCAGTTCCGTCTGGCAATCGTCCAGGCCCGCACAGCCACGTCCTCAATTAGCAGCGGTAGCCGGCGCCGACCTCCAGCACTTCCGCACGCAGCCCGACTCCGCCACGGCCCGGGCAGTGAGGAGTCCAAGACGGGTTCCCGATTATGCCAGGACACCGGAGTTGCCGTCAATCATGCCCCAGATCATCCGGTGTCATATCGTGTCGTCCACGAGCTTGTGCGAGCGGCAGCAGGCAGGATTTAAACAGGATTAACGGTGCGGGCAGCAGAGCTCGCTGTCTAAGCGGCCATCTCGCTGCCCGGCCAGCCACGCCCCCTTCCATCTACTGTTTGATTTGAAAACATCAATTGGTCTTGTTAAGTGTCCTAATTCTATTGATTATTAAAATAAATAATTTTTTCTTAACTTCAAAAGCCTGATCAACAATCTTCTCTACACTTTTCTTTTTCTTATAAAAAGCAGCTCTCTGTTTACCTTTCCTAATGTTTTTTAACAAATTTAAAACCACCCTATTGCGAAACATTCGTTTACGAATGTCTCTAAACTGATTCTGCCTTCTATTCCTATACATATTATTCTCTCCTGCTCCAGTTTTAGAATTCTTTGAAGTTCTCTGCTTTCTTTTCAATTTTACTCTCTCATTTTTTTTTTCTACATGCTGTCCATCATTTTTTTTAAAGTACATATGTTCTGAATAAAAGACTTAGTTGTCTTACCAGGAGCTTGGTTCCTGTTTTTTTAAGTATTTGTTGTGGAAGAGTGCTGTAATTCCATTGCTGTTTTTGATTTTTCCCGGTTACATTGTTTTCTTGTCCTTTCCCTTGTGGGCATCTTTGCTTACACTTGAAATAACGATTTCAATCTGTGTTAAAGAAAAAAATAGCACATTATAGACCACTATTACCAAACAACAAAGCAATGACAAAAAGCAAACGATCTATTCAGGGTTACAGATCAGGTGAGGATTCTCCAGGAGTGCACAAAAGGTGAGGCCTATATTGAAGAGTATAGTGGAAGACAGCTCTGTACAAGTACAAAGAAGATGAGACCTGTGTATAAGTCCACTGCACTCTTATACACAGGTTTCACCACCTATGCTTCCCTAGAAAGGCCTCTCTCCCACTACAGTCTTGATCATAAACCTCACCTCCTCTGTCCCTCTGGACATGTCTCACCTCATCTGCACAATCTACTTCCTAATCTCAGGTAACACAGATGACATAATTGATCCTCATTTATAAAGCCATGCGCCAGTTTTGCGCTACTGAAGCATCACTTTTTGTGACGCATTGGCGTCATAAAACATGTGCCTTGTTGCACCATATTTAAAAAGTAACGCATGTAGGTAGATGCGTCATTTTTTAAACCTTTTGCACCACATTATACCTCTGTCAAGTGTAATGTACAGAGAGGGGTCATTTCTCCACAAAAAGCCTCGTAATAATGACGCAGTAAAATCTATGAGATTTCACTGCGTCACTTTTAGGACACTGTTACATCAAAATCTTGCACCTGCCTCACAGCAGGGATAAGACTGAGGCAAACGCTTTCACATGGAGCTTCACAATTTTACAAAATACAATTGCTCTATCCAAACAAACTCAATATGCTTCCTACACTGAGTTAACACAGGTAACATCATTGTAAAGAGTCAAATTGACACCTGTGTCTAAGAATGCTGACGGGGATAGGCTTCATGAAGCTTAGTCCACTGCACTCTTAGACACAATCCTCACCACCTACGCTCCCCAGGAAAACCCAAACATGTACCTTTTTGCACCATATTTAAAAAGTGACGCATGTAGGTAGATGCGTCACTTTTTAAACCTCTACGCCACAATATACTCAAAGATGTAAAAACCATTCATTTTCCCCAAAATAGCACAGATCCTATGTACAAACATCTGCCTCACAGCAGGGATAAGACTGAGGCAAAAGCTTTCACATAAAGCTTCACAATTTTACAAAATACAATTCCTCTATGCAAACAAACTCAATATGCTGCCTACACTGAGTTAACACAGGTAACATCATTGTAAAGAGTCAAATTAACACCTGTGTCTAAGAGTGCAGCCTGGGATAGGCCTCATGAAGCCTAGTCCACTGCACTCTTAGACACAAGCCTCACATCCTACGCTCCCCAGGAAAGCCCAAACATGTACCTTTTTGCACCATATTTAAAAAGTAACACGTGGTTAGATGGGCCACTTTTTAAACCTCTGCGCCACATTATAATCAAAAATGTAAAAACCATTCATTTTCCACAAAATAGCACAGATCCTGTGTACAAACATCTGCCTCACAGCAGGGATAAGACTGAGGCAAAAGCTTTCACATGGAGCTTCACAATTTTACAAAATACAATTCCTCTATGCAAACAAACTCAATATGCTGCCTACACTGAGTTAACACAGGTAACATCATTGTAAAGAGTCAAATTGACACCTGTGTCTAAGAGTGCAGTCGGGGATAGGCCTCATGAAGCCTAGTCCACTGCACTCTTAGACACAAGCCTCACATCCTACGCTCCCCAGGAAAGCCCAAACATGTACCTTTTTGCACCATATTTAAAAAGTGACGCATGTAGTTAGATGTGTCACTTTTTAAACCCCTGTGCCACAATATACTCAAAGATGTAAAAACCATTCATTTTCCCCAAAATAGCACAGATCCTATGTACAAGCATCTGCCTCACAGCAGGGATAAGACTGAGGCAAACGCTTTCACATGCAGCTTCACAATTTTGGATTATTGGACATAGCTATATCCACTGGGCTCAAAGGTATGCAGCTACCAGAAATTTTCACAACCTTGACTTACCAAATGTGAAGATTAAATGGATTGACCAGAGAGGATTGAAATGTCACCAATTGATACCATTGGTGAAAACCTTTTTGCATTTGCCACACCCTGACCTTTTAATTGTGCACTGTGGAGGAAATTACTTGGGCACTTTGACTGGGGTAGGTCTGGAAATGCTTTTAAAGGGCACCTTTGATCAATTGATGGCACTTTTTCCTCAAACTGCCTTGGTATATTCCAATATATGCCAAAGACAGAAATGGAAGTGGTCCAATCAATTTTGTCCACAATTTGAGAAAGCACGGAAACATGTGAATAAATCTGTTTCTGCTCACATGAGAGACTATGGAATGGGTTCAATATACAATAATAACTTGCGTTACAACATGCAAGATATCTAGAGGAGATATGGTGTGCCCTTTTCAGATGAGGGGAATAGAATATTCCTCCTGAATTTAAGACTGTGCATTGGTACCTACTTGTAGGTACCTAAATCAGCCACAGAACCCAAAAGCCCTTTTCAGGGCTACCCTATCTCTGATCACTCCAAATGATTATCTTTTTCTAACTTTTTTCACTATTTTTCACCATAGTACACTCCCCGGTACGCTTCCCGGTGCGCGTACCGGGCGCTCCCCCCGCGAAAAATAAAATGTTTTTTTTTTTTTTTTTGCCTATTTGAGCCTCCTAAGACCCCCTCACAAAACATAGAGGGTCAAGGAGTGCCTACGATGCCCCCTTATACCCATTCCCAACGTTGTTTGTCCTCCATTTTCTGTCTTCAATCTACCGAAAACAAAATGGAGGACTGCCGTAGCGCTGCCGGTACGCGTACCGGGAAGCGCTCTAAAAAAATGTTAAAAGTTAATGTACATAGAAACCACTGGAGACACTTTCACCAAATATAGAATAGCTCATACTACATACCAATCCCTACCATTTTCCCAAATTCGATGGAATTCCATTGAGCCATTTAACCTGTAGACCTCTCTAAATACCCTGAGGTAAATTACTTCACAAAAACACATCTGAAGTGTTAGAATTTACAACCAATGAAAATGTTTCTTTCATTTTCTACTTTTTTTTCCTGACATTTGATTGGTTATGTACATGAATATAAATGAAAAATGAGAGGGAAACACGGCCATTTTGACTACAACTACCTGAGGTACATCTTGAAAGGATTTTCGCATTTTGTCTTCTTCACCTCTCTGTAAAGTAAGTTGATAATTTGTAAGGGGCACTTTCAGTTAATTTGTAAAAACGTTTTCTGATAGTTATTTACTGTCCCTCTGCTATAGTTATAGATAGAGATAGGCTCCTCTGTTATATTTATGGATTGACTTAGGCTTCTCTGCTATAATTATAAATTTACTTACGTTTCTTCTCAGGCACTTTTTTATATTTCTACTTCCTGCCTGTTACCATACACTGCCCAAAGTTAACTTCACTGTTAAAAAATCAAAACTACCTGTCTGAACTTAAACCCAACAGTGCCATATTTCTACTGATTTTTTTTTAATGCAAATTTCAGCACAAAAATGGAAGGAGAACAGAACATTTCCTTTGAAATTGTCCTAGAGATGAACAATGAAGAAAACATTGAACCCAATGACTTGGAATTCATGGATGAATCACGGGACCATGAACTTCTACAATGTGTAGAATCTGTGGATTTGTTAATTCAATATGAGGACGTTTCTGACAGTCAAATGTTGGAAGTTATGTTCACTTAAAAAGAGGACATTTCGGACAGTGAAATGTTAGACGTTATATTTAATTTGGAAAATGAATCTCAAAAATAAATGTATATTTAATAATTCTAAAATTGTTTGAGACATTATTCATTTTTATATGTAATTCTTAAACTAGTACCAAATTGAATATAATGTAAAGTCAGACTTATAGTATACTGTGCAATTTTTCTGTTTTACATAGTAATTTTGCTCATAGATACTTCCTTTCTCCCACTATATTATCTCCAATGTGTATTTGACATCTCTTTTTCATCTCCTGCCTCCATGTTCTTTCTGCTTTCCTGACAGACTATGGTATGGATTCCATATACCACAATAACTTCTATAACAACATGCAAATTATCTACAGAGGAAACGGTGTACATTGAATTTAAGACTCTGCATTGGTACCTACATGTTGGTACTTAAATCACCCACACAACACAACAACTCTATTCAGAGATACCCTACCTCTAGGCACTTTAAATTATTATTTTAGTGTTTCACTTAGTTTTCCCCATGTGTGGGGGTGGGGGAGGTGTGTCTCTGAGGTGTGTATGTGTGTGTCTGGGGGGGATGAGGTGTGTATGTGTGTGGGGTATGTGGGTGGGGATGTGGGTGTGTAAGTGTGTGTGTGTGGGTGTGTGGGGTGTTTGGGTGTAGGTGGGAGTGTGGGTGTGTGTGTGGGTGTGGGGGGTATGTGTGTAGGATATGTATGTATGTGTGGGATGTGTGGATGTGTCTGTGAAGTGTGTGTGTGTATGTGTGTGTGTGTGGTGGGGGAGGTGTGTGTATGGGATGTGTGGGGTGTGTCTGTGAGATATCTGTGTGTGTGCGCGTGTGTGTGTGTGTGTGTGTTGGGAGTGAGGTACTGGGTTTTTCAGAACCGGTACCGAACCGGTAACCCAGTGGTGTCAGGGAACACACCCAAAGACCTCGAGTACTTTCCTGATTCCGACCACAGAAACTCAGAGTCTTCTAGGTGAAGTCAAGGATCGATTTTATTGGCTGCAACCAAAGTAACAGGCGTCCTAGAAGTACAACAACACGGGATGTATGTTCTCAGGAGACTGCTCAAACTTACAAAGTCAGTCTTCTCTTTTTATACGAAATATTGTGGTTTAGGCAAACATTCTTTACATTTTAGTATACCATTGAAATGTTTCCACTACAAAGGAAAAGCAGAGTCATGGTGACAAGCCACATTTCTGTTCGTTCAGCCCACAACAAATTACCCGGCAAGGCCCAGCATTTCCATCAGATACCGGCGGACCCCCAATAAAAACGGGCACCTCCCCATCTTAAAGCAAGTGAGAGAGAAAAGAGCAGGGCCAGGTGTGAGCAAGATTCGGTAGGGTGTGTGTGCGATGAAAAGGGTTTATGGCCTGTTGTGCCTTGATGCTATCTCGTTCAGCCACTGGGAGAGGAACTGACCAAACAGGTTCGGCCTGGGGCAATGGTTCCAACTTGCCCAGGTCACAGGAAAGTCAATTTAAGGTGTACGTGTCCTTTGGACTCGAATTTGTCTTAATTATCTGCCTATGTGAGGGCCACTCACAAAATGGCTGCCATACACAAAATGGAAGCCAAGGGTTCAAGACGAAAATGATGATTTCGAGGTGAAATCGTCACTCGAATATGACGAAAATGCTTGTACATATTGTACTAGCCATTCTCGGTCTTTTGATATAAAAATCGTCATGCTACGACGAAGTTTAATTCACGAGTCCAGAATTTTCAGAACTACAAACCCTCCTTTTGCCCTTACATAGGCAATTTAACCTAATCTCATGCTAATCTGAGTCCAGGTCTATATTCCTAAAGTCATTGAGATGTTGCTGTAACATCATTCTAGTACTTAGTTCGTCTCTTGATACAGGTTTCCTTACACATGATGTAGCACAGAGGCCACATATTGCAGGAGCACACTGCACGCACAGACAGAACAGGAAAAGAATGGCTAAGACCATCCAAATGACCACCATAATTTTCCATCCCCAGCCGGATATCAGTTCCCAGAACCATCCCATTAACGACCAATCTCCTTTATCCACATGAATAGATTCGGAAATCTTATGCAGTTTGGAGATGGCCTGGTACACTGTTGGAGCGTTATCTGGAATGAAAACACAGCAACTAGATTGGATCAATTTACATACCCCACCTCGGTCTGCAAGTATGACATCTAAAGCGACCCTGTTCTGAAGGGTCATAAGACGATCCGACTGGACCTCAGCAGTCAAGTTACTAAGGGCACCAGCAGTTTCAATTACGGTGGATTCAACCACTCTTGTCAATTGCCTTATGTTCCTGCTGTTAACCATGGGTCCCCAGAACGGCAGAAAACCCTTTGCGAAGTCTCCAAATTCTTGACCTGCAGTGTCTTCTTTACTCAAGACACCTCTAACTATCCTTGTCTTGTGGTAGTCTGCCGCTGCTGTGTAGGTGGGAGGCAACAGGAACGAAACAAAACATGAGCCCGAAAAGTCAGGGGGCAACCATGTATAGGCTCTATCATGGCAGATGAAATAGGTACCCTTAGCTGCTAAAAACGCAGGGGAAGTCTGAGACACAAAAACATACGTTTCTGTACAGACACTTTTCCCTAACTGAGCTCTGGGATTCTTGCCAGTACCTTGCAGACACAGGTGACCCTGATGGGGTACAATCCAAATCGGGGAAGATCTCTTAGCTTGCTGTTTCTCACTCAGAGTAGCTCCATATCCGGTCACGTTCCATCCTATATATGCAAGTGTCTCATCTTCGGGGGTAGTTTCATAAGAAATCTCTTCCTTAATCATGTCGACTATACCCTTAACCAGAGCACTATTCTTAGGATTGTCTTTTACAGAACGTAGGGGGTGGACTTCACGAGCATAGATGAACATTGTTCTGTATGCCCACACAGAACCATTATGGCTGAAAGGCAGGACCAGATAAGGGATACCTTTATCCGTTGTGTGAGGCATTAGGCCACACACCCAACAGTTAGTTGTGTTCATTACAAGTTGGTGTTGGTGCAAGAGCTGAACAAAGGAGTTATTAATAAACTCTAATCTCCTAGCGGATTCGTGTTCAGGAAGGTGTTGAAAAGAATGAGAGGAAACAGTAGGAGGAGGTATGGGCGATGTATTGGGTGCAAATGTTACTCGAAAAGAGAATAAAACATATCCTATTAAAAACATCATCATACTGAATAACATGAAAATGCACAATATCAAAAAGCTTTTCTTCGTCATTATTTTACATATTCTGTTTCTAAAGTTCGTTTCCTTGGCAGGTCTCTCCATCTCGAAAAACTCCATCCTCTCTAAAGTGCTGCCCGCGATGGGAGGTTGATTCTGCTAAGGAATGCTTCTGTCAGTCTAGGGCAACTCCCTTGGACCACCCAGAACTGCCGACCTAACGTCGTCAGCTGCACCCCAAAGACTTTGGGCAATCGCGGCCCTAGCAGCGGAACCCGGATGGCGGTTCGAAAAACAAAAATAAGCAAGTTTCTCAGATGGGAGAGCTGCACTTTCAAAAATAGTACTTGGAGGGAAAAAATAATTTTATTTGTCCATAGGTCTCGGCCTCAAATTATAGCGCTTCTTTCCAGGTACTGTCTGATCCTGAAACAGGAGTTCAGGCTCTGTAGTGTCCAATCGAACTGATGGTGATACAGTTGGTTGCAACATTTTATCACTCTCTTGTTCAGTCAGTGTTCCTTTCACACGTGCATCACTGAAAGGCAGAAAACGTGGCACGGTTTCAGTCTCTGAGTCAGCGACACCCTTCTGGACCCACTGGTCGTAAGTCAGAGGCAGAGGGAGCCGCTTGCAGTGGATCCCGTGGATCCAGTTTTTCTTCCCCTCCACTCGAACAGCTGATCTTGTGGAAAGAAGGACGAGGTGCGGTCCGGTCCACCTGGGCTGGTCGTTCTTGGTTTGCTGGAAGTTCTTGACCAGCACCCAGGATCCAGGGTCGATCTGATGTCCTGGAGCTTCAGAGACTTGAGGCAGTGTATCATACACCTGTTGGTGTATAACACGCAATTTAGCCGTCAATTCGTACAGATAATCAAGCAAAACAGGGTGTTCTATTTCACTAAACTTAGTGGGCCTTGGCACTCCCCATATATTGGCCGGGCGGCCAAAGACTATCTCATATGGACTAAGCCCCACTCGCGAATGCACAGTCATTCTGGTGGACAGGAGTGCTAAGGGTAGAGCATCAGGCCATTTAAGACCTGTGCTCGCTTGAATTTTGGCCAATTTTATCTTAAGCGTGCCATTGTAACATTCTACTAGTCCAGCTGATTGGGGTGATTTGCAGCGTGGAACTTCTGTTGAATGCCTAGCCCTTCACATACATTCTTCATCACACGACCCACAAATTCACTCCCATTATCAGTCCAGACCATTCTAGGCATTCCAAATCTGGGGAAGAATTCTTTCACAAGGGCTTTCGCTGTGGACAAGGCAGTATTGTCCTTTAGGGGATATGCTTCTACCCATCTTGAGAAGGCACAAACAACAACGAGTACGTATTTTAAGTTATTGTACCTTTCCATGTGGATGAAATCTAGCTGCAAAACCTCGAACGGATACGTAGGAGGCGCAAAATGACCAGCTGGAGTTGGGGTTCCCCTACCAGGATTGTGTTTCAGACACACCATGCAATTCTTGACCACATTCTCTGCACACTTAGGAATTCCAGCATTTTGCCATACTGGAGCCAACAACTTGCAAATCCTTTTCACGCTGATGTGAGCCATTCCATGAGCCATTGTAACCACTGCAAGCACATACGCATCGGGTAGCAACCATCTCTGATGCTCTGACAATTCAACACAACAACCATTTGCATCCATTCTACCCGTACTTTCTCTCCACATGTTCAACTCTTTCTCTGTAGCCTCAGCTTGAATCGATTTCACACTCTCTATCGTGTCCTCACACATTCCAACATCACCAACCCATCTTGCAGGGCCTGCAACATACATTCGGCTCATCACATTCCTCGCAGTTTCTTTCGCGATTTCGTCAGCAAATGCATTTCCACGACCAACATCATCAGTCACCTTCTTGTGAGCACTACATTTCACAATCGCGACTTGCAGAGGCAAGGTCAGTGATTCAAGAAGCTCATTCACCAACTGACCATGCTGAATCTTAGCTCCATGCGAAGTCAGGAACCCACGTTCTTTCCACAATTGTCCAAAACTGTGAGCCACTCCAAATGCATACTGGCTGTCGGTATAGACAGTCACTTTCATTCCTTTTGACAACACACATGCTCTTGTAAGTGCAATTAATTCTGCTGCCTGAGCTGAATTATGTGGGATACGTGCAGCTTCAACAATTGTATGCAAAGTCGTGACAGCATATGCTGCAGTTGTGTCCCCATTCGGGAGCTTGAAGCATGAACCATCCACCCACAATGTACCATCACATTCAGCAAGAGGAGTGTCCTGGAGGTCTATTCTCCCTTTCGTTTCTTCTTCTGTTCTAAGAAAACAATCATGCTGTTCAGAAGCATCTAATTCCTCTACAATTGGCAACAATGTAGCTGGGTTGAGAGTGTTGCACCTTTTTATGTGCACATGACTTGCTAACAAGGTTAATTCGTAACCTGACAATCGAGCACTAGTTAAGTGCTGGGTCTTGGTTCTGTTTAACAACGTGTCCACTGCATGTGGAACCATCACAACTAGAGTGTTATTCATCACTAGACCAGCAGACTGTCGAATAGAAACAGCTGCTGCCGCTGTCGCTCTTAAACAACTTGGCAATGCTTTTGCTACCGGATCCAAAGTTGATGAAAAATACGCACATGGACGCTGCTTGTCCCCAAACAACTGTGTCAACACTGATAATGCGCAACCTTCTTTCTCATGGACATACAATGTAAAGGGCTTACTATAGTTGGGGGTACCCAACACAGGAGCCGAACATAATGCTGTGCGCAATTCAGAAAAACTTTTCTGACACTCTTCAGACCAAGGAACGGGATTGGGTGTATCTTTACACGTTAATGCCACCAAGGGTTTGGCTAATAACGAAAAATTTGGTATCCATTGCCTGCAATATGATGTAATGCCCAAGAAAGCACGCACTTCTCTCTGTGTTCTTGGCACATTCAATTTTGCTATTGCCTGAATTCTTTCTGGGGTCAGTTTCCTTCCCTCCTTCGATAAGAGATGACCTAAGTAGGTCACTTCTTGTCGACAATATTGCAATTTGGAAAGTGACACCTTGTGATGCAAATCACACAGATGACGCAACAATGACAACGTGGCTTTCTTACATATTTCCTCAGTATCTGCAGCAATAAGCAAATCATCAACGTACTGTACAAGAGTAGCACCATCAGGTAAAACAATCGTATCAAGCTGTGTTTTTAAAGCTTGACTATATATTGATGGACTTTCACAGTAGCCCTGGGGAGCGCGTTTAAAGCGGAAGCTTCTTCGTCCTAAACTGAAGCCAAAAATATCCCTGCTGTCCTCAGCAATCGGGATGCTGAAGATAGCATTCTTCAAGTCAATCACCGAAAACCACGTTGCAGAAGCTGGAATCGTAGTCAATAGGGCAGTAATGTCAGGGACAACTGGAAATTGTGGCACAACTATTTTATTCACCTCTCTCAGATCAATCACAAATCTGTAAACAGGTGGCTGAGAGGGATCAGTTCGTTTCAAAACAGGCAGAACAGGACTATTGCAAACGTTGCCTCTTGTCTCTTCAATCACATCTTTTTCAATCAGATCGTAAACGATTGCTAACAACGCTTTTTCACCTTCACTAGAGATTTTATATTGGGGAATGCGTGGCATTTTAACATTGGCTTTCAATGTTACAACATATGGTGGTATTTCTAAAAGACCCACATCATTAGGACCAGTAGCCCAAAGAATATCAGGAAGAAACGACAATTCTGTTGGAAGTTTATCCCTTGACAAATACATTGAGGAAACCACTTTCTTACCTAAAGTAAGTTGTACTCCTGAAGGAGAACAGTACAAAGTTGCATACAATCTTTTTAACAGATCCAATCCCAACAAGTTTTCACCACAACCTGTTGTCAGAATAAGGGGTGCTTCTAATTCACAAGGACCAACAGAAAGGGACATAGGACTAGAAATCGGGTTCCTAACCGGGGCGCCAGAAAAACCTACAGAAACATTCATTTCGCCAGACAAAGGTGCGCCAGGGAGTTTGGAGTGCATAATAGAACTCTTTGTAGCACCAGTATGCAACAGAAAAGGCTCTGACACACCTGATGTAATCACCTCAACGTATGGTCCACTCTGATCTACTGGAACTGAAACAACTCCCTCTCTTTGTCTATAGCTGTCCTAGCAATCATTACCTTCCCAATGCTCATCCTCTGTATAGTAATCATCAGCATAGTACTGAGCTGTCCTACCAGATGCATTATTCTGTTGATCGAACCTATTCATAGAATTTTGAGGTGGAAGGGGACGTGCATTCTGGGGGACGTTTCCACGTCCTCTACCTCTAGGCGCTTGCTGAGCACCTCTACCTCTTGTGTTTGGCAAACCATTTGCACGCTGTAACAGAATAGGGCAACTATACTTAAAATGACCCTCTTCCTTGCAATATGAACACTGATTGGGGCCTACAGAGACACGTGGTTGAGTATACTCGACTCTTTGCGAGTTCCTCTGATACTGTTGAGGCTGCTGATAATTACTCTGATAGTTATTTTGACCACCATTATTCTGGCCACCACCACCACGTGGCGGATATGCTTGCTGTAACAAAACCTTTGTTTTCAACTCTTTAGTTTTCTTTTCTGCTCTATCTTTCTCGTCTTTGTCTCTATTTTCATAATATTGTGCAGTAGCCAATATCTGTGCTGAAGAGGAAACTGCCCAAGAACTCTCTGAATCTTTCAATTTTTTACACAACTCGGGAAGCAGATTGTGCACGAATTTATCGACGAACAATCGCTGACCACCTTCTGTGCTCATATCTTGACCACTGTGGTCGACAAACGTTTCTTCAAACCTGGTGAAGAAATCTGAGACTGTTTCATCTTTTTTCTGCTTACATGAAGACAATTTATCCCAATTTACATGCATCGCAGGCATTATCGTTTTCATATAATCAATGATCCTACCAGGGAGTTCTGCTACTAAAGGCTCAGGCTTAGCACCACCACTTTGTAGGGCATCTGCAGCAGCAATATTAGCCCATGTGTCACCTAATTCCTGATCATGATCTGCATGACGAATCTTTCCCCACAAAGGCTGTGGAACAACATTCCCAAATAACATATCGATATCCGCTAAATTCATGATACATGACCCAGCAGTCTGTGACAACTCTTTGTAATACCCTGCAGGATTTTTACGGGGATCAGGCAATGTCTGTTTAAGGGCCAAAACTTCAGCTCGCTTCCATGGGACATGTACCCACACACGCTGAAAGTGTGGCAGAATAGGTGGGACAGCATTCGCGTTCCCTTCCCTCCATTGTGGGGGAACTTCTCTCATGGGATACTGTCTCACCTTCTTTTTAACCGAGGAATCAGACTCAAACAATGACTTGGAAACACCTTCAGTCCTAAGTGACAACAACGTCGCAACTGCTTTCCTAACATCTGAACCCACAATTGCGCCTTTTGAAAACTCAAAACGTACATGGCTCAACTCGGGCGGATTAGAGTCCAAATCATTTTCCTCTAAATCTTCACATAGAAAAACACACATTTTCTCAAAAACGTATCTCTGCTTTGATGCTTCCCACTGATGGAAGACATCCATAACACATTCTAAATCATATTTTTCCGGGTCAGCAACCCATTTATGTGCCAAATAATTCAACTTTTCTTTTTTCCTACAATCATGCTGTTGACTACGCAACTGTTTATGCTCAGATAAAGGAGCCGGACTTGCCGCTCCAAAGAAAGGATATAAAATACTAGTGACTGTGCTAGCCACTCTCTGACGAACAGAAGGAGAAGTCGATGAAAAGACAAGAGGGAAGGCAGAGTTAGACTAGGCAGATGTAGAGGCAGTGTCAGGAGAAGTACCAGGAGTGGTAGTAGGAGTAGTTGTAGGGAGTAAAGGCAGAGCAGATGTAAAAGCCGGTGGCCCTTGAAGAGGCTGCACCGGAGGAGCAGGAGCCAGCTGAAGAGTAGCTGGTGGGTGCTGTGGAGGAGCAGGAGGCAATGCAACCACGGGTTGCGCAACTAAAGGTTGTGGGGGTGCTGTAGCATTCTGCGCATAGGGGGGGTGGCGAACTTAACAAATGCGCCATTAACGGATCTTTTTCAAGCTCTTTTGCTGCATCTTGCTGAAGAGGCGGCAAAACTGGATAACATTTATCTATTACCATTTTACGTTGCCTGTGCAACTGCTCACTCATCTGTTTTTCTTCATTGTCTTTATACTGCATAGCAGCTTGCATTATCGAAATACCCCTTTCTCTCTTATTTTTCTTCTCTAATTTAATATCCTTCTGTTTGGCCTCCTTACGCCATAGGCGGAAAGAGTCAAACATTGCCGGCCTGGCTTTCTTCTTAAAAAGTTTAACTTCAAGATTATCTAAGATTTCTGTGTCAAAACTACCGTATTGGGGCCATTTTAAAGCACCATCTTTTCTGGTGTATTTGATCCACACTTCATTATATGTGATGGGGCCTACTCCATGTTTCACATACAATTCATAAGTTGGAGTTCCAACCGGAGGAACCGGACACGAGTCCTCCAATCGGGAATCCCTATTACTACAACCGAGACAAAACAAATTTCCAAGTCTGCTAAGACCAGGCATTTTCGCTCTCTAGTCTAGCTCCAAACTTCAAAGGATTATCGATTACGATATTTCTCGTGAATACACGAGTCCTTCGGCTTTGGCACTTGCTAGTTCCAAATAAAGCGATCCCAAAGGATACCCAAAACTAAGAACCAACTAAGGACTGGGAGACGCTCCACTTATACTTAACTGAGATATCGATGACGTCACCAGAAGACTCGTCTTAGCGTTTCGCTCTACCAAACTTCAAGGGTCCAAATCAGGGCGATAGCCAGGGCAGCAGTCCTTTGTAGCCGTCGGGAAGCGGGGAACCTCGCAGCAAAGACTTTTGGACCACGTCGACATGCAGGGGTCGTTGAAGTGGTTGGCCTTCCTCCAGAATTTTCACATGAAGCTCCTCACGAACCTCTGGCTGGACCGGTACCGCTGGTATCGCCCCATGTTGGGCGCCAACTGAGGTACTGGGTTTTTCAGAACCGGTACCGAACCGTTAACCCAGTGGTGTCAGGGAACACACCCAAAGACCTCGAGTACTTTCCTGATTCAGACCACAGAAACTCAGTCTTCTAGGTGAAGTCAAGGATCGATTTTATTGGCTGCAACCAAAGTAACACAACAACACGGGATGTATGTTCTCAGGAGACTGCTCAAACTTACAAAGTCAGGCTTCTCTTTTTATATGAAATATTGTGCTTTAGGCAAACATTCTTTACATTTTAGTATACCATTGAAATGTTTCCACTACAAAGGAAAAGCAGAGTCATGGTGACAAGCCACATTTCTGTTCGTTCAGCCCACAACAAATTACCCGGCAAGGCCCAGCATTTCCATCAGATACCGGCGGACCCCCAATAAAAACGGGCACCTCCCCATCGTAAAGCAAGTGAGAGAGAAAAGAGCAGGGCCAGGTGTGGGCAAGATTCGGCAGTGTGTGTGTGCGATGAAAAGGGTTTATGGCCTGTTGTGCCTTGATGCTATCTCGTTCGGCCACTGGGAGAGGAATTGACCAAACAGGTTCAGCCTGGGGCAATGGTTCCAACTTGCCCAGGTCACAGGAAAGTCAATTTAAGGTGTACGTGTCCTTTGGAATCGAATTTGGCTTAATTATCTGCCTATGTGAGGGCAACTCACAAAATGGCTGCCATACACAAAATGGAAGCCAAGGGTTCAAGACGAAAATGACGATTTCGAGGTGAAATCGTCACTCGAATATGACGAAAATGCTTGTACATAGTGTACTAGCCATTCTCGGTCTTTTGATATAAAAATCGTCATGCTACGACGAAGTTTAATTCTCGAGTCCAGAATTTTCAGAACTACAGGAGGGGGAGTGAGGTGTGTGTTTGAGTGTGGGTGTGTGGGATGTGGGTGTGGGTGTGGATGTGGATGTGTAAGGTGTCGGTGTGGGGTGTTTGGATATGGGTGGAGGTGTGCGTGTGTGAGATGTGTGTGGGGAGTGTGGGGTTGTGTGCGTGTGGGTGTGTGTGGGACGTACTTGTAGGTACCTAAAACAGCCACAGAACCCAAAAGCTCTTTTCAGAGCTACCCTACCTGTAATCACTCAAAATTATTATTTTACACTATTATTTTCACTATTTTTCACCAAAGTACGCTCCCCGGTACGCTCCCCGGTGCGCATACCGGGCGCTCCCCCCGCGACCCTTTTATGTCCCCCACATCAAACCTAGGGGGTCGGGGGGGGTCTACCCTGCCCCCTTTTGGTTATTTCCCCCTTTGTTTTTACCACCTCTTGTGTCTCGATCCTACAGAGACACAAGATGGCGGCCGCTCCGGACTGTTTGGAATGTTTACAGACACCCGAAAGCCAATCAGCTTTCCGTACGCCAGTTGCGTGGCGCGCCCGGAGCGCTCCCCGGTACGCGTACCGGGGCGCGCTTACAGATATATAAATTTTTTTGAACCTAAATTACTCAAAATCCTCTGGAGCACATATCTTGATTCATAGCAAAGGCACATCGGGCTACCAGTCCCTACAATTTTGCCAAGTTTGGTGAAAATCCATTCAGACCGCCCTATGGAAATTAACATGGGGAAAACACGTTTTGGGACCCCCCTTTTATCTCGGCCCCCGCTTGACGAATCCCCCCCAAACTTTCAGGGAAGGAGCGGAGAGCCGCGAGGCAAAGTTGCTGAAAAATTCAGGCAGATTCCTCAACCGGCGCCAAAGTTATTCCCAATAGAATGTTACGATTTCCCTATGGAAATCAATCCTAACTATAAGTACCTACTGGCGACCTTTCTGCGTGAATAAAGCTGTTTATACCTCGAGGTCCGTGTCCGGAGTCTGCGCGAGCGTGCTAGCTGGGAGACAGACGGTGCACAGGATATATATATATATATATATATATATATATATATATATATATCACACACACACACACACACACACACACACACACACACACACACACACACACACACACACACACACACACACACACACACACACACACACACACACACACACACACACACACACACACACACACACACACACACACACACACACACACACACACACACACACACACACACACACACACACACACACACACACACACACACACACACACACACACACACACACACACACACACACACACACACACACACACACACACACACACACACACACACACACACACACACACACACACACACACACACACACACACACACACACACACACACACACACACACACACACACACACACACACACACACGTGTTACCATCCTTGTGGGGACTATGTGTGGATACCTGCCTTGTGGGGACTAACCTTTCCCAATGTTTTTAAAATACACTAATAACAGAAAAATGTTAAGAAAAAATTCATGATACAGGATCCTGCTTCAAATTTACAAATATATTGTTATTTAATCGTGCGCACAGCACCATCCTTATGGGGACTTGAACATGTGCTACCATCCTTGTGGGGACCTAGTCCGTAACACTATTCGTGATTGAATAAAGTCGAAGGCACATGGCTAAATGTTTATTTTATCAACAAAATACACAAATAACATTATAATCTATTCATATATGATTTGCTGCGTATATACTAGGGGTATACATTAAAGACAGATTATGTTAATGTGCCAGAAAATATCATATCACGCTTAAAGAAAGACACTTAAAGCTGTATTTAACCTATTTATTAGTGCTTAAAATATTAAGGGATAAGGGAACGAACCAATGAAGAAATTAACATATGGAACTAAGGAATATGGTCAAGTGGAACGCAGAGCTTGATTAGCTGCTTACATTTTTGCCAAAATAGATGTTCAAGTCTCCACAGAGATAGTGGGTGAAGATCATGGTATTTAAGTCCCCATATAAATTGTGTGTACATTCAAAGCTTAAATCACATTCTAAAGAGTGTGAAGCTAATGATGTTCGATTCCCCACAGAGATAGTGTGTTATCATAGAGATGTTCAAGTCCCCACAGAGATAGTGTGTTATTATAGCGATGTTTAAGTCCCCACAAAAATAGTGTGTTATTATAGTGATGTTCAAGTCCCCACAGAGATAGTGTGTTATTATAGTGATGTTCAAGTCCCCACAGAGATGGTGTGTTATTTTAGTGATGTTCAAGTCCCCACAGAGATAGTGTGTTATTATAGTGATGTTCAAGTCCCCACAGAGATGGTGTGTTATTATAGTGATGTTCAAGTCCCCACAAAGATGGTGTGTTATTATAGCAATGTTTAAGTCCCCACAAAGATAGTGTGTTATTATAGAGATGTTTAAGTCCCCACAAAGATAGTGTGTTATTATAGTGATGTTTAAGTCCCCACAAAGATAGTGTGTTATTATAGCGATGTTTAAGTCCCCACAAAGATAGTGTGTTATTATAGCGATGTTTAAGTCCCCACAGAGATAGTGCATGAAGATGATTGTTTTTAAGTCCTCATTAAAATAGGGCCCAATTCACAAAGGTAAACTTAGACGAAAAGTCTACATTTACCCAGTTCAGACACCGCTATATGCAAATCAGTCTTGACCCTGTGCCTCAAGGCACCCCCTGGTGCTTCAAGTCGAAACAGAGCTTGTGTTTAAATACAGGAATGCTTAAGTCCACACAGAGAAGGTATGCTTTTATAGTGATGTTCAAGTCCCCACAAATATAGTGTGTTATTATAGCGATGTTTAAGTCCCAACAGAGATAGGGCATGAAGATGATTATGTTTAAGTCCTCATTAAAATAGGGTCCAATTCACAAAGGTAAACTTAGACAAAAAAATCAAACTTTTCTACTTTTCAATTCACAAATGTAAACTTAGACCAAAAGTGTAATTTTACTACTTTTCAGTATTCCAAAGCCCCATAAAGAGAATGCAAAGCTGATGATGCTCAAGCCAAAACAGAGAGTGTGCTTGTAATTACAGGAATGCTCAAGTCCCAACAGAGATGGTGTATGACTAAAGTATTACCACGGTCGCCAAAGAGAATGTGTGTGATTATAGACATGCCCAGGTCCCCACAGAGATAGTGTGTGATTATAGACATGCCCGGGTCCCCACAGAGATAGTGTGTGATTATAGACATGCTCAGGTCCCCATAGATATAGTGGGTGATTTTAGAGATTGAGGTCCCCACAGAGATAGTGTGTGATTATAGACATGCCCAGGTCCCCACAGAGATAGTGTGTGATTATAGAGATGTACAGGTCACCACAGAGATGGTGTGTGACTATAGTATTAACACGGTTGCCAAAGAGAATGTGTTTGATCATAGACATTTTGAGAAATACATGTTCATGCTGTCTCATTGAAAATTAGGAATTGTGTAATGTTGGGCCAAGGAAGTTAGGACAGAGGCAGATTCAGATTAATGCTTTGTCAAAGACAAATGTACCATTATCTTTGTCGCAAATACTCGGTCTGTTGATGGATATTCTCCTGGTATGATTTTTGCAGATTGATGGTTATTTAATCTGTTTTGGAGGAGTTTGTCCCCGATCTACTCTCTATGCAGATCAGCAAAAAGTATTCAATTAAAAGTTGTAACCCTCTGAGGGTTTTTGAGGCAAGCAGTGTATGTTTCGCAAACATTAACAGAGAGACTTTGCTTTCTGCATGTATTGGAGATGCATTAACACGAACTGTGGTCCAGATGTATGAAGGTAAATTGCGTTCGCAAATTCTGAAATTCGCAGAATTTCAGCGTTTGCAATCGCAATTCAGCTGTGTGCAATGCAGGTAAGTAGAAACCTACTCGCAAAATAAATAATCGCAAAATTGGCGATTCCCTATTTTGCGCAAGCATTTAGAGAATTGCAATTTGTGATTCCCTAAATGCTATTCTGGGAAACATCGCAAATTGCGATTTTGCTGTAAGGAATCGCAAATTACCACCAACTTCAGATTGGTGGTAAATTGCGATTTCCTTTAAAAATGCAATTTTATGCCTTTGGGCATGTATGTGTGCCACATGTGCACACCTGCACATTTGAGGGGTGCAACAGGGTGTCCTTTAGGAACCCTTGCAGCCCTGAAATTGCGTGCGCAATTTGCAAGTACCTATTGGGTACTCGCAAATTGTGCGCGCTATTCCCATTCATTCCTATGGGCCTCTTGGCCCATAGGAATGAATGGGAAGCCATTCCTTATTTGCGAGTCGCAAATAAGGAATGCGTAGGAATTGCTAAATATTAGCAGATGGCTACCTACATAACAGTTTGATAGTCCTAAATAGCGGTAGGCAAAATATCACTATTAAGGACTCGCAAACTTTTACTTTGATACATGTGCCCCTATGCAACTAGATCATATAAATAAAAGGAAAATACTGGAGTAAGCATGTATCCCTGCCTTACCCCTTTATTCATGGTGATGCATTCTACCAGTTAACCCTGACTAGCCCTCCACACCTGAGCATAACTGTCATTGAGTAAGCAGATTAATGTTGATAATATGTTACTATGGACCCCCATCCTCCCCAAAACTGACCAGAGTTTGTTTGTGGGCCTAGCTCAAATGCAGGTTTTAGGTTCACAAACGCTACACCCCCCTATTATACTCTGCAACACATCACTCCACTGTACAACAATCTTCTTTACTCTATGGCATTCTACACGTGTCCACTATACAACACTCTACTCCACTGCTACACTCTACTCCATTATATGCCACTCTACTCCACTCTATGCCAATATACAAAACTATACTCCACACCACCACACTCTATACAACTCCAGCTAGGCCACTCCACACCACTTCACTACACTGTACTCAATGAGACACTACTGCACTCTACTCCATTGTACTTCACTACTCCACTCTACGCCACTGTATGCCACTTTACTCAACGACACTCTATACCACTTTACTCTATCACAATGTACTACACTCTACTCCACTGCAGCCACTCCCCTCTTCAGCACTCTCCTCCAATGTATGCCACTCCATTCTACTCCATACTATACAACACTCCACTCTACAACACCACACTTTGTCACTCCACTTTATGACAGTCCATTGTATGACACTCTCCTGCATTCTACTCAACACTATTCTACTCTACAGCACTCTACCCTATGCCACTTCACTTTATGCCCCTCCACCGTATGCCATGCCACTCTATAACATGCCACTCTACTTTACTATATGGCATACCACTCTACTCTACGCAACTCCACTTTACTCTGACACACCAATGCACTCTACTCCACTTCTCTCTATTCTACAACACACCCCTCCACTCTATCTACTCCACTCTAATTCATTCCACTCTGTGCCACCTCACTGTATACTATTCCACTCTACGCCACTCCACTCTAGTCCATACTACCACATTGTACAACACTTCATTCTACAGCACTCTACAATAGTCCACTGTATGACACTCTCCTCCAGTCTACTCTACGCCACTACACTGTACGGCACGCAACTCTATGGCCAAACACTCCACTATAATGTATGACATGCCACCCCACTCTTCTCTACGGCATGCCACCCTATGCCACTCCATTCTAAGCCTCTACGTTACACACCACTCTACTGTTCACCTCTCCACTGTATGCTATTCCAATCTAAGCCACATCACTGTATGCCACTCCACTCTCTACTCAACTGCATGCCACTCCACTCTACAATGTCCCACTCTAGGACACTCCATTGTACGACAGTCCACTGTATAACACTCTCCTCCAATCTACTCTATGCCACAGTGGCACCAGAGATGAAGGAGGTGAAAATCTTCCTGTATGGAGCATAAGAAAGCTGCTATGATTAGTGCAGCAGGTACAGTGGCACTGGGCAGAGGCAGGGTGAAGAGCCAACAAAATCCTGATCTGGACATTAGGAATTAGGGCGCTGCTACTGTATTGTATTGTACAGTGATTCATGTGGGGTGTCGAAGCACATTTTTGGACAGGTAGCATGCTACCCCATGAGGAAGTGTGGGGCTGGCAGAGGATGTATTTATTATCATTCTATGCGGGAAGTGTTTTGATATCATGGATAAGTGACCAGGGAGGTGCTCTTTTCTGGTCTTGGGGCATAGTGCGTATGAACGGAGCAGGATTCATGAGAGATCAGCACACAAATTATAATATAGTTAGAACTAAAATAAATAGGCAGCACTCGCCTAGTCATATGAACAGCAGGGTGATGTGTGCAAATACACTATCGGGATAACCAGAGAAGGCCTAGTAATCCTTTTGGCAACGTCTGCAAGGCAGAGATCCTGTCAAGTGTTAAAATGATAGCGTGTACACAATTTGCTTAGTTTGTTTTTATTTAATTATGCAAAAGTTCAGGAAAAGTATGCGAAATCACATAAAATTACGCAAATGCAAAATACATTATTTAGTTCCATATTTGAGCACGAAATGAGTTTCGCAATTTTGCAGTAAAAACATAGCACGAAAAAACTTAAGTGGCATAAGGAAAAGGCTCTCATGTTATAGACATTTGTATTAGTCCCATGCATTTGCGATAAACTTTTGCCACAACTGCCACATCGTTATGTGAGGTGGCACTCAAATTTTTTTAACAAGGGTAGCATGAAATTCTAGAAATTGCATGACTCAAGCAGCTTAATTTAAATTTCAACCGGGTCTCAATATTATGCCAAATGGTAATGATGGGAGTTGGTGCTGTGAGAATTAGCCATGCACCTTTTTTTAGGTCTCGCCTACGCAGCGTGCATGCGCTGGATAGGAGACCTTCAGCCATCGTTCTTCACTTTTTCAAGCACTGCACTCGTGCTTGTGGCAGCATCCACCTTGCAGAAGTGCACATGGGCGTGCTACAAGCGCAGTGCTTGAAAGTGAAGACTCTCCCAGGCGCACGCGCGCACCATTCGCGGGCTTACCTCCTGCTCCCCCTCTCACAACAGTTAACTTTCAAGGCTGCTTGGCCGCACCTGTGTTTTTTCGCTTGTTTAAAACGTTGGTGTATATCGTGATGGTTTCTGTAGAAGCGAATGTGCTTGGCACAATTTGGTTTGTTTTCAAGAGCGATTTATTGATTTATTTTAAAGTGATTTATGTCAGTTGCTGGTAACTTCTGATGAGTCTATTGCAGCCAATTGATGCAGATATGCAGAATGCTTCATACCTGACCTGGTACGAATCATGCCTCCAATATGTATATTGTTGCAATTTGTGCAGATTTCTAGAAACTTGTACCTTCCCAATTCTAGTCAATAATTGCTGTTCTGGGGGCTTTTGCTGGGGATCTTCGTGTGGCATTCATTTTCTGTATGTTTTAACAGGGTGCTCAGTTCAGGCTGAGGTGTTTGCTCAGTAAAGTGAACATAATTAACTTTGTGGTTATGAGGAGGACGCACTTTGTCATTATTTACAGAAGAGATTTACACCTGCACCATTGCTTCTTTAACAAAATCTCTCTTTCGCATTTAAGTCAATTCAGTAATGCTTTTCTGCCATCTATCTCTTACTGGTTCTGGTATGAGGATGCAAGCTTTCTGTTCATCTTTCATTCCGAGTGAGAGAATCCGGCATACTGGTTTCTGGTACTTTCATATTCCTTTTTCTTTGTCTCTCACTTTCTTTCTCTCCCTGTATCTCTTCTCTCTCCTCTATCTTTCTCCCTTTCCCTTGCCTCTCCTTCCCTCTCTCCCTTTTACTCCATTTCTTTCTCCTTCTCTTTCCCCTGTCAAATATTCTTTTTCTCCTGCTCTCTTTTTCTATTGATATTCTCAAAGCCTTCCTTTTCTCAGCCTGCCGCTTGTTCAGTCTCTCTTTCCCGTCTTGAACTCTTTCTTTGCTTTGTCTTTTCTCTTTCTCCCTTTTTCGCTCTTATAATTTTGCATTCTCTGCTTCTCCTCCCAACCTTTTCTTTCCCTGCTTCTCACCACGCCCCTTTCTTTGTTGCTCCAAATGCCTGTAATTTCCCATGCATTTTAAAGGTTCCTCTCTCTCTTACTAGTCTATCTTCCCCATACCACTGCTTGTCCTTGTTTGTGTCAGTGTGCTGTTCTCACTCTACCCACGTCTTGGCTTACTGTCTCGTTGCCAATCTCTTTCCTCTCTGTGTCTGTGTTTTGCTTTGTGCCACCATATGTTTCTTCAGTGCCTAAGTTGTAAAAAAATAATTGCTGGGCCCAAAGATTTGCTGAGAAGCTCGTGGGAAGAATTACAGGGTGAGAAAAGAATGCTTAAATAAATCTCAGCCACTGGTAAACCATTGGGATTGCATCTCATTCCATATTTTTTTAGCCCACCATGCCACCTCAGTTTAGACCCAGACATATGCAAATGAGCCTTGGTCCTGCTGCAATACAAAAAGTCCAATTGGGCCTCTTATTATTCATTACCATATTTACTGCAGCCCTCAAAATGAGGGCCTCGTGGACATAGTAAAAGAAGAATTGACAAAGCCAATATGATCAGAGTTACTTTAACAGAAATTATTGTGCTTAATTGGCAAGTTAAGTTTGTGCATGAGTGTGAAGCTACTACTAAGTACTGCGGGGTTGCATACCCTTGTTACAGTTGTAACACGGGGTGGATGATACGGGTGCACAGACTCAAAAGAAAGAGCAGGCTTGGAGCATAAGCTCTAAGAATTGTTCATGACCTTCTTTGTGTAGCCGGCTGACTGTTCTTTGTAAAGTGACCACGAAGAATAACAGTTAAGCACAAAGCCGATAGTTTTGACTTTTTTGTAGGAACGTCTATTGAGTTGCTCATACCATAGACATTATACATTTTTCAGATCTGTTGTCAAGCCATAGGCCTCAGCTGCCACCGGATATGGAGGTTGCAAATATGCATTTCCATGACTGGCTGATGCTAGGATTGGAAAGCTGTATTCCTGCTAAACTGAGTGGAAATAATCGAGGGCAGTCTAACCCCTAGTTTAATGACTTGTTGACCAAAAAACATTGTAAACAACTTGAGCGCGCTTGGAGACGCTTGTATGATCTGGGAGCAAAAAGCAAATATCGACCATCTATTAAGCACTACCATAAATTAATCCGGAGAGCACGAGCGGAGTTTATTGCCGTAAAAATCTCAGTGAGTAATAACCCTCTAAGACAATATTCACCTTGCTCAAGGGTATGAAGAGCTCGGGCTCAACGATGGACTCACAGATTTCATCGAATCGTCAGTGCAATGACTTGGCCAGTTATTTTTTGAACAAGGTGGAGAACATATATAAAAGTCTCCCTCCGGCCACAGGCATCACTGATTTTATGGATGGGCCAGGGAACACTGGACCCTTGGTGGTCAACAAAGTGTCATCTTTTCCCTTACTGTCCTCCACTGATATTGAGTCCCTCTGCTCGCCAGCCGAACTCTTGACACCTGCCCACTTCCAGCAGTTTTATGCCTTGATTTCACAGGTGAGCAAGGTTCTGGTCAACCTCTCTCTGACTACAGCGTCTGTACCATCAGCATGGAAGCACGCTAAAGTTATTCCTCTTCTAAAGAAACTGTCTCTGTATCCTTCTGAGCCAGGCAATGATCACCCTATATCCCAGCTGCCTTTTTCTGGCTAAGTTGGTTGAATCTCATGTGAATACCATTCTCACTGAGTTTATTGAGCATAATGCCATCTTGTATCCTTCACAGAACGGTTTCCGAGCTCGCCACAGTACAGAATCAGCTCTGTTGGCAGTGAAGGAAGAAATCCGTGGCAGTCTTGATGTCAGTGACTCTGCGGCCTTAGTTCTCCTGGACCTATGTGCCGCTTCAACACTGTCTCCCACGTGATACTTTTAAAGCGCTTACAGGAGATAGGAATCAGGGGTTCGGCCTTGGCCTGGTTTTCTTTCCTACCTGGAGGGGCAATCCTTCCAGGTCTTGGTGCCACCTTTTTATAAGCGGGAGCTTGCCCTGCAACAGGGGGTGCCACAGGGCTCAATATTGAGCCTCCTACTTTTTTACATTTATGTTCAACCCCTTGCGTCGGTGGCTAAAAGAAGAGGGTTCTCATTGGTGTCGTATGCCAACGACACCCAATTGGTGATTGCCTTCTCTAAGAAATGTAGTCATAACCTTGAAAGGTTTAAGGAGGATTTGCTACAGATTGCGGATCGGATGGCTTTAAACTGCTTGCAGTTGAATGCCAGTAAGTCAGAGGTCTTGCTGTGTTTGGGAAGGACCAGGATATGTGGTCCGAGCAGTGCTGGCCGGATCATCTCAAACCAGATCCTTCACCTAAAGAGGCAGTAAAGAACCTTGGTGTTTGGATTGACAGTGTTCTTACCTTTGACACTCAATCGAAATCTGTGGCAGGGATCTGCTTCGGGCTCCTGCGAGGATTAAAACCTCTCCTGGGTTTTTTTCCTCCAAAAGTGCATCAAACCATTGCTCAGGCGACAATTTTATCTAGACTGGACTATGGTAATTCTCTTTCTCTTGGTGCCAATAAGTCCAGTATTAGGCGCCTGCAGAGAATACAGAATGCAGCGGCACGCATTCTCGTGGCACTCCCGAAATTCTGATCTGTATCCCATGTCTTACCTAAACTACATTGGCTGCCAGTCAAACAACTAATCCAGTTTAAAACACTCTGTGTGTCTCACAGGATTCTAACTCAACAAGCTCCTTTGGGGCTGGCTAATTTGCTAGCTTTCTATGCGCAGCGGCGCACTTTAAGGTCTACTGATCAAGGCTTGGTCTGTATTCCTCGAGTCTTAAGAGCTAGAGCGGGAAGCCGCTCTTTTTGTAGTCTTGCGGTAAAACTATGGAATTCGCTCTCAGTCTCTATCAGAGGGATCCAGAATCATTTTGCATTTCGTAAAGCAATAGAGACCTGGCTCTTCCCGGTGTAACTTCTTCCCTCCACGCTCACTCTCAATGTCTTTGGTGGCGCTGGGACGCCCCGTTGCTGGGGCAGCCATGCGCATTACAAATCGGACAATATTAATAATAATGGGGCATGTAAGCAAGGAAAACAACATACATGCTGGGTCATTAATATATTGGCACAGTTACTTAGGCTTGTAACCAACAGTCTATAGAGATTCCTTAAACATTCGGTAAGGGAAGGTTACCTAAAAATTTGCTTACAAGCGGTACAGAGACCCACAAATGTGTGCAGTCCATCAGCACAGGCCACAGACCCCACGGGGAGTACGGACCACTGAAATTGACAACTGTGAGACCCCTGATATGTACACTTCAACTGCAAAGTCACGAAGAAAGAGAGGCACCCACAGCAATGTATGATTTGTAGTAGTGCTTCTTTACACTCTGGTGGTATATAAATAGGCAACATTACCTATAGAAGTGGCAGTATTATGCTTTCTATATTATGAGCTTATTTTACAGAGAAATATAAACATTCCTATTGTGTGTCTGTTTCTTTTAAAAGGGATGTCAAATTGCCAACTGTTTTTACTGATCATATATGTCTTTCTCATAAAATATCAAGTGAAGTGGCAACATAATAGAAGTAAGAGAAGTAAGAGACACATGATGTTATTAAGAGCTCAGTTTGTTGCCTGTCTTGTATTTGAGGGCACTATGCAGAGTTGAATAATATGGCTGATACAACAGATGCAGCGCAGCCGATGGGTGTAAAGAGCCCAATGCAACCTCCTTCCAGGACTCAGAAGGCTAAGGATCAAAGTGCAGACTGGTTAGGACAGAGCACTAGGGCAAATCTATTGTTATTGCAGCAGGCACAGTGGCACCATGGCTGAAGGAGGTAAAGAGCAGAATAAAGCCTGCTCGTTGACCATGCATGGAGCATAAGCAGGGCCACTGGAATTATGTGGCAGGGTTGAGTAAATTATGTGGCAAGAAAAGACAACTTATGCAGCAATATGTGTAACATTTTGGGATAGTATTACTTCATTATTTTGTAATTTGTAAACTTGTTAAGACTGTCTGGGCATTTTTAGTAACTTTTGAACCGTTTGAGCCAGAAACAACATTTTCTTGTTAAAATATGCAGATTATGCAACAGATGATGGATTATGTGGCAAATGCAGCAAATTTATAATTGTACGAAAATTACTGCTGCCGCACAATTGCATAATTCAAGTGGGCCTGAGCTATCATTAGCATAGCAGGTGCAGTGGAACTGAGAAAAGGTGGGGTGAAGAGCCAAAAGCAGCCGGTACCTGACATTAAGGATTGAGGAGGTGCTATTGTTTTGCATTGTACAGTGCTTCATGTGTGGTGCCAAAGTACATTTTTGGACAGGTAGAATGTGTGGCTGGAAGAGTGTTGTATTTATTATCTTCCTTAGTGGGAATGTTTTGATTTAATAGATGTGCGACCACAGAGGTCCTCTTAATATATCTTGGGGCACAGTGCCTATGAATGCAAGCATTTGCTTTAGCGGTAAGGTGGGGCTTTGTTTCTTGATTAAAGCTGCCTCTACTACTACTCGTTTTGCCTATATTATGAAGTCTGCTAGAGCCTTATAATAATATATCTTTTCCCCATGTTCCTCCGTATGTTGGCTAATACTGTTTTTTAATTACTCTGTCTTTAATTTTGCTTGCTTTGTTTTTTATTTATTTATTTTATAGTTTTATAGAGCGTGAACCAGACCTTTGAGGGTATTAGAGCACTTTACAGGATTAAAGGGTGGTATACAAAAGTCTTAGGAGGGGAGAGAACCAATTGGGAAAATAGGTAGATACATTATACAAGGAAAAACAAGCAGTCTAAAGTCCCGGATACATTTGAGATAAAAAAAAAAAAGTGGTAGCTACATTGTACAAGAAGGCATGCAGTCTCAACTCTTGGGTGGGATGCCCAGGAGTGCAGGGTAGGTATCTTCCGTAAAACCCATGGATAATGACGAAGCGGTGGGTGAAACATGTCGCTGAGGTGATTGTAATGTGATCGTTATGCGAGGAATTTGCCTAGATCAGAGTGGGAATAATCATTCCAACCATTCTGAAGTCCAATACTTTCCGTCGTGCTGCTTAGATTGGAGTGGAATAGTAAATGTAGCCTCTCTAAAGTCCAGCATTTTTTCTTGGGTAGCTTAAATAAGATTGTGAATGGTAATCCTAACCTCTCCGAAATCCAAATGTTTCTATACTCTTGCTTAGATCGGAGTTCAAAGTCCAAAATGTCAATGAGTTTGTTTATGTTGAGTAGGAATAGTAAATGTAACACCTTTAAAGCGTAACACATTTCATACTTTTATTTTAATTGGAGTTGGCTAATTTATTTTTGCTGTTTCATTTACTTGCTGTTATATGTTTTAAATTATATCTATCTTTTTATGTTTGTTATTGTTTAGAAAATCTATTTTTATTTGAAATGTATATTTTTCTATTATTTTTATTTATTTACCTAATTGTGTTATATGTTTTTAACATGTTTTTACAATTATTTTCATTAATGTCTATATTATTCATGTACCTACAAATTATTGCACTTCTTAAAAAAAAGTTCAGTTCACCCTAAACGCCTATAAAATGTATAGAAATGTCAAAATAAAAATCTCCATATATCACCACTTAAATAAAGTGTTAATAGATAGTAAACATCCATAAAACCTAATACTTACATATTAGTCACACCCTAACCCAGAATGCAGTGAAACAAACCGCGGAAACCAGCAAAACTATGATAAAAACGACATCACTGCGTTTTACCTTTGGTAAACACAGCAATTAGAAAATCACATATTCACTTCAAAGCCCCATGTACTGTTTTTTCGTGAACATACCACGGTATAACGCGGCACAATATTTAAGTAATTTTTTTTAAGTTATACGTTTAACGCTACTTACAATATTTACAGACCTACACTATTCCACTTCACGTCAGTCCATTATACACCACTACACTGTATGCTAATTCTCTATACACCACTCCACTATACTCCACCCCACTCCACACCTCTACCAAAAATGAACACTTACAGATCATAATGTATATTCCTGCCACATGACATTTACATTCATTCTCACACTTTCACGCTACATCTGTTTCAATTAACACACTCCAATTTGACACCTCACTTTACACCACTCCACTCTACGCTATTCCACGTTATGTTAGTCCATTATACACCACTACACTGTACGCTGGTCCTCTGTATGCCACTCTTCCATACTCCACCTCACTCCACTCTAGGCCACTCCATGCTACTCCGTTCTTCTTTATGCTGTTATACTATACACCAAACACTTAGGAGCCCCACTATTCTATTGCACTCCAGTCTATGCCACTTTACTGTACGCCCCTTCACTTTACACCTTTCCATTGTCCACTATTCCCCTGTATGCTACTCTACTCTGACACTACATTCTATGCTACTCTATGCCATTCCACTCCGTGCCACGTCATAGTACATCACTACACTCTATGCTATTCCATTAGATGCCACGCCACTCAACGGCACTCCACTATACTCAACATCACTATACACCACTCCACTATGCTATACCACAATCAACTGTACACTACTACACTGTACAACACTACATTGTATACCACCTCACTGTATGACACTACACTCTACGCTTCTACAGTCTAAGCTATTCCACTGTATGACCCTGTACTCTATGCTGTTCCACTATATGCCACTCCACTGTACATCACTGGACTTAATGCCTCAACAAAACACTACTCCACTGTAGGGCACTCTACTCTATGCTACTTCACTATACTCAACTGTAGTCTATGCTATTCTGCTCTTACACACTCCAGTGTATACTATTCTGCTGTACGCCATTCCACTGCACGCCACTCTATGCTACTCGACTTTATGCCACTACACTGTACCTCACCCCACTCTATGCAAGTCCACTCTACACTACTCGACTGTACACCTTGCCACTCTGTCACTCCACTCTACGCTATTCCAGTCTACGCCACTGCACTGTATGCGGGTCTACTCAATCATACTTCAGTGTATGCGGCTGCACTGTATGGCATTCAAGTATAGGCTATTCCACTGTATGTCACTACACTGTACA